>NC_092759.1:50913345-51228237 GCF_047496795.1 Chiloscyllium punctatum | reverse complement strand
GGTGATGGAGTGAGTGTTAGGGGATCAGTGCTATGGAGAAGGAATAAGTGTGAGGGGATCAGGTTGACTGTGATGGTGTGAGTGTGAGGGGGTCAGGTTGATGGTGATGGAGTGATCGTGAGGGGGTCAGGGTGAGGGTGTTGGAGTGAGTGTGAGAGGGTCAGGTGAAGGTGATGGTGTGAGTGTGAGGGTGTCAGGGTGAATGTGACGGAGTAAGTGTGAGGGGGTCAGGGTGACTGTGCTGGTGTGAGTGTGAGTGGGTCATGCTGACCGTGCTGGAGTGAGTGTGAGAGGGTCAGGGTGAGGGTGACGGTGTGAGTGTGACCATGATGGAGTGGGTGTGAGTGTGTCAGTGTTATGGAGAAGGAATGAGTGCGAGGGGATCAGATTGACTGTGATGGAGTGACTGAGGGGTGGTCATTCTGATGGTGATGGAATGAGCGTGAGGGTGTCTAGGTGATGGTGACGGAGTGAGTGTGAGGGGATCAGTGTTATGGACAAGGAATGAGTGTGAGGGGATCAGGGTGAGGGTGATGGAGTGAGTGTAAGGGGGTCAGGTGACGATGATGGTGTGAGTGTGAGGGGGTCAGGGTTACAGTGATGGAGTGAGTGTGAGAGGGGCAAGCTGACCATGCTGGATCGAGTGTGAGAGGGTCACGGTGAGGTTGATGGAGGGAGTATGAGGGGGTCAGGGTGACCGTGCTGGAGTGAGTTTGAGAGAATTAGAGTGATGGTGATGGTGTAAGTGTGAGGGGGACAGGGTGACCGTGATGGAGTGAGTGTGAGGGGATCAAGGTGACGGTGCTGGAGTAAGTGTGAGAGGATCAGGTGACGGTAATGGTGTGATTGTCAGGGGGTCAGAGTGAACGTGCTGGACTGAGTCTGAGAAGGTCAGACTGACCATGCTGGTGTGAGTGTGAGAGGGTCAGGGTGACGGTGACGGTGTGAGTGTGAGAGGGTCAGGTTGACTGTGATGGAGTGAGTGAGAGGTGGTCATGGTGACAGTCATGGAGTCAGTGTGATGGGGGCAGCGTGATGATGATGGAGCGATTGTGAGAGGGTCACGGTAATGGTGTGGGAGTGAGTATGATGGGATCAGTGTGACGTTGATTGAATGAGTGTAAGGGGATCAGTGTGACGGACATGCAGTGAGTGTGAGGAGATCAGTGTGATGGTGATTGAATGAGTGTAAGGGGATCAGTGTGATGGAGATGGAGTGAGTACGAGCGGGTCAGGGTGACATCGATGGAATAAGTGTGAGGGGATCAGTTTGACTGTGATGTTGTGAGTGTGAGAGGGTCAGGTGACGGTGAGGTTGTGACTGTGAGGTAGTCAGGGTGACCGTGATGGAGTGCGTGTGAGAGAGTCAGGCTGACCGTGCTGGAGTGTGTATGAGAGAGTCAGGGTGACGGTGACGGTGTGAGTGTGAGGGGATCAGGTTGACTGTGATGGTGTGAGTGTGTGAGGGTCAGGCTGACCATGGTGGAGCGAGTGTCAGAGGGTCAGGGTGACTGTGATGGAGTGAGTGTCAGAGGTTCAGGGTGATGGTGATGGAGTGAGTGTGAGGGGGCAGTTTGACGGTGATGGACTGAGTATGAGGGGTTCAGTGTGATGGTGATGGAGTGAATGAGGGGTTCAGGATGATGGTGAAGGTGTGAGCATGAGTGGTTCAGGGTGACGTTGATGGAGTGAGTGTGAGGGGGTCAGTGTGCTGGTGATGGAGTGAGTGTGAGGGGTTCACAATGAAGGTGATGGTGTGAGCGTGAGTGGTTCAGGGTGACCTTGATGGAGAAGTGTGAGGGGGTCTGTGTGACAGTGATGGAGTGAGTATGAGGGGATCAGGGTGAGGGGGTCAGCGTGACAGTTATGGAGTGAGTGTGAGGGACTCAGTGTGACCATGATGGAGTGAGTATGAGGGGTTCAGGGTGACGGTTATGGAGTGAGTTTGAGGTGTTAATGGTGACTGTAATGGAGTGAGAGTGAGGGGGTTAGGGTGATGGTGATGGAGTGAGTGTTAGGGGATCAGTGCTATGGAGAAGGAATAAGTGTGAGGGGATCAGGTTGACTGTGATGGTGTGAGTGTGAGGGGGTCAGGTTGATGGTGATGGAGTGATCGTGAGGGGGTCAGGGTGAGGGTGTTGGAGTGAGTGTGAGAGGGTCAGGTGAAGGTGATGGTGTGAGTGTGAGGGTGTCAGGGTGAATGTGACGGAGTAAGTGTGAGGGGGTCAGGGTGACTGTGCTGGTGTGAGTGTGAGTGGGTCATGCTGACCGTGCTGGAGTGAGTGTGAGAGGGTCAGGGTGAGGGTGACGGTGTGAGTGTGACCATGATGGAGTGGGTGTGAGTGTGTCAGTGTTATGGAGAAGGAATGAGTGCGAGGGGATCAGATTGACTGTGATGGAGTGACTGAGGGGTGGTCATTCTGATGGTGATGGAATGAGCGTGAGGGTGTCTAGGTGATGGTGACGGAGTGAGTGTGAGGGGATCAGTGTTATGGACAAGGAATGAGTGTGAGGGGATCAGGGTGAGGGTGATGGAGTGAGTGTAAGGGGGTCAGGTGACGATGATGGTGTGAGTGTGAGGGGGTCAGGGTTACAGTGATGGAGTGAGTGTGAGAGGGGCAAGCTGACCATGCTGGATCGAGTGTGAGAGGGTCACGGTGAGGTTGATGGAGGGAGTATGAGGGGGTCAGGGTGACCGTGCTGGAGTGAGTTTGAGAGAATTAGAGTGATGGTGATGGTGTAAGTGTGAGGGTGTCAGGGTGACCGTGATGGAGTGAGTGTGCAGGTGTCAGTGTTTAGGAGAGGAAAGAGACCGAGGGGGTCAGGTTGACTGTGATGGATTGACTGCGAGGGAGTCATTCTGATGGTGATGGAGTGAGCATGAGGGGGTCACGGTGATGGTGATGGAGTGCGTGTGAGTGGATCACTGTTATGGACAAGGAATGAGTGTGAGGGGATCACGTTGACTTTGATGGAGTGAGTGTGATGGGGTCAGGTTGACTGTGATGGTGTGAGTGTGAGGGGGTCAGGTTGACGGTGATGGAGTGAGTGAGAGAGGGTCAGGTGATGGTGAAGGTGTGAGTGTGAGGGGGTCAAGGTTACAGTGATGGACTGAGTGTGAGAGGGTCAGGCTGACCATGCTGGAGCGAGTGTGAGAGGGTCAGGGTGACTGTGCTGGTGTGAGTGTGAGTGGGTCATGCTGACCGTGCTGGAGTGAGTGTGAGAGGGTCAGGGTGAGGGTGACGGTGTGAGTGTGACCATGATGGAGTGAGTGTGAGTGTGTCAGTGTTATGGAGAAGGAATGAGTGCGAGGGGATCAGGTTGACTGTGATGGAGTGACTGTGAGGTGGTCATTCTGATGATGATGGAATGAGTGTGAGGGAGTCTAGTTGATGGTGACCCTCACCCTGATCCCCTCATACTCATTCCTTGTCCATAACACTGATCCCCTCACACTCACTCCGTGAAGGGATCAGTGTGAGGGTGATGGAGTGAGTGTGAGAGGGTCGCGTGACGGTGATGATGTGAGTGTAAGGGGGTCAGGTTTACAGTGATGGAGTGAGTGTGAGAGGGGCAGGATGACCATGCTGGATCGAGAGTGAGAGGGTCAGGGTGACGGTGACGGTGTGAGTGTGAGGGGGTCAGGGTGACGGTGATGGAGTGAGTGTGAGGGGTTCAGGGTGACGGTGATGGAGTGAGTGTGAGGGGTTCAGGGCGATGTGATGGAGAGAGTGCGAGGAGTCAGGTTGACTGTGATGGAGTGAGTGAGAGGTGGTCATGGTTACAGTGATGGAGTGAGTGCGACGGGGCCAGCGTGATGATGATGGAGCGATTGTGAGAGGGTCAATGCAATGGTGATGGAATGAGTGTGAGGGGATCAATGTGACGGTGATTGAATTGGTGTAAGTGGATCAGTGTGACGGAGATGGAGTGAGTGTGATGGGGTCAGTGTGACTATGATGGAGTGTGTGTGAGGGGATCAGGCTGACCGTGATGCAGTGAGTGAGAGGTCGTCAGGGTGACAGTGATGGAGTGAGTGTGTCTGGATCAGGATGACGATGATGGAGTGAGTGTGAGAAGGTCAGGGTAATGGTGATGGAGTGTGTGTAAAGCTGTCATGGTGACAGTGGCTGGGTGAGTGTGAGGGGGTGATTGTGATGGTGATGAAGTGAGCGTGAAGGGGTCAGTGTGACAGTGACGGAGTGAGTGTGAGGAGATCAGTCTTATGGAGATGGAATGAGTGTGAGGGGATCAGGTTGTCTGTGATGGAGTGATTGTGAGGGGGTCAGGTTGATGGTGATGGAGAGAGTGTGAGTTTGTATGGGTGACGGTGATGGAGTCAGTGTGAGGGGGTCACTGTGACAAGGAGATAGTGACGCAGCAAGTGTGAGTGTGTCAGGGTGTTAGTGACGCAGTATGTGTGAGGGGGCTCAGGGTAACAGTGATGGAGTATGTGTGAGGGGGTCATGGTGACGGTGACTGGGTGAGTGTGAGGGGGTCAGTGTGACCATGAAGGAGTTAGTGTGCGGAGGTCAGGGTGATGGTGATGGAGTGAGTGTGTTGGGGTTAGCGTGACATTGATGGAGTGAGTGTGAGGGAGTCACTGTGACAGTGATGGAGTGAGCGTAAGGGGGGGTCAGTGAGACGGTGATCGAGCGAGTGTGAGGGGGTCAGGGCGAGTGTGATGGAGACAGTGTGAGGGGTCAGGTTGACTGTGATGGAGTGAGTGAGAGGTGGTCATGGTTGCAGTGATGGAGTGAGTGTGAAGGGGTCAGTATAACGGTGATGGAGCGAGTGTGAGGGGGTCAGTGTGAAGGTGATGGAGTGAATGTGAGGTTGTCCGGGTGACGGTGATGGAGTCAGTGTGAGGGGTCAGGCTTAGGGTGATGGAGTGAGTGTGAGGGGGGTCACGGTAACAAGGAGATAGTGACACAGGAAGTGTGAGTGTGTCAGACTGATAGTGACGCAGTAAGTGTGAGGGGGTCATGGAGATAGTGACGCAGTAAGTTTGAGGGGGTGAGGATGACAGTGACACACTATTTGTGAGGGGGTCAGGGGTGACAGTGACGCAGTCAGCATGAGGGGATCGGGTGATAGTAACACAGTAAGTGAGAAGGGGTCAGGGGTGACAGTGACACAGTAAGTGTGAGAGATCAGTGTGATAGTGACACAGTAAGAGTGAGGGGGGTCAGGGTGATAGTGACGCAGTCATTGTGAGGGGTTCAGGGTGATAGTGACACAGTCAGTGTGAGGGGGTCAGGGGTGACAGTGACACAGTAACTGAGCGTGTCAGGGTGACAGTGATGCAGTCATTGCGAGGGGTTCAGGGTGATAGTGACACAGTCAGTGTGAGGGGGTCAGGGGTGACAGTGACAAAGTAAGTGAGCGTGTCAGGGTGATAGTGACGCAGTAAGTGTGAGGTGTCAGGGTGACAGTGACGCAGTAAGTGTGAGAGGTTCAGTGTGATAATGAGACAGCATGAGGGATCTGGGTTATAGCAATGTGGAAAGTGTGAGGGGTCAGGGTGATAGTGACACAGAGAGGTGGCAGGGTGATAGTGACGCAGTAGTTGTGAGTGGGTCAGGGTGATAGTGATGCAGTAAGAGTGAGGGTGTCAGTGTGATAGTGACGCAGTAAGTGTGAGGGGTCAGGGTGATAGTGACACAGTAAGTTTGAGAGGGTCAGGGTGATAGTGACGCAGTCAGTGTGAGGGGGCCAGGGTGACAGTGACGCAGTCAATATGAGGGGGTCAGGGTGACAGTGACGCAGTAAGTGTGAGATGGTCAGTGGTGACAGTGATACAGGCAGTGTGAGGGCGTCAGTATGATAGTGACGCATTAAGTGTGAAGGGGTCAGGGTGATAGTGGCAAAGAAAGTGTGGGGAAGGGTCAGGGTGACAGTGACGCAGTCAGTGACAGGGGTCAGGGT
Organism: Chiloscyllium punctatum; assembly: GCF_047496795.1. Taxonomy (NCBI): domain Eukaryota; kingdom Metazoa; phylum Chordata; class Chondrichthyes; order Orectolobiformes; family Hemiscylliidae; genus Chiloscyllium; species Chiloscyllium punctatum. Next base: position 51,222,309 of record NC_092759.1, on the reverse strand, counting down.
GATAGTGACACAGTAAGTGTGAGGGGTCAGGGTGACAGTGACACAGTAAGTTTGAGGGGTTCAGGGTGTCAGTGACGCAGTCAGTGTGAGGGTGTCAGGATGACAGTGTCGCAGTAAGTGTGAGAGTGTCGGGGTGACAGTGACGCAGTCAGTGTGAGGAGGTCAGGGTGATAGTGGCACAGAAAGTGTGGGGGAGGGTCAGGGTGACAGTGACACAGTCAGTGTGAGGGGTCAGGGCGATAGTGACACAGTAAGTGTGAGGGGTCAGGGTGACAGTGACACAGTAAGTTTGAGGGGTTCAGGGTGTCAGTGACGCAGTCAGTGTGAGGGTGTCAGGATGACTGTGACGCAGTAAGTGAGAGAGGGTCGGGGGACAGTGACACAGTAACTGTGAGGGGGTCAGTGTGACAGTGATGCAGTCTGTGAGGGGATCAGGGTGGGAGTGACACAATAAAAGTGATGGTGTCAGGGTGTCAGTGATGCAGTCAGTGTGAGAGGGTCCGGTGTGACAGTGACGCAGTCACTGTGAGGGGTTCAGGGTGGTAGTGACGCATTAAGTGTGAAGGGGTCAGGGTGATAGTGGCGCAGTAAGTGTGGTGGGGCAGGGTGATAGTGACGCAGTCAGCATGAGGGGATAGGGTGACAGCGACACAGTAAGTGCGAGGTGTCAGGGTGATGGTGAGACAGTAAGAGTGAGGAGGATCAGGGTGATAGTGACACAGTCAGTGTGAGGGGGTCAGAGTGACAGTGACGCAGTCAGTGTAAGGGTTCAGTGTGATAGTGACACAGTAAGTATGAGGGGGTCAGGGTGGCAGTGACGCAGTGAGTGTGAGGGGGTCAGGGTGACAGTGACACAGTCAGTGTGAGGGTGTTAGAGAGTCAGTGACACAGTCAGTGTGAGAGGATAAGGATGACTTTGACGCAGTAACTGTGAAGGGGTCAGGTTGATAGTGTCGTAGTAAGTGTTTTTTGGGGCAGGGTGATAGTGACACAGTAAGAGTGAGGGGGTTCAGGGTGATCGTGAGGCAGTCAGTGTGCCGGAATCAGAGAGGTAGTGACGTGGTAATTCTGGGGGTCAGGGTGATAGTGACACAGTAAGTGTGGGGTGTCAGGGTGACAGTGACGCAGTAAGTGTGAGGGGGTCAGGGTGATAGTGACTCAGCGTGAGGGATCAGGTTCATAGTAATGCGGTAAGTGTGAAGGATCAGGGTGATAGTGACACAGTAAGCGTGTGGGGGTCACGATGATAGTGTATCAGTAACAGTGAAGGGGTAAGGATGACAGTGACGCAGTCAATGTGTGGGGGTCAGGATGACAGTGACGCAGAAAGTGTGAAAGGGTCGAGGGTGACAGTGACGCAGTCAGTGTGAGGGGGTCAGGGTGATAGTGACGCATTAAGTGTGAAGGGGTCAGGGTGATAGTGAAGCAGTAAGTGTGAGGGGTCTCAGGGTGACAGTGTACACAGTCAGTGTGAGGGAGTCAGGGTGGCAGTGACAAAGTAACTGTGAAGGGGTCAGGGTGACAGTAACGCAGTCAGTGTGAGGGGGCAGGGTGATAGTGACACAGTAAGTGTGAGAGGGTCTGGATATTAGTGAAGCAGTAAGTATGGGGGGCTCAGGGTGACAGTGTACGCAGTCAGTGTGAGGGGGTCAGGGTGGAAGTGACAAAATAACTGTGAAGGGGTCAGGGTGACAGTGACGCAGTCAGTGTGAGGGGGCAGGGTGATAGTGAGGCAGTGAGGGTGTCAGGGTGATAGTGATGCAATAAGTGTGAGGGGGTCAGATTGATAGTGACGCACTAAGTGTGAGGGGTTCAGGTTGGTAGTGACACAGTAAGCGTGTGGGGTCACGGTGATAGTGAAGCAGTATGTTTGAGGGGGTCAGGGTGATAGTAACGTAGTCAGTGTGAGGGGGTCAGGGTGAGAGTGACGCAGTCAGTGTGAGAGGGTCAGGGGTGACAGTGACACATTCAGTGTGAGGGAGTCAGGAAGACACTGACACAGTAAGTGTGAGAGGGTCAGCGGTGACAGTGATGCAGTCAGTGTGAGGGTATCGGGGTGACAAATTAATGTGTGAGGGGGTCAGAGTGACAGTGACACAGTCAGTGTTAGGGGTCAGGCTGATAGTGGCACAGTAAATGTGAGGGTTCAGGGTGACAGTGATGCAGTCAGTGTGTGGGGTTCAGGGTGTCAGTGACGCAGTCAGTATGAGGGTGTCAGGGTGACAGTAACGCAGTCAGTGTGAGGGGGCAGGGTGATAGTGACACAGTAAGTGTGAGGGTGTCAGGGTAATAGAGAAGCAGTAAGTGTAAGGGGGCTCAGGTTGACAGTGTACGCAGTCAGTGTGAGGGGGTCAGGGTGGAAGTGACAACGTAACTGTGAAGGGGTCAGGGTGACAGTGATGCGTCAGTGTGAGGGGAGCAGGATGATAGGGAGGCAGTGAGGGGGCAGGGTGATAGTGACGCAGCAGGTGTGAAGTTGTCAGGGTGATAGTGATGCAATAAGTGTGAGGGGGTCAGATTGATAGTGATGCAGTAAGTGTGAGGAGTCAGGGTGACAGTGACACTGTAAGTGTAGGGGGGTCACGGAGATATTGAAGCAGTATGTTTGAGGGGGTCAGGGTGATAGTGAATAGTCAGTGTGAGAGGGTCAGGGGTGACAGTGACACCCTCAATGTGAGGGAGTCAGGAAGACAGTGACGCAGTAAGTGTCAGAGGGTCAGGGGTGACAGTGACACAGGCAGTGGGAGGGGGTCAGGGTGATAGTGACGCATTAAGTGTGATGGGGCTCAGGGTGACAGTGTACGCAGTCAGTGTAAGGGGGTCAGGGTGACAGTGATGCAGTAAGTGTGAGAGGGTCAGGGGTGACAGTGATGCAGTAAGAGTGTGGTGGTCAGGGTGAAAGTGAAACAGTAAGTGTGATGGGGCTCAGGGTGACATGTACGCAGTCAGTGTGAGGGGGTCAGGGTGACAGTGACACAGTAAATGTGAGCGGGACAGGGTGATAGTGAAACAGTAAGTATGAGGAATCTCAGGGTGACAGTGTACGCAATCAGTGTGACGGGGTCAGGTTGACAGTGACACAGTAACTGTGAGGGGGCAGGGTGACAGTGATGCAGTCAGGGTGGCAGTGACACAGTAAAAGTGATGGTGTCAGGGTGACAGTATTGCAGTCAGTGTGAGAGTGTCAGGTGTGACAGTGACGCAGTCACTGTGAGGGGTTCAGGGTGATAATGATGCATTAAGTGCGAAGGGGTCAGAGTGGTAGTGGCGCAGTAAGTGTGAGAGGTCAGGGTGACAGTGACACAGTCAGTGTGAGGCTGTTAGGGTGTCAGTGACGCAGTCAGTGTGAGTGGGTCTAGGTGACAGTCTATGCAGTCAGTGTGCGGGTGTTAGGGTGTGAGGCGGTCAGGGTGAGAAGGATGCAGTACGTGTGAGGGGGTCAGGGTGATAGTGACGCAGTAAGTGTGAGAGGGTCAGATAGATAGTGCCGTGGTAATTTTGAGGGGTCAGGGTGATCGTGACACATTAAGTGTGAAGGGTCAGGGTGATAGTGACACAGTAAGCGTGTGGGAGTCAGGGTGATAGTGAAGCAGTAATTGTGAGGGGGCTCAGCGTGACAGTCTATGCAGTCAGTGTGTGGGACCAGGGTGACAGTGATGCAGTCAGTGTGCGGGGGTCAGGGTGACAAGGTACACAGTATGAGTGATGGTGTCAGGGTGACAGTGATGCAGTCAGTGTGAGACCATCAGGTGTGACAGTGACGCAGTCACTGTGAGGTGGTCAGGCTGATAGTAATGCATTAAGTGTGAAGTGGCGCAGGAAGTGTGGTGGGTCAGGGTGATAGTGAAGCAGTCAGGGTGAGGATATTGGGTGATAGTGACACAGTAAGTATGAGGAGTCAGGGTGATAGTGATACAGTAAGAGTGAGGGGGATTAGGGTGATAGTGACACAGTCAGTGTGAGGGGGTCTGGGTGATCGTGGCCCAGTAAGTGTGAGGGGTCACAGTGACAGTGACACAGTGAGTGTGAGGGGTCAGGCTGATAGTGACACACAAAGTGTGAAGGGTCAGGGTGACAGTGACGCAATAAGTGTGAGGGGTCAGGGTGAGTGACACAGTCAGTGTGAGGGGTCAGGATTATAGTGACACAGTAAGTGTGAGGGGGTCAGGGTGACAGTGACACAATAAATGCGAGTGTGTCAGGGTGATAGGGAAGCATTAAGTGTGAGGGGTCTCAGGGTGACAGTGTTTGCAGTCAGTGTGAGTGGGTCAGGGTGACAGTGACGCAGTAACTGTGAGGGGGCAAGGTGACAGTGATGCTGTCAGTGTGAGGGGGTCAGGGTGACAGTGACACACTAAAAGTGATGGTGTCAGGTTGACAGTATTGCAGTCAGTGTGAGAAGATCAGGTGTGACAGTGACGCAGTCACTGTGAAATGGTCAGGGTGATAGTGACACATTAAGTGTGAAGGGCTCAGGGTGATAGTGGCGCAGTAAGTGTGGTGGGGCAGGGTGATAGTGACGCAGTCAGCGTGGGTTTATTGGGTGATAGTGACACAGTAAGTGTGAGGTGTCAGAGTGATAGTGACACAGTAAGAGTGAGTGGGATCTGGTTGATAGTGACACAGTCAGTGTGAGGGGTCAGGGTGATAGTGACACAGTAAGTGTGAGGGGTCAGAGTGACAGTGACGCAGTCAGTGTGAGGGGTCAGTGTGATAGTGACTCAGTAAGTGTGAAGGGTCAGGGTGACAGTGACGCAGTAAGTGTGAGGGGGTCAGGGTGACAGTGACAGAGTCAGTGAAAGGATGTTAGGGTGTCAGTGACACAGTCAGTGTGAGAGGGTCAGGGTGACAAGGATGCAGAAAGTTTAATGTGGATAAATGTATGGTTATCCACTTTGGTGGCAAGAACAGGAAAGCAGATTACGACCTCAATGGAATCAATTTATATAAAGGGGCAGTACAGAGAGATTTGGGTGTTCCAATGTACACCAGTCAATGAAGGCAAGCATGCAGGTACAGCAGGTAGTGAAGAAGGCCAATAGCCTGCTGGCCTTCATAACAAGAGGAATTGAGTACAGAAGCAAAGAGGTGCTTCTGCAGCTGTACAGGGCCCTGGTGAGACCACACCTGGAGTACTGTGTGCAGTTCTGGTCTCCATATTTGAGAAAAGACATTCTGGCTATTGAGGGAGTGCAGCGTATGCTCACGAGGGTAATTCCTGGAATGGCGGGATTACCTTACACTGAAAGACTGAAGTGACTGGGCTTGTATACGCTTGAGTTTAGAAGACTGAGAGGGGATCTGATTGAGACATAAAAGATTATGAAAACATTGGACACTCTGGCAACAGGAAACATGTTTCCGCTGATGGGTGATTGCTGAACCAGAGGCACAGCTTAAAAATACGGGGTAGACAATTTAGGACAGAAATGAGGAGAAACTTCTTCACCCAGAGTGTGGCGTTTGTGTGGAACGCTCTGCCCCAGAGGGCAGTGGATGCCCAGTCTCTGGATTCATTTAAAAAAGAGTTGGATAGAGAAATCAAAGATAGTGGAATCAAGATTTATAGAGATAAGACAGGAAGAGGATACTGATTAGGAATGATCAGCCATGATCATATTGAATGGTGGTGCAGGCTCGAAGGGCTGAATGGCCTACTCCTTCACCTATTGTCTATTGTCTATTGTCTAAGTTTGAGGGGGTCAGGGCGAGAGAGACGCAATAAGTGTGAGGGGATCAGGGTGACAGTGATGCAGTAAGAGTAAGGAGGTCAGGGTGATAGTGATGCAGTAAGTGGCAGGTGGTCAGAGATATAGTGACATGGTAATTCTGAGGGGTCCGGGTGATAGTGACACAGTAAGTGTGAGGTGTCAGGGTGATAGTGACACAGTAAACATGGGGGGCCAGGGTTATAGTGACGCAGTAAGTGTAAGGGGGTTTAGGGTTACAGTCGATGCTGTCAGTGTGAAGGGGTCAGCGTGATAGTGACGCTATAAGTGAAGGGCTTTAGGGTGATAGTGACACAATATGTGTGAGGGTGTCAGGGTGATAGTGACGCAGTAAATGTGAGGGGGTCTGTGTGATAGTGATGACAGTAAGTGTGAGGGGGTCAGAGTGACAGTGACACAGTGTGTGTGAGGGGTCAGAGTGATAGTGACACAGTAAGTGTGAGGGGTCAGGGTGACAGTGACGCAGTAACTCTGAGGGGGTCAGGGTGACAGTGACACAGACAGAGTGAGGGTGTTAGGGTGTCAGTGATGCAGTCAGTGTGAGGGGGTCAAGGTGTCAGATACGCAGTCACTGTGAGGGGGTCAGGGTGACAGTGTACGTAGTCACTGTGAGGGGGTCAGGCTGACAGTGACACAGTAACTGTGAGGGTGTCAGGTTGACAGCGACACAGTAAGTGTGAGGCGGTCAGGGTGACAAGGATGCAGAAAGTGTGAGGGGGTCAAGGTGATAGTGAAGCAGTAGGTGTGAGGGGATCAGGGTGACAGTGATGCAGTAAGTGTAAAGGGGTCAGGTTGATAGTGATGTATTAATGGGAGGCGGTCAGGGTGATAGTGATGCAGTTAGTGTGAGGGGGTCAGAGAGATAGTGACTTGGCAATTCTGAGGGGTCAGGGTGGTAGTGACATAGTAACTGTAAGGGTGTCTGGGTGACAGTGACACAGTAAGTGTGGGGGATCTGGGTGACGGTGACGCAGTTAGTGTGAGGGATCAGGGGTATAGCGCAGTGAGTGTGAGTGTGTCTAGGTGATAGCGACGCAGTAAGTGTGAGGGGTCAGGCTGATAGTGACACAGTAAGTGTCAGCGGTCAGGGTGATAGTGACACAGTAAGTGTGTGCAGGTCAGGGGGATTGTGAAGCAGTAAGTGTGAGCAGGTAAGGGTGGTAATGACACAGTAAGTGTGAGGGGGTCCGGGTGACAGTGACACAGTCAGTGTGAGGGGGTTCGGCTCATATTGACGCAGTAAGTGTGAGCAGGTCAGGGTGATACTGATGGAATAATTGTGAAGTGTCAGGATGACAGTGATGCAGTAAGTGTGAGTGGGTGTCGGTGAGAGTGACGCAGTAGGTGTGAGGGTGTCAGGGTAATAATGACGCAGTTAGTGTGAGGGGGTGTCGGTGACAGTGACACAGTTATTGCGAGGAGTTATGGCTCGTAGTAACGCAGCAATGGAAGGGTGTCAGGTTTATAGTGAAGGGGATCAAGGTGGTAGTGACAGATTAATTGTGTGGTGTTCAGGGTGACACTGACGCAGTTAGTGTAAAGGGGTCTGGGTGACAGTGACACAGTAACTGTGAGGGTGTCACGATGACTGACGCAATAAATGTGAGGGTGTCACAGTGACAGCAACGCAGTAAGTGTGGGAGGTCAGGGTGACAGTGACACAGTAACTGTGACGGGGCCACGGAGATAGTGACACAGGAAGTGTGAGGGGTAAGGGTGACGGTGACGCAGTAAGTCTGAGAGGGAGAGGCTGGAAATGACACAGTAAGTACAATGGTTTAAGGTGTGGTGATGCAGTAAGTGTGAGGGGGTCACGGTGACAGTGACACAGTTATTGTGTGGGTGTCAGGATGACAGTGACGCAGTAAATATGATGGGTCAGGCTGACAGTGATGCAGTAAGTGTGAGGGGTAAAGGTGACAGTGACACAGTAAGTGGGAGAGAGAGAGGCTGGTAGTGAAACAGTAACTGTGATGGTTTTACGTTGATCGTGACACAGTAAGTGTGAGGGGTAAAGGTGATAGTGACGCAGAAAGTGTGAGGGGGTCAGGCTGCTAATAACACAGCAACTGTGATGGTGTTAGGTTGATCATGACGCAGTAAGTTTGAGTGGGGGTCAGTCTATAGTGACGCAGTAAGTGTGAGGGGTTCAGGGTGACACTGACGCAGTAAATGTGACAGGGTCAGGCTGATAGCGACGCAAAACGTGTCGGGGTGTAAGGGTGATAGTGACGCAATCAGTGTGGGGGCGTTATGGTAATAGTGATGCAGTAATTCTGAGAGGGGCAGGGTGCAAGTGACGCACTGTGTAGGGTCAGACTGTAAGTGTGACGGGGAAATGCTGGTGGTGACACAGTAACTGTGATACTCTGATGGTGTTAGGTTGATCGTGATGCAGTAAGTGTGAGGGGTTCAGGGTGATAGTGACGCAGTGTGAGGTGTCAGGGTTATAGCGATGCAGTATGTGTGAGGTGTCAGGCTGATAGTGATGCAGTAAGTGTGAGGGCGTAATGTTGAACGTGATGCAGTAAGTGTGTGGTGTCAGTCTGATAGCGATGCAGTGAGTGTGAGTGGTCAGTCTATAGTGATGCAGTAAGAGTGGGGGGTCAGGGTGACAGTAACACAGTAATTGTGAGAGAGAGGCTGGCAGTGACACAGTAAGTATGAGGGGGTCAGGCTGATAGTAACACTGTCAGTGTGGGGGCGTTAGGGTGATAATGTCGAAGTAAGTGAGAGTGAGTCAGAGTGATAGTGACGCAGTAACTGTGTGGGGGTCAGGGTGACAGCGATGCAGTAAGTGTGACCGGGTCAAGGTGATAGTGACGCAGCAAGTGTGAGGATTTCAGGGTAATAGTGACACAGTAAGTGTGAGGGGCGCAGGGTGATAGTGACACAGTAAGTGTGAGGAATCAGAGTGACCGTTACGGAGTCAGTGTGGGGGGTCAGGGTGATAGTGATGCAGTAAGTGTGAGGGGTCAGAATGACAGTGATGCAGTAAGTGTGAGAGAGAGAGGCTGGCAGTGACGCAGTAAGTTTGAGGGGGTCAGGCTGATGGTGATACAGTAAGTGTGAAGGGGTCAGGATGGTTATGATGCAATAACTGTGATGGTGTTAGGTCGATCATGACGCAGTAGGTTTGAGTGGGGGTCAGTCTGTATTGACGCAGTAAGGGTGAGGGGTTCAGGGTGTCACTGATGCAATACGTGTGAGGGGGTCAGGCAGATAGTAACGCAATAAGTATCGGGGTATAAAGGTGATAGTGACGGAGTGTAGGGGCGTTATGATGATAGTGATGCAGTAATTCTAAGGGGTTCAGGGTGAAAGTGATGCACTAAGTGTGAGGGGTCAGACTGACAGTGATGCAGTAAGTGTGAGGGAGAGAGGCTGGTAGTGACACAGTAACTGTGATGGTGTTAGGTTGATCGTGACACTGTAAGTGTGGGGGTAATGGTGATAGTGACGCAGAAAGTGTGAGGGGGTCAGGCTGAGAATGAAACAGTGAATGTGAGGGGTCAGTCTATAGTGACTCAGTAAGTGTGAGGGCATCAGGGTGACAGTGACGCAGTATGTATGGGGGTCAATTTGTCAGTGAAGCTGCAAGTGTGAGGGGGTCAGGGTGATTGTGACAGACTAAATCTGAGGGGTCAGGTTGACAGTGACGCAGTCATGTAAGGGGGTCAGGGTGACACTGACAGAGTACATGTGAGGGGTCAGGGTGACAGTGATGCAGTAATTGTGATGGGGTCAGGATGATAGTTACGCAGTAAGTGTGAGGGGACCAGGCTGCTAATGACACAGTAACTGTGATGGTGTTAGGTTGATCATGACGCAGTAAGTGTGAGTGGGGGTCAGTCTATAGTGAGGCAGTAAGTGTGAGGGGTTCAGGGTGACACTGATTCAGTAAGTGTGACAGGGTCAGGCTGATAGTGACGCCAAAAGTGTCGGGGTGTAAGGGTGATAGTGACGCCGTCAGTGTGGGGCGTTATGGGGATAGTGATGCAGTAAGTGTGAGGGGTCAGACTGACAGTAATTCTGAGGGGGCAGAGTGAAAGTGACGCATTGTGAGGGGTCAGATTGTAAGTGATGCAGTAGCTGTGAGGGGAAAGGCTGGTAGTGACACAGTAACTGATGCTGTGATGGCATTATGTTAATCATGACGCAGTAAGTGTGAGGGTGTCAGGGTGATAGTGACGCAGTCTAAGGTGTCAGGGTTATAGCGACACAGTAAGTGTGAGGGGTCAGGCTGATAGTGAGTGTTATGTCTATAGTGATGCAGGAAGAGTTAGGGGGTCAGGGTGACAGTAACACAGTAATTGTGATAGAGAGAGGCTGGCAGTGACACAGTAAGTGTGTGGGGGGTCAGGCTGATAGTAACACAGCCAGTGCGGGGGTGTTGGGGTGATAGTGTCGAAGTAAGTGTGAGGGGGTCAGAGTGATAGCGACGCAGTAACAGTGTGGGGATCAGGGTGACAGCGATGCAGTAAGTGTGACGGGGTCAGGGTGATAGTGACGCAGCAACTGTGAGGGGGTCAGCGTGATAGTAACGCAGTAACTGTGTGGGGGTCAGGGTGATAGTGATGCAGTAAGTATGACAGGGTCATAGTGACTGCGACGCAGCAAGTATGAGGGTTTCAGGGTGATACTGACGCAGTAAGTGTGAGGTGCTCAGGTTGATGGTGATGCAGTAAGTGTGAGGGATCAGGGTGACAGATACGGAATCAGTGTGAGGGCGTCACGGTGATATTGTTGCAGTAAGTATGAAGGGGTCAGAATGACAGTGATGCAGTAAGTATGAGAGAAAGAGGCTGGCAGTGACGCAGTAAGTTTGAGGAGGTCAGGATGGTTATGACACAGTAACTGTGATGGTGTTAGGTTGATCATGACACAGTAAGTGTGAGTGGGGGTCAGTCTATAGTGATGCAATAAGTGTGAGGGGTTCAGGGTGACACTGACGCAGTAAGGGTGAGGGGGTCAGACAGATAGTAACATAATAAGTGTCGGGATGTAAGGGTGATAGTGATGCAGTTAGTGTAGGGGCGTTATGATGATAGTGATGCAGTAAATGTGAGGGGTCAGACCGACAGTGACGCAGTAATTCCGAGGGGGTCAGGGTGAAAGTGATGCACTAAGTGTGAGGGGTCAGACGGACAGTGATGCAGTAAGTGTGAGGGAGAGAGGCTGGTAGTGACACAATAACTGTGATGGTGTTAGGTTGATCGTGACACAGTAAGTGTGGGGTAATGGTGATAGTGACGCAGAAAGTGTGAGGGGGACAGGTTAATAGTGATGTAGTAAATGTGAGATGTCAGTCTATAGTGACTCAGTAAGTGTGAGGGGGTCAGTGTGACAATGACGCAGTAAGTGTGAGGAGTCAGTCTATAGTGACTCATTAAGTGTGAGGGGATCAGGGTGACACTGACACAGTAAGTATGAGGGGGTCAGTTTTACAGTGAAGCAGCAAGTGTGAGAGGGTAAGGGTGATAGTGACAGACTAAATGTGAGGGATCAGGGTGACGGTGATGCAGTCATGTAAGGGGATTAGGGTGACACTGACAGACTACATGTGAGGGGTCAGGGTGACAGTGATGCAGTAAGTGTGAGGGGGTCAGGGTGATAGTGACAGATTAAATGTGAGAGGTCAGGGTGACAGTGACACAGTAATGTCAGGGGGTCAGGGTGATACAGACAGACTACATGTGAGGGGTCAGGTTGACAGTGATGCAGTAAGTGTGGGGGGTCAGCGTGATAGTGACAGACTAAATGTGAGGGATCACATTGTCAGTGACGCAGTAAGTGTGAGAGGGAGACGCTGGGAGTGACACAGTAAGTGGGTTAGGTTTCAGGGTGACACTGTTGCAGTAATTGTGAGGGGGAGAGGCTGGTAGTGACACATAAGTGTAAGGTGGTCAGGGTGGCACTAATGCACTCAATGTGAGGGATCAGACTGACAGTGATGCAGTAAGTGTGAGGGAGCAGGTTTGGTAGTGACATAGTAACTGTGATGGTGTTAGGTTGATCGTGACACAGTAAGTGTGAGGGGTAAAAGTGATAGTGATGCAGAAAGTGTGAGGAGGCCAGGCTGATAGTGACGCAGTAAGTGTGAATGTGTCAGGCTGGTAATTACACTGTAACTGTAATGGTGTTAGGTTGATCATGACGTAGTAAGTGTGAGTGGGGGTCAGTCTACTATGACGCAGTAAGTGTGAGGGGTTCAGGGTAACACTGACGCAGTAAGTGTGAGGGGGTCAGGCTGATAGTGACACAATATGTGTCGGGTTGTAAGGGTGATATTGACGCAGTCAGTGTGGGGGCGATATGGTGACAGTGACGCAGTAAGTGTGAGGGGGTCTGGCACATAATGATGCAGCAATGTTCGGGAGTCAGGCTGATAGTGAAGGGGATCAAGGTGATAGTGACAGTTAAGTGTGTGAGGCGGTCAGGGTGTTAGTGGCGCAGTAAGGGTGAGGGGGTCTGGGTGACAGTGACACAGTAAGTGTGAGAGGGAGAGGCTGGTAGTGAAACAGTAAGTACGATGAGGTCACGGTGACAGTGACGCAGTTATTGTGTGGGTGTCAGGGTGACACTAACTGTGAGGGTGTCAAGGTGATAGTGATGCAGTATGAGTGAGAGGGAAACTTTGATAGTGACACAGTAAGTATTTTGGGGTCAGGGTGGCAGTGACGCAGTAAGTGTGAGGGGGTCACGGTGACAGTGACACCGTTAGTGTGAGAGGAAGAGGCTGCTAGTGACACAGTAAGTACGATGAGGTCAGGGTGGCAGTGACACAGTTAGTGTGAGTGGGTCAGGGTGACAGTCACGTGGCAAGTGTGAGTGGGTCAGGGTGAGAGTGACGCAGTAATTGTGAGGAGGTTAGGGTGTTAGTGATGAAGTAAGTGTGAGGGAGTCAGGGTGATAGCGACGCAGTAAGTGTGAGGGGGTCAGGGTGATAGTGACGCAGTAATTGTGAGGAGGTTAGGGTGATAGTGATGCAGGAAGTTGAGGGGGTCAGGGTGATAGCGACACAGTAAGTGTGAGGGGGCCAGGGTGATAGTGACGCAGTAAGTGTGAGGGGGTCAGGGTGATAGTGGTCAGTAAGTGTGAGGGGGTCAGGGTGATACTGACAGACTACATGTGAGGGGTCAGGGTGAAAGTGATGCAGTAAATGTGAGGGAGTCAGGGTGATACTGACAGACTACATGTGAGGGGTCAGGCTGACGGTGATGCAGTAAGTGTGAGGGGGTCAGGGTGATAGTGACAGACTAAAGGTGAGGGGTCAGATTGTCAGTGACGCAGTAAGTGTGAGAGGAAGGGGTTGGTAGTGAGAAAGTAAGTACGATGAGGTCACGGTGACAGTGACACAGTTATTGTGTGGGTGCCAGTGTGACAGTGACACAGTAACTGATTGCATCAATGTGATAGTGACGCAGTATGCGTGAGAGGGAAACTTTGATAGTGACGCAATAAGTATTATGTCGTCAGGGTGGGAATGATGCAGTAAGTTTGAAGGGGTCACGGAGACCGTGATGCAGTTATTGTGTGGGTGTCAGGGTGACAGTGACACAGTAAATGTGAGGGGGTCACGGTGACAGTGACACCGCAAGTGTGAGAGGGCGAGGCTGCTAGTAACACAGTAAGTATGATGAGGTCAGGGTGGCAGTGACGCAGTTAGTGAGAGTGGGGCAGGGTGACAGTCACGTAGCAAGAGTGAGGGGGTCAGGGAGATAGTTACGCAGTAATTGTGAGGAAGTTCGTGTGATAGTGATGCAGGAAGTGTGAGGAGATTAGGGTGATAGCGACACAGTAAGTGTGAGGGAGTCAGGGTGATAGTGACGCAGTAAGTGTGAGGGGGTCAGCGTGGTAGTGGCCCAGTAAGTGTGAGGGGGCCAGGGTGATACTGACAGATTACATGTGAGGGGTCAGGCTGTCAGTGATGCAGTAATTGTGAGGGGGTCAGGGTGATAGTGACAGACTAAATGTGAGGGGTCAGGGTGACAGTGACGCAGTAAGTGTGAGAGGGAGACGCTGGTAGTGACACAGTAAGTGAGTTAGGTTTCAGGGTGACACTGTTGCAGTAATTGTGAGGGGGAGAGGCTGGTGGTGACACAGTAAGTGTAAGCTGGTCAGGGTGACACTAATGCACGAAGTGTGAGGGATCAGACTGACAGTGATGCAGTAAGTGTGAGGGAGAGAGGTTGGTAGTGACACAGTAACTGTGATGGTGTTAGGTTGATTGTGACACAGTAAGTGTGAGGGGTAAAAGTGATAGTGACGCAGAAAGTGTGAGGAGGCCAGGCTGATAGTGACACAGTAAGTGTAAATGTATCAGGCTGGTAATGACACAGTAACTGTAATGGTGTTAGGTTGATCATGTCGCAGTAAGTGTGAGTGGGGGTCAGTCTACAATGACGCAGTAAGTGTGAGGGGTTCAGGGTGACACTGACGCAGTAAGTGTTAGAGGGTCAGGCTGATAGTGATGCAATAAGTGTCGAGGTGTAAGGGTGATAGTGACGCAGTCAGTGTGGGGGCGATATGGTGACAGTGACGCAGTAAGTGTGAGGGGACTGGCTCATAGTGATGCAGCAATGTACGGGAGTCAGGCTGATAGTGAAGGGGATCAAGGTGATAGTGACAGTTAAGTGTGTGAGGCGGTCAGGATGATAGTGGCGCAGTAAGGGTGAAGGGTGTCAGGGTGACAGTGCCACAGTAAGTGTGAGAGGGAGAGGCTGGTAGTGAGACAGTAAGTACAATGAGGTCACGGTGACAGTGACGCAGTTATTGTGTGGGTGTCAGGGTAACAGTGACACAGTAACTGTGAGGGCGTCAAGGTGATAGTGACGCAGTATGTGTGAGAGGGAAACTTTGTTTGTGATGCAGTAAGTATTTAGGGGTCAGGGTGGCAGTGACGCAGTAAGTGTGAGGGGTTCACGGTGACAGTGATGCAATAAGTGTGAGGGGGTCAGTGTGATAGTGGCCCAGTCAGTGTGAGGGGGTTAGGTTGACAGTGACACCGAAAGTGTGAGAGGAAGAGGCTGCTAGTGAAACAGTTAGTACGATGAGGTCAGGGTGGCAGTGACGCAGTTAGTGTGAGCGGTGCAGGGTGACAGTCACGTAGCAAGTGCGAGGGAGTCAGTGTGATAGTGACGCACTAATTGTGAGGAGGTTAGGGTGATAGTGATGCAGTAAGTGTGAGGGGGTCAGGGTGATAGAGATGAAGTAAGTGTGAGGGGGTCAGGGTGATAGTGGCGCCGTAAGGGTGAGGAGGTCAGGGTGACAGTGACACAGTAAGTGTGAGAGGGAGAGGCTGGTAGTGAGACAGTAAGTACGAGGAGATCACGGTGACAGTGACTCAGTTATTGTGTGGGTGTCAGAGTGACAGTGACACAGTAACTGTGAGGGCGTCAATGTGATATTGATGCAGTATGCGTGAGAGGGAAACCTTGATAGTGATGCAGGAAGTATTATGGGGTCAGGGTGGCTGAAACGCTGTAAGTGTGAGGGGGTCACGATGACAGTGACACCATAAGTGTGAAAGGGATAGGCTGCTCGTTACACAGTAAATATGATGAGATCAGGGTGGCAGTGATGCAGTTAATGTGAGCGGGGCAGGGTGACAGTCACGTAGCAAGTGCGAGGGGGTCTGGGTGATAGTGATGCAGTAATTGTGAGGAGGTTAGGGTGATAGTGATGCAGTAAGTGTGAGGTTGTCAGGGTGATAGCGACGCAGTACGTGTGAGGGGGTCAGGGTGACAGTGACACAGTAAGTGTGAGGGGGTCAGGGTGATAGTGACGCAGTAAGTGTGAGGGGGTCAGGGTGATAGTGGAGCAGTAAGTGTGAGTGGGTCAGGGTGATAGCGACGCAGTAAGTGTGAGGGGCTCACGGTGATACTGACAGAATACATATGAGGGGTCAGAGTGAGAGTGATGCACTAACTTTGAGGGGGTTAGGTTGATAGTGATGCAATAATTATGAGTGTTTCAAGGTGATAGTGACTCAGTAAGTGTGAGGGGGTCAGTGTGACTGTGATACATAACTGTGAAGGGGTCAGTGTGATGGTGACGCAGTAAATGTGATGGAGTCAGGGTGATAGTGACGCAGTAACTGTGAGGGGGTCAGGGTGATAGTGGCCCAGTAAGTGTGAGGGGGTCAGGGTGATAGTGACACAGTAAGTGTAAGGGGGTCAGGGTGATAGTGACACAGTAAGCTTGCGGGGCTCAGGTGGATAGTGACGCAGTAAGTGTGAGGGGGGTCATGGCGACAGTAACACAGTAAGTGTGAGGGGATCAGGGTGATAGTGGCCCAATAACTATGAGGGGCTCAGTGTTATAGTGACGCAGTAAGTGTGAGGGAGTCAGGGTGATAGTGACACAGTAAGTGTGCGGGATCATGGTGATAGTCACGCAGTAAGTGAGAGGGGGTCAGGGAGATACTGATGCAGTAAGTGTGAGGGTGTCAGTTTGATAGTGACACAGTAAGTTTGAGGGGGTCAGGGTGATAGTGGCCCACAAAGTGTGAGGGCTCTGGGTGATAGTGACGCAGCAAGTGTGAGGGGGTCAGGGTGATTGTGACGCAGTAAGTTTGAGGGGGTCAGTGTGGTAGCAACCCAGTAAGTGTGAGGGGGTCAGGGTGTAAGTGACACAGTAAGTGTGAGCAGGCCAGGGTGACATTGATGCAATAACTGTGAGGGGGTCAGGGTGATATTGACGCAGTCAATGTAAGGGGGTCATGGCGATAGTGACACAGTAATTGTGAGGGCGTCAGGCTAACAGTATGCAGTAACTGTTAGGGACTCAGAGTGATAGTGACGCAGTAATTATGAGGGGGTTAGGGCAATAGTGACACAGTAAGTGTGAGGGGGTCAGGGTGATAGTGACGCAGTAAGTGTGACGGGGTTAGGGCGATAGTGACACAGTAAGTATGAGGGGATCAGGGTGATAGTGTCCCAGTAAGTGTGAGGGGGTCAGGGTGATAATGGCCCAGTAAGTGTTAGGGGGTCAGGATGATAGTGACACAGTAAGTGTGAGGGGATCAAGGTGACATTGATGCAGTAAATGTGAGGGGGTCAGGGTGATAGTGACATAATAAGTGTGAGGGGGTCAGGGTGATAGTGACGCAGCAAGTGTGTGGGAGTTAGGGCGATATTGACACAGGAAGTGTGAGGGGGTCAGGGTGATAGTAGCCCAGTAATTGTAAGGGGCCAGGATGACAGTGATGTAGTATTTATGAGGGGGTCTGGTTGATATTGACGCAGTATGTGTGAGGGGAAGAGGCTGGTAGTGATGCAGTAAATATTATGGGTTCAGGATGGCAGTGACGCAGTTATAGTGTGGGTGTCAGGGTGACAGTGACACAGTAAGTGTGAGAAGGAGAGGCTGCTAGTCACACAGTAAGTACGATGAGGCCAGGTTTCCAGTGACGCAGTTAGTGTGAGGGCGTCAGTGTGAGAGTGACGAAGTAAGTGTGTGGGGGGCAGGGTGATTGTGACACAGTAAGTGTGACGGGTTCAGGGTGACAGTGATGCCGTAACTGTGAGGGGGTTAGGGCGATAGTAACACAGTAAGTGTGAGGGGGTCAGGGTGATAGTGACGCAGTCAGTGTGAGGGGTCAGGGTGACAGTGATGCAGTAAGTGTGAGGGGGTCTGGGGTATAGTGACGCAGTAAGTGTGAGGTGGTCTGGGTGATAGTGACGTAGTAAGTGTGAGAGGAAGAGGCTGATAGTGATGCAGTGAGTGTGAGGGTATCAGGGTGATAGGGGCCCTGTAAGTGTGAGGGAGTCAGGGTGATAATGATGCAGTAAGTGTGAGGGGCTCAGGGTGATAGTAACACAGTAAATTTGAGGGGTGCAGGGTGACAGTGATGCAGTAAGTGTGAGGGTGTTAGGTTGATAATGATGCAGTAACTGTGAGCATGTCAGGGTGATAGTGACGCAGTAAGTGTGAGGGGGTTAGGGCGATAGTAACACAGTAAGTGTGAGGGGTTCAGGTTGACAGTGATGCAGTAAGTGTTAGGGGACAGGGTGGTAGTGATGCAGTAACTGTGAGGGGGTCAGTGTGATAGTGACACAGTAAATGTGAGGGGTTCAGGGTGATAGTGGCCCAGTAAGTGTGAGGACTCAGGGTGATAGTGACACAGTAAGTGTGAGGGGGTCAGGGTGATAGTGGCCGAGTAATAGTGATGGCTCAGGGTGATAGTGACGCAGTAGGTGTGAGGGGGTTAGGGGTAAAGTGACGCAGTAACAGTGAGTGGGTCAGGGTGATAGTGACGCAGTAAGTGTGAGGCGATCTGGGTGATAGTCATGCAGTATGTTTGAGGTGGTCAGGGTGATAGTGACGCTGTAAGTGTGAGGCGGTTATGGTGATAGTGACACAGTAAGTGTGAAGGGTCAGGGTGATAGTGGCCCAGTAACTGTTGAGGGGATCAGGGTGATAGTGACACAGTAAGTGTGAGGTGGTCAGGGAGATCGTGACGCAGTAACTGTGAGGGGGTCAGGGTGATAGTGACGCAGTAGGTGTGAGGGGGTCAGGGTAGTGATGCAGTAAGTGTGAAGGTAAGAGGCTGGTAGTGATGCAGTAATTGTGAGGGAGTCAGGGCGGTAAAGACGAAGTAAGTGTGTGGTGGACAGGATGATAGTGATGCAGTAAGTGTGAGGGGATCAGGGTGGTCGTGACTAAGTAAGCGTGTGGGGGCCACGGTGATAGTTTTCAGCAAGTGTGAGGGGGTGAGGGTGATAGTGATGCAGTAAGTGTGAGTGTGTCCGGGTGACAGTGATGCAGTAATTGTGAGGGGGTCAGGGTGGACGTGAGGAAGTAAGTGTGAGGCGGTCAGGGTGATAGTTTCCCAATATGTGTGAGGGGGTCAGGGTGTTAGTGGCCCAGTATTTGTGAGGGGGTCAGGGTGTTAGTGGCCCAGTATGTGTGAGGGGGTCAGGGTGATCGTGACGAAGAAAGTGTGAGGGTGTCAGGGTGACAGTGATGCAGTAAGTGTGACGGGTCTGGAGAATGATGCAGTAAGTGTGAGGGTAAGAGGCTGGTAGTGATGCATTAATCGTGAAGGGTCAGGCTGCTAGTGATGCAGTTAGTGTTGGGCGGTCTGGGTAGTGATGTCGTAAGTGTGAGGGTAAGAGGCTGGTAGTGATGCAGTAATTTTGAAGGGGTCAGGATGGTAGTCACGAAGTAAGCGTTTGGGGGACAGGGTGATAGTGATGCAGTAAGTGTGAGGGCGTCAGGGAGGTAGTGACGAAGTAAGTGTGTGGGGGACAGGGTGATAGTGACGCAATAAGTGTGAGGGGTTCAGGGAGGTAGTGATGAAGTAAGCGTGTGGGAGCCAGGGTGATAGTTATGCAGTAAGTGTGAGGGGGTCAGGTTGATAATGACGCAATAAGTGTGAGGGTGTCCGGGTGACAGTGATGCAGTAATTGTGAGGGTGTCAGGGTGGACGTGAGGAAGTAAGTGTGTGGGGGACAGGGTGATAGTGACGCAATAAGTGTGAGGGGTTCAGGGAGGTAGTGATAAAGTAAGTGTGAGGGTGTCAGGGTGACAGTGATGCAGTAAGTGTGAGGGGGTCTGGGTAGTGATGCAGTAAGTGTGAGAGGCAGAGGCTGGTAGTGACGAAGTAAGCGTGTGGCAGACAAGGTGATAGTGACACAGTAAGTGCGAGGGTGTCAGTTTGATAGTGACGAAGTAAGTGTGAGGGAGTCTGTGTGAGAGTGATGCAGTTAAGTGTGAGGGGCAGAAGCTGGTAGTGACACAGTAATTGTGTGGGGTCAGAGTGCCAGTGATGAAGTAAACGTGTGGGGGACAGGGTGACAGTGATGCAGTAAGTGTGAGGGGGTCAGGGTGATAGTGACGCAGTAATTGCGAGGAGTCAGGGTGATAGTGATGAAGTAAGTGTGTGGGGTACAGGGGATAGTGACGCAGTAAGAGTGAGGGTGTCAGGGTGACAGTGATGCAGAAACTGTGAGGGGGTCAGGGTGATAGTGACACAGTAATTGTGAGGGGATCAGGGTGATAGTGATACAGTAAGTGTAAAGGGGACCGGGGGATAGTGGTCCAGTAAGTGTGAGGGCTCAGGGTGATAGTGATGCAGTAAGTGTGAGGGGGTTAGGACGATAGTGACACAGTAATTGTGAGGGGGTCCGATTGATAGTGACTCAGTAATTGTGAGGGCATCAGCGTGATAGTGACACAGTAAGTGTGAGGAGTCAGGGTGATAGTGGCCCAGTAAGTGTGAGGGGGTCAGCGTGATAGTGATGCAGTAATTGTGAAGGGGTCAGGGTGACAGTGACGCAATAAGTGTGAGGGTGTCTGGGTGATCGTAATGCAGTAATTTTGAGAGGAAGAGGCTGGTAGTGACGCAGTAATTGTGAGGGGTCAGGGTGGTAGTGATGAAGTAAGCGTGTGGGGGACAGGGGGATAGTGTCGCAGTAAGTGTGAGGGGTCAGGGAGAAGTAATGCAGTAAGTGTGAGGGGGTCAGGGTGATAGTGACACAGTGAGTGCAGCGGTTTTAGGGTGATAGTGACGCAGTCAGTGTGGGTGTATAAGGGTGATAGTGACGGAGTAATTGTGAGCGTGTTTGGATGATATTGATGCAGTAATTGTGAGGGTGTTACACTTAAACCCAGCTCCTGAACTCTGGCCGCGGTGCACTCCCCTTCCCTGAGGACCAGGACTTGAGGCTGAGTCAGTCCCTCTCCAGCTCAGCTTCTCCAACACAAAGACACACAACAAAATCTTTCACTCTGCTGCTTGGCACGATTTAATGAATATTTTTACTGTTTCCAATTGGAAGTGATGAATACAGACAGTGGAATGGGGCCTTTGCTCACTGGCCCCTGAGTTGTGAGAAACATTGAAATGTGTCCCTGTCACCCCCCTGTGGGATAAGGATGGAAAAGCCAGCGCTACCCTCAGTCTGTTACCATAGCGACAGTCTTCTCCATCGCTGAAACACTGAACTGAAATGAGAAAATCCCGGATGGTGTGATTAATGATGGAATTTGTTAGATGGATGGAGTTGGGTGAAGGGATATTTCAGCACATTCTCCAGCTGCTGCCTGAACTTAGTCTGGATCACGGCATAAATCGCGGTGTTTGTGCAGCAACTGAGGAGCTGCAGCATGAAGCCCAATTACTGCACAAAGTCAGCGAGATACACAGGGGAATCCACTATAGCAATCATCCGGCTCCATATAGAACACAGCAATAACATTGACTATAACAGGATGAAATTGGCCGAGATCACAAACAGTAAAATGATGGATTTTTTTTTGGTTTCTCATTTCTGTGTCAGACTGAGCGTCCCCATTGGTGTGAGCGCAGAGTCTCCTGCGGGCTCTGCTGGTCACTAAGATGTCTCTGACGGTGAGAACATTGAGCAGCAGAATCAGGAAAAATGGGACACACGGGATTAGAATCTGGTGGAGGAACTCGATTGTGACCCAGACACTGAAGAATCGAACAGCGTCTGTTAGATCACTAAACCAGGGGGTGTTCATCAACCAATTCCGAGCAGAGAGCATAAAATACCAGAAAATGCTCTTTAAACAGCTCAGCACAGTCACTGCTCCCAGAACCATAGCCGCCGTTTTCTCACTGCAATATTTACTTTTCAACTTCTGACAACAAATGGCCAAAAACCGATCAAAGGTGAAAGTGATGGTGAACCAGACAGAGCAGTCAGTGGCTGCATAAAGCAGGACAGCGTGGATATTACACACGTGGACGGAGTACTCCAGGAAATAAAACTGTTCTGGATAAACAATGGGAATCTGTCTCAGTATCAGGTCGAGGATAATGACCAGGAGATTAGATTGCTTACAGTGTGGAAACAGGCCCTTCGGCCCAACAAGTCCACACCGCCCCGCCGAAGCGCAACCCACCCATATCCCTACATTTACCCCTTACCTAACTCTAGGGGCAATTTAGCATGGCCAATTCACCTAACCTGCACATCTTTGGACTGTGGGAGGAAATCGGAGCACCCGGAGGAAACCCACGCAGACACGGGGAGAACGTGCAAACTCCACACAGTTAGTCACCTGAGGCGGGAATTGAACCCGGATCTCTGGCGCTGTGAGGCAACAGTGCTAACCACTGTGCCACCGTGCCACTGCCATGGCCCCCAGGTAACGTCTGACACATGGAGACAATCCACAATCTTTATAAATCAGGACGTAGATGGTCACTACGTTAACTGTGAGGAAGGAAAACAAACCCATTATCCATCAGCCTGGAGGCAAAGGGACCCGTTTGATCGGTGACCCAGTGAGATTTTCAAATCTGTCCCTGTATTCAGGGATTTATTAAAATAATTGGAGCGGGAATAACAAATGGGAAGGTCGGAATTACTGACAAAAATGTGACATAAACCACAAGAAATCCTCCCATCCCAAACACACAGAGACACATCCATAAGGACAGATGGTTTCTAGAACATTCCCACACATTTGGTCACTCTAGAGCAGACACAGGTCACTCCTTCCCAGTTCCTAATACGGAGGGTGGAAACATTGCTGTCATGGAGGATTCTCTCCCAGTTTCCTGAAGACAAACGGAGTTTGGTAATTTCTGTATTTTGGTCTAAATTGTGGTCGATCCTGTGTCGTGAAGGAATGTAAACGCAGGGAAAACGTATTCATCCCTTTAACTGCCTCAGGGACCTTCGGAACAGTGTCTCCTTCTCCCAGCAACGGGATCTCTTCCCTCGGGGTCTTATCATTTGTTCAATTCACTGACGTCCGGCCGTTCACAATGTCAGGGACAGAACGTTCCAGGTAATGTCAGTTAAAGAATGTTGGGGACTGAACGTTCCGGGGAATGTCATTTATAGAATGTCAGGGACAGAACGTTATGGGGAACTCCTTGACCTGTCCATCACTTCCCCCCCCCCAACCCCCCCACCCCCGTATCAACATGATGTACTGTGCCTGGACACACTGTAACATTAATGGGGTGAGAGACAGAGGGTCCAATCAGAGGAATGGGAACTAAAGGCATCGCCAGATCAGCCGAAATGGTTAGATATACGACATTCTCAATCCACCTCACAGAACCAGACCAAGAGACCATACACCCAGAGAAGAATCGGTTCACCGTGGAACACTGTGCAGACCAAGCCAGTGTACTGCTCAGTACTACCCAGCAATATGACCAAATTCATCCATTGCACTGGTCAATACAATGAGCAATCTGTCCAGAGTGGAACACTGCACACATCAGATCATGGCATTGATCTATAAACTCAGGCCATATATCTGTCCAGCACGGGGAGCTGTGCAGACCACTGCAGTGCATTGATCAATAAACTCGGACTAGGTACCTGTCCAGCACCGGGAGAAGTGCAGACCTACGCAGTGATCACACATGAATTAATCTGTAACCCAGGAGCAGTTACCCTCCCAGCATGTAGGACTGTGAACACCACCCCAGAGCATTGATCTGTAAACCAGGAGCAGTTACCCTCCGAGCATGTAGAACTGTGTACCCCACCCCAGTGCATTGATCTGTAAACCAGTAGCAGTTATCCTCCCAGTATGTAGGACTGTGTACACCATCCCAGTGTATTGCTCAGTAACACTGTGTTGGATCACTGCCCAGTGTAGGGAAACTTACTGCCCATGCTGGAAGTGACAGGATGTGCAGCTCCCATCCATTTACAGCTCCAGATCTCCATTGTGCCATGACAAGGGGGGGGGGGGGTGGTGCTGTGGTTGTGAACGTCACTGCCACAGAGAGATGGCGGAATAATCTGTTTGAATATCACCATATGAGAGGGGTTTGGGGTACAAACAGAGAGCGTGAGACTGAGAGACAGTGTCATGGAAGGATGTGATCCCAGGTTTCAGAATGCTGAACTGTAGGACTTCGATAGCATCCTGTAACATGAGCCTGTCTTCCAAGGAAATATGGGAAAAAGCGATATTGGTGTGATGTCAGAAGAGCATTTGTTCTGCATCTTTGTAACTGGAATTAGTTTCAACAGAATCGATGACTCATTGAGCAGATTCTAACAATACTTTATCCTTGTTTGATTTTCGCTGATTGTGACAGAGCGATTGTCCTCACGAGGCCGAGCTAGTTTTCTGGTGCTATCGTATCGAACTCACCTCATTAACTACCCACCCCTCCCGTAGTGTCCCTCTCATTCAATACCAGCCCGATTCTCCCACCCATCATGACTGGAGGTATTCAACATAGCCCGGATGCCCCTGGATATTCTGTGATCCCTGCCACGTTGCCATCTTTAAAAGGCCAATGAGCACACGCTTGAGCTTTCTCACTTTGGAGCTGCCCTGCACAGTTTACCCCGAACATAGCAGACAAGGGGAAATTAGGGTTTAGGTTTGCTTGCTGAGCTGTAGGTTTGATATCCAGACGTTTCATTATCTGGTTAGGTAACATCATCAGTGGCGACCTCCAAGTGAAGCAAAGCTGTTGTCTCCTGCTTTCTATTTATATCTTTCTCCTGGATGGGGTTCCTGGGGGTTGTGGTGATGTCATTTCCTGTTCGTTTTCTGAGGGGTTAATAGATGGCATCTAGATCTATATATTTGTTTTTGGTGTTGTGGTTGGTGTGCCAGGCCTCTATGAATTCTCTGGCATGTCTTTGCTTAGCCTGTCCCAGGATAGATGTGTTGTTCCAGTCGAATTGGTGTTTTTTTTTATCCATGTGTAGGGCTACGAGGGAGAGAGGGTCATGTCTTTTGTGGCTAGCTGGTGTTCGTGTATCCTGGTGGCTAACTTTCTTCTTATTGGTCCTACGTAGTGTTTGTGGCAGTCCTTGCATGGAATTTTATAGATGACGTTGCCCTGATGCCATCATCCTTTTGTGTTGAGATGGTACACATGGAATCCCCACGGTCTCGGTGGCAGGAGGATCGGCTCACAATACATCGTCACCACCACCTCCCTCCTACAACACGTAGAGTCCATCCTACACATCCTCCTGTAAACAGCTCAAATATTAAAACTAATCTGTGATAATTACTACTCTTCCCACTTGTCTTGACATCTTCAACAATCCATGCTCATATACACGCAGGACCGTCTATTCCTGCAGCCTATTTATAACAGTCTGGCTTGTGTCAAACTTACTATAATTGTCGTTCTTTCCAAAGTGCATCACCTCACACTGTTCTGCATTTATCCTGTCTGCCATACAACTGAATCCTACATCACCATGTCACTATCCTGTTAGAGTTCCACACTGTCCTCCATTGACTTTAAAATTCTTCCAGATTTGTTGCCATCTGTAAACATTGAGATTGTTATAGCATCACAGTCCCCATGAAATAACTGAAATCCTGACACACGAGTGCGAGCAAATGAAATACTGATATATTCCCACGGGCGGAGTCGAATAATGAGATGTTGTCAACAGACCAACAAAACCCCTGACACACACCAGACACAGTGAATGAAATATGGACAAACCATGGAGCAAGAGAAATCCGGATCTGCTCTGCTTATCATCATTGACATCATGGTATTAATGTTATGAAGTTGAAAGTGTGTACTGTACCTTTAAGAGAGTGTGAATGCTATTCTGAACTGAGAGCTTACAAGCACCTGTGTATATGACAGGATGGCAGACTCAGAGTGTCAAGGACAATTGAAAATATGTCACATTTGGCTGTGAATTAGATTAATGAGATAGTTGCTTTTGGACAACAATTCGAATTCCACCAATCAGTTTAAATTATACCACAGGATACTAAAACCAAATCAGGTTCGAGTTTATTGGTTTTCAAGAAATGATCAGATGTTGTGGATATTAAGAATGCAGGCATTTTGAAAATTGCAAACAGAGCAAATGCCATCAACACAGATCCCAGAAACTGGAAAACAATCTCTATCAAAGGTACCTTTTCATATGAAACACATTCACATTAAACAGAAAGAAGATAACCCAGGGAGATCCATGGCCGAAAGAAAACACCAAAAACAACAGCTGCTGAGTGTTTTTGAATTAAGTTGTTGTAAATTTAATAAGTGTCTTATTGAAATAGTATACTGAGTTTTAGTGGGTAATACGCAGTTAAGAGATTGGGGGTCTCAGAGTTGTGAATAGTTGATATAAAATGTTCATTATCAGAGTTAGAAAATAAATTGATTTTTTTATTTAACAGTGGAATTTGGGAGTTCTCTGTCACTAATATTTTAACATTTTGTTTATGTTTAGTTTAAATTACCAGATGAGCTCAATGCCATGTCTTAACAATTTATGTGTGTGTATCTGTGTGTCTCTGTGGGGGCAGGTCTGGCAGTCTCTGTGGTGCTTAAAGTGAGGCAATGTCCCCCCCCTGCTGGCCTGCCCACGCCACTGCACAGGCATTGGCAGAGGGTGAAAACCAACAGGGAATCATTCAGAGAAGGGGAGGGAGATGGCAGCTGTTCACAGCAACATCCAAACTGTTGTCTTATCCATGTACTGATCTAAATGTCCTTTAAATGTTGTAACTGTCCCTGCTCTCACCACTTCCTCTAGAAGTTCCTTCCACACCCAAGCCAGATTCTGTCTAAAATATTTACGTCTCATGACTTTTGTAAATCTTTTTCCTCACACCTTAAAGTATCCCTCAGTTCTGAATCTCCAACTCTAGGGAAAACACATCAGCCCTTCAGCTTATCTGTACCTTTCATTATTTTATAAACCTCTGTAAAGTTGCCCATTAATCTCAAACTCTCCAGTGAAAAGGTCCCAGCCTACCTAACCTCTCCTTTTGGTTCAATCCCTCCATTCCCAGCAACATCAAGTTAATCTCTTCTGAACCCTCAACAGCTTAATAATATCAAGGTCAATAATATCAAAGTGAGTAGTCAAGGTATTTTCTTAGGCTCAGGGGAGTCCAAAACTAGAGGACATAGGCTTACAGTGAGAGGGGAACATTTTTAAGTTACCTAAGGGGCAGACTTTTCACCCAGAGGGTGGTGTGCCTATGGAATGAGTGGGCAGGATGACCAGACTGGACACAGTATTCCAGAAGAGGTCACACCAATGTTCCTGTACAACCACAACATTAACGTTCCAATTCCAATACTCAAAGATCTAACCAATGAAGACACGTGCGCTAAATACCTTCTTAATCACACTATCTATATGAGATGCAAATTTTAAATAATTATGCCTGACGGCCTAGCTCTCTGTTCTGCAACATTAGCAAAGGCCATGCTTTTAATTGTATGGATCCTGCTCTTGTTTGATTTACTAAATCCATTAAATCGCATTAATCCAAACTGAACTCCATCTGCCACCCCGAGCCCAGTGTGTGACATTATGGCCACGTCATCCTCCTCTTTCAATATTAAAATACCCATCCCTCTCCGGGAGGCCTGCACACTCTGGCCTTGATTTTCCCAAAGACCCTGAGCTTGGTTTGCCTTGTGTGGTTAGGGGGAGGAGGGACAGATTGCAGACACAGTCAGTGGGGAGGAGAGGCTGGACAGTAATCAGCGGTTTGGTATAATTTCATGGTTTTAGGAAGAGGGCATACACACGTGAGAGTTGGGTTATACTGATCGGTGTTTTGGGGACCAGAAATTATGCTCTTTCTCCGTCTCTCGTGTTCAGTAATAAATATCCATTTGAGACCCTTCACTGGGCATAGTGTGTCTGCAGGATTTCTTTCCTTAATATTGCAGACAACAGATAATAGTGATTAAAGACGTTCACAGTTAATTTCGATGGCACAGCATGTATACTCAATGTCCTACAGTTGAGACAAATATCTTGCATTTGTTTAATACTACAAAATGTTTTGTGTAGTTCACCCAAACACTTTGCCATTCATCTTTCCACCATAGTTTGAATAACACTGCTCTTGATCATAAACGTGTTGCTTTTGCAGATTAAAGAAACTAGCCAGACTTGTTCCTAAAACTGACACTGACCCAGTCTGAGAACGATATCATCGGCCACATCAGCTGCTTAAATTTGCCAGGTGAGCAGTGGAAGAGTGGGACTAGAAAAGAAAACAGTGACCCAGAAAGCCAGGGAACTGTAGACCGGTGAGTCTGATGTCAGTGGTGGGTAAGTTGTTGGAGGGGATTCTGAGGGATAGCACTTTTAAACATTAGGGAAGGCAAGGGCTAATCGAGGTAGAGAACGTGGCTTTCTGCATGGGAAATCATGTCTCATTAATTTAGTTGAGTTTTTTGAAGAGGTGACAAAGAAGATTGATGAAGGCAGATTAGTAGACATTATCAATATGGATTTCAACAAGGTGTTCATTTAAAGGACAAAGAGCAAAGAAAATTTACACCCCAGGAACAGGCATTTTGCCCTCCAAGCCTGAACCGATCCAAATGTACTGTCTAAATCTGTCGCTCTATTCCTAAGCATCTGTCTCCCTCTGCTCCTAACCTACTCATGCATCTGTCCAGATGCATCGTAAATGAATCTGCCGTGCCTGCCTCTACCACCTCTGCTGGCAACGCGTTCCAAACGCCCACCACCCTCTGTGTGAAGTACTTGCCGCGTGTATCCCCCTTAAACATCCCAGCTCTCACTTTGAAAGCATGACCTCGCGTTATTGAATCCTTCACCCTGGGAAAAAGCTTGTCTGTATCCACATTGTCTACACCCTTCATGATTTTGTAAATCTCAATCATATCCCCCCTCAATCTCCTATTTTTGTAGTGAAAATAAACCTAACCTACTCAACTTCTCTTCATAGCTAGTATTTCATTCTGATTGGTAGACAGTTTAGTAAGTTTCAGTCACATGGGATACAGAAGAAGCTAGTCACAAATGGCTTGAACGAAGAGGGGTATTTTTCAGACTGGAGGCTTGTGAGCAGCAGTGTGCTGCAAGAATCAGTACTGAGTTCACAGCATTTCATCATTTATGGAAAAGATTTGGATGTGAATATCGGGGCCATAGTTAGTAAGTTTATAGATTACATTAGAAAGGTGGTATAGTAGATTATCTCAGAGTACGAGACCACAATGAAATCGGACAAAGTGGCAAGGAGTGACAGTTGTGTTTTAAGTTAGATAAATACGAAGTTTTGCATTTTGAGAATGCAAATTAGGGCAGAAAAAAATCCACTTAAAGCTAAGGTCCTCGGGCGTGTTATGGAACAAAGGGACTTAGACCTGCAGGTACATTGTTCCTTGAAAGTGATGTCGCAGGTAGACAGAGTGGTGCGGAACACATTTGGCACATTTGCCTTAATCAGTCAGAGCAATGAGTATAGGTGTTCTGGTAGCATGTTGCATCTGCACAGGATGTTGGTGAGGCCACTTTAAGAATACTGTGTACAATTCGGTTTTCTGCAGAAATGACTTACACAGATATTCCAGGTCTGGAGGTTTGAGCTTTAGGGAGAGGCTGATTAGGTTGAGGTGTTTCCCTCTGGAGTGTCAGAGGTTGAGGGGTGACATTATAGAGGTTTATAAAATCATTAAAGGCATGGATATTCTGACAGCCACGCTCTGCTCCCCAGGATACGGGAGTCCAGAACAAGAGGGCATAGGTTGAAGACGGTAGGGAGAATGATTTAGAAGAGACCTGAAGATAAATGTTTCACACAGAGAGTGGTGTGTGTACAGAAAGTGCTGTCAGACGAAGTGCTGAAGGCGGTTACAATCACACATTTTAAAAGTATCTGAAAGAGGAGGGATATTGGCCAAATGCTGGCAAATGGGACTGGATCAGATTTGATATCTGATCGGAGTGAACAGATTGGACTAATGGGTCTGTTTCCGTTCTGAATGACTCTCTGATTCTACAAGAGGGATGATGAAAAATTCTGAAAGGTCCTTTCAAGTGGGAATTCTCTTCACTAGAAGTTTAATGTGCCTCTATGTTCACATTGATTGAAAGCTGCATTAGTTAAATATTTGACAGAGAAGTGAGTCACGGATAATGGGATTCAAACAGGTAAGAGGAGCTGAGACCCCAATCTGATCAGCCACAATCTTAGTTCCTCGTGGAGAAGGCTCAAAGTGTCTAATGACCAACTCCTGTTCCTCAGTCCCTTGTTTCTGTGTTTCATTCAGCCCCTCAACCTGCTAGACAGGAATAGTTGGAGGTTACCTACTCCTGAAACCTGGTGCACAGAAACAGAGGAGGCCATTCAGCCTCTCAAGACTGTCACACATGCATGGAAGTGATTTGGCAAATGCAATTGTAAAATCCAGGCACTGTTATGAAAGAGGCCCCTCATCTCTCTTCACAGAGCTTCCCCTCTTTGCAACTTGTGCTTCATTTGTTGGTCATGTTGTAGACCCAGATTCACTGAGAATACAGCCCACATACCTCAACAAGCAATGGCTCACAAAATTGTCTGGTTTCCCTGACTGCAATATATAATAACAGGACTTCCATGATAATAACACACACTAACTTTCCAATAACAGTATGTGAGAACATCAAAAACAGGAACAGGTCGTTCACCCCCAAGACTGCCTTGCCCTTCACTAAGATCATGACTTACCTGCTCTTTGTCTCAAATCCTCTTTCAGAACCAATTCTTCATTGCCCTCGACTCTTTGACAAATCAATATCCATCTACCTCCTCTTCAAATACTTTCCAGTTATCTAGCTCCCTGAACACTCTTGAGAAGAGAAATTCTGACATTCAATACCTCCTGTTTGAAGAAAACACTTGCTGCTCCTATTTCATGGCCTTTTGATATTAACAAAAGGTGTTGACATAAGGGTTCAGGTAAAAATGACTGGCCCCGATATCAAGGCAGTGATAGACTTCTGTTGAAATCAAGAAACTTAACAAAACTGGACTTAATGGGAATCAAAGTAAACTCTCCAGTGTTTGGAGTCAAAAATGGTACAAAGGAGAATGTTCATCATCTCAGTACTGGGTCACCTCTGTGAGTCACCCTCAGGGCACCTTCCTCTTCATAAACATCTTCAGCTGCTTTATCAATGTCTCCGCGCCCCCACCCTCCCCACCATAAGTTCAGAAGTGGGGATGGTCACTGAAAACCCCACAATGTGCCGAGTATTTTGTCCTCCGTCAGCTCTTGAAGTGGTCTGTGTCCATGTGCAGCAAGACCCAGACACCACTCAGGTTTGTTCAGTTAAAGTGTTTACAACATTCACGTAACAGCACTGCCTGGCACTGCACCTTGCCACAGTAAAACAAGAGTTCATTCAGTACCTCATACTGGTTTCACAGGAATAAGTGGAAGTCATTCAGCCCATTGAAACTATTGGTGAAGAACAGGAACAGCCCATTCAGTGCCTCCAGCATATTACTCAAGAAGAGGAGTCTCGTGTGATGGACCACACCAGAGCCCGTCGAAAATATTTGAAGGCGGTAGCCTAAAATCAAATGTTTTCTTATTTTAAAGGAAATGTAAATTGTCTTTTCTGGATGCAATGTGACTGGTCAAACTACTCAGTGTGAAGCAAAACACCATTTACTTAAAGACGAAAGATGAAATGAAACCAAGAAAGGCCAATTTAGAATAACTCAATTCTATTGGACAATTTAACAGAATAATAGATCTCGGCACGATTACGAATGAACTGTTCCAATATAGGAAAATCGCAGAAACACAGCCCCTGGCAGAAAGGAATATTCAGATACAGATTGTCACAAACATTTCTCCAATCCAGGAATTAAAAACAGCATCAAGAGAAAATTCAGAGAGAGTAGCAGCCAGGAGACATTCACTGAAGTTTCCAACTCTGTAGAGACCCCAATAATTTCTGATGTTGCTGTGAAACCAAAACCCATAGATCCTAATCTGTGCGAGCTGGCCACACCCATTCAGGCTGCATTAGAATGAACCCAAGGCCTCCCTAGCTCTTTACTCAAGTGGTCTGAAGTAGCCAGCTTTGTGACAATCGTTCAATTTCTCTCTTAAAAAAATCTAATACAAAATAACTTTTAAAGCTGCAGCACCATCACACTTGTCAGCATATCGAACTGTTAAACAGGAACCAGGGGTAACCCAGTCAGGCCCTTGGCCCTGTCCAATTGGACGAGGTAGAAGCCAGTCAGTCCGTTGAGTCATTGACACAGCAATAGGATGAGGCCAGACAGCCCCTAGAATCACTTCCACAGGAACAATGGGAGACCATTCAGCCCCTTGAGCCACTTATACATGAACAGTAGGAGGACATTCCCTTCAATGCACTTTCACAGGAACAGAATGAGATAATTGATGCTGATTCCTGATGAACAGCTTATGCCCGAAACATTAATTCTCCTGCTCCTCGGATGCTGCGTGAACTGCTGTGCTTCTCCAGCAATCCATTCTCTACTCTGATCTCCAGAATCGGCAGTTCTCACTGTCTCCTAATTGATGCTCTAACATGATGAACAAGTAGAGCAGAAGGTACACAGACATGCTTTTCATGACACACACGTGGTACTTTAACGTGGTTTTCTCACGGTGAGGAGGGAAGCCATATGTCTTGTGTGAAGTCTCAAGAAGGCATATTTCATCTCCGAGAAATCAGCCTCGTGTTCTCTATGTAGGGCGGAAGCTGTTGGGAAAAGCTACCTGTTTCAGATGGAAGGTATTGTGTCTGCTGTTGGGGATTGTGAGCAACATGACGTTCAGTACAGGTTCACACGCCGACTGCACAATAACATGGGGATAGTTAATTTAGGCATAACAATTATTAGGAAAGTCACATTAGACTGATGAATGGGCTCTCTAAGTTCAAATAATGCTGATCTTGTTCATGTTGATATTGTCTAGTGCACGTCCTGTTCAGTGTAACCTGTATGCCTTACTCTGTCCAAGTCTATTTCCACCCTATGATCTGCCTGGAAATGCGTACTATGATCTGCCTCCACTGCTCATACATAAAGTGTTTCCCTGTACCGGGGTACACGTGACAATAAATCAAACCAATCAATCCTGGTTAAAGTATGCAATTTCTCACCCTATCAATGTCTCTTTTGGAAATAAGTGATCGCTGCCACTCCTTGTGTTTCAGCATCGCCATTTCTTCGTCTGTCACAGCTCTACAGATTAAACACTCAGCTTCTTCACTCTATCCTCATGTTACCATCATCCGTGTCTGTGGTAAGGAGATCATTCCTAACAAAGGAGATCAAATCTGCAGAGAGTGCCCCAAATGATCTCTCAGAAACGGTCTACAACAGCAGGAAGATGGCTTTACTTATGTACTCGTATCATCTTACAATGAAGTACAGCACACCATTGTCTGCACCCATGACTTCCACAGGGTTTGATTCGGAGCAGTCAGCATTGACTTGTGAGTGGGTGATTACGCTTCCCAAATTTGTTAGAGTTATTTGATTAAGTGAGCAAGAAGGTTGACGAGGGCAGAGCGGTAAACAGTCTCTACGGATTTCAGTAATGCCTTTGATTAGTTTCCACATGGCAGGATGCTCTGTAAAGTTATATCACGTGGAGTGCTGGGGAAACTAGCTAATTAGATACACAGTTGGATTGATGGTAGGAATCAGAGAGTTTTGTGGAAGGATGATGTCAGGCTGGAGGCTGGGTCCATTGCTGTTTGTTATCTATGATTTGGTTGAGAATGCACCAGGCATGGTTAGTAAGTTTGCAGGTGACACTAAAATAACTGTTAGCGTGATCAGTGTGGAAGTTTATCAGAAATTGCAGCAGAACATTAATCAGGTGGGGAAGTGGGCTGAGAAATGGCAAATGGAATTTAATATAGATGTGTGAGGTCTTGCATTTTGGAAATTCAAATCAAGGTAGGAGTTTCATGGTGAATCTCACAGCCCTATGGGGTGTAGTGGGAAGAGGACCTTGGCGTTCAGGTGCACGGTTCCCTGAGAGTGGAGTGACAGGTAGACACGGCAGTGAAAAAGGCATTTGTCAGACAGGACATTGTGTTTCGAAGTTGGGAATTTATGTTGCAGTTACACAGGACTTTGGTACGGCCGCATTTTGAGTATTGTGATCAGTTGTGTCACCTTTGTTATCCGGAGGATGTTATGAAATTAGAAAGAGTGCAGAAGATATTTACAAGGACGTTGCCAGGACCCAATGGTCTGAGTTATAGGGAGAGGTTGGACAAGCTAGGACCTTTTCTTTAGAGTGTAGTAGACTAAGGGGGGACCTGAAAGAGCTGTACAAGATCATGAGGGATATGGATAGGGTGAATTCTCTCAGTCTTTTCCAAAGTTTAGAGAATCGAGGATGAGACGGGATCAGTTTAAGGTTAGAGGGGAAGGAATAACAGGGAACCTGAGGCACCACTTCTTTACACAGAGGCTGGTACGTGGATGAGCTGCTAGCAGATGTGGCTGAGGGGGTACATTAACAATATTTCAAAAGCATTTGGACAAATATGTGGGTAGGAAAGGACTAGTAGGATATGGGCCAATTGCAGGGAAATGGGGTTAGCGTGGATGGACATTTACAAGGTAGAGTCGAACCTCTCTGTTAATTAAAACCAAACACCCAGAAAAGCTCGCCTCAATTTGTAATCTGTTAAAATATGAGTGACACAGATCTCCTACAATCCACTGTTTAAACAAACATTAGTAAGTTAATTTCTTAACTTTAATAGTGAACACTAAACAACAACTATTCACAAATCCAAGCCCCGTTTGTCTTAGCTACTTACTATCTGACTCCAAGTCTGTAAAAATATGCTGTTCCAACAACCCACATATTAAACATTTCAAAATCACACAGTGTCCATCATCCCCGCTGTGTTCACTCTTACAGCTGCTGATCTCCCTGTTTTGTTTTGTTTACTGCAAGTAGGTTTGACATGAACCTGTATCTTTGACAGAAAGTGTTTGAGATGGCCAGTTAGCACTTCTGCTCGAGACCAGTTACACTGCTGTTGGATCTCCCTCTAGTGTTCAAAATGCTGGATTTATATCCTTCCCATGATACAATAATTCTTATAATTTGATTGCTTCCCAGGTATCTAAACAATAATATTCAAATTCCGTTGGCTTCTGGTATCCTGAGCGTTATTTAAACTCCTTGATTACATTTGAAATGCTGTCAAAACAGCAACCAAAATTCAGGTATCCAATTCCCAGCTAATTGTTACATTTGTAACAGTCTAATATTTAGCTAACATCTGTGGTTGTACTTTCGATTCAGCAAGACTCGTTCTGTCTTAAAGAGAACAGACATGCTTTCAGCTTCATAAAATCTCCCTCCTTCAGGAAAAGAAAAATGAACCAACAGAATGAAAAGATGGCTTCATTTCTTTTCCTCTAATTCTTAATCCTTTTTGTATGAAATATAAAAGTATTAATCTCAGTTATACCATTCATATTATTTCTGCACGCATATATAACACATTAGTCAAATTTTATCGACCCTTCTTCCTTTAAATTGACGATAACACAACTGCTAGAACATTTTTACGACCCACAGCATACCCATTTTGTCAGTTTAAAGTGGGTAACATAAGACTCCATTGAAATAGTCTCATATTTTGGTCTTTAAATATCCAAAAAAGTACGAGAGTATTGTTGTTGTTGTCCACAACTGTCTCCGACAACTTGTTGGTCATGTAAACATTACAATACTCTCAGGCCAGTACGAAACTCACTCATTATTGTTCAGTAATGGAGGTGTTGTATTTATTTCTGGTGGATATTGAGCTTTTTCGACAACTAGACATTTGGCCAATCAATTCTACCATTATCCTTCTGCATCAATACATCTCCGGCCCTTATGTCCCTAGCATCAGACACAATTTTCAAAGAGTTTCAAAATATCTGGTGCAGATAAAACTGGTGTGGTGATTAAACCTGCTTTAAAATTCTCAAATGCCTCCTGGCATTGTTCTGTCCACCACAAATCTGTGTTCTGCTTTAGTAAATCCAGCAGTGGTGCCAATATGCTGCTGACGTTTGGAACAAACTTCCTATAGAATCCACTCAGTTCGAAAAACCGAAGCACCCCTTTCTTCGAGAATGGTTGTGGAAATTCCTCAAAGACCTTCGTCTTTGAGTTCTGTGGAATCAACCTCTCCTGTCCAATGTAATGTCTCAAGAACATCACCTCTGCCTTCGCGAATTCTGTTTTCTTTAAGATTTTTACCAAGTTTGCTTCTTGTAATCGTTCAACATGCTCTGTTACCTGTAACATGGGTGCATTCAATCACTTGCTAAAGTTCACTACATCATATAGATGAACTACACAATTTGTTCATTTGGCCGCAACTCTGTTCCTGAGTCTTAAATGTGGCTGGAATATTATTCATTCACATGACATACTCGATAACGTTTTTGTCATATCTGGATTCTTTACCAGATAGTTTAATTGACTAAACGTTGTTTTAATTTGAAAGGGTCCACTAAACCTAGCATTGAAGGGATTTCCTACCACTGCTGACAATACTAATACATCATCCCCACCTGCTTTACTCTATGCCATGCCCACTTCAGGATCTGTTGAGCTAACTCACCTACTCCATTTAATCTCTTCCTCATCTCACATATATAATCCAAGTGTGAGATTTCCAACTTCAGTCCTGTCAATTTTTATTTAATAAATTTCAAAGGACCTCTCACTTCATGTACGAATATTAACTCAAAGGAAGTAAATGCATTAGATTTATTTGGGACATCTTCGATGATAGGCAACTTAATGGGGCACCTTTATTCCAATCATTTGGCCAATCCTGACAGTACACTTTTAGCATGGTCTTCAGTGTCTGATGCTAACTTTTCAAGGCTCCCTGGGATTCGGGATGGCGCGCACATTATTTGAAGTGCTGTATGCCTAAGCTATCCATGACTTCCTTAAACAGCTGAGTGGAAAAATGAGAGCCTTGGTCTGACTGAATCTATCTGGATAGGCAACAGTGAGATAAGAAAGCTACCAAACCCTCCACCTCCCGTTTTGCCTTCACACTCCGTAATGGAATTGCCTCTGGAAATCTGGGAGACACATACATTAAGGACAGCAAATATTGGTTTCCACTTTTATTTTGGAAAGTGGAGCTACACAATTAACCATAACCCACGTGAAAGTTTCTTCGAATGCAGTAATTGGCAACAAAGGTGCTGGTTTTATGACTGCCTGAGACTTACCTACCATTTGGCATGTATGATATGTACAACAAAAATTAACCACGTCCTTGTGCAATCCAGACCATTAGAAATGCTTCTGCCCTTAGCATGATTCTTCTGTACACTGAGGTGACCAGCTGCAGTTAATTCGTGTGCTATCAGTAACACAGTATGCTACCGGTGGCACGATCTAGTGCACTTTGGCCCATTTCCCTTCTGAACTAACCTACCACTTCTCTCCACGTTCAGTTATTTTTCTGCACCATTTCTTCAAACATGGTGTCAGTTAACTGAACATCAACTCCTTTGTCTTTTTCTTTTGTTTTTCCTTCCTGTTGTAACGTATAACAGTGGGATCTTGTTAGCACATAGTGTGGAACAATTCCTGCATATACTTTTTTTAACTTCTCAGTTCCCTAGTTTTCATTTGACTTCTCCACCACAAGGGGTGTCTCTCCCACCTTGAATCCTGCTGAACCATTCCCAAGAATAAACCGTATTCTTGGAACTCACAGTCTGTCACTCACTCTCACTTTTACTTCCCCAATCTTGATTTGGCACTCCAACCTGATATTTCTGTCCGCCAAACTTAATTTCTGTCCCCATTCCACAAATTATCACGCTCTTGAGTAACATGTCAGAAAGAGTGAAAATACTTTCGTCCCTTAATATTAGGGGCTGAGAAAAAGTGAGGACTGCAGATGTCGGAGATCCGAGTTCAAAACTGTGGAGCTGGAAAAGTACAGCAGGTCAGGCAGTATCCGGCAGGCAGGAGTGTTGACGTTTCAGGCACAAGTCCTTCATCAGGAAAATGGGGGGGGGGGGTAAGGGAGGGTGAAGGTTGAGAAATAAATAGAATGGTGTGGGTGGAGCTGGGTGGAGGGTAGCTTGGATGGTGATAGGTATATGCAGGAGGGGTGTGGTAGTGATAGGAGGGTGAAGTGGATAGGTGGTAGGACAGCTGGACATCTCAAACTATACAACATCAACATCGACTACACCAATTAAAAAATCTCCCCTCCCCCAACCTCATCCCAGAACCAACCGTTCAAATTAGCACCGCCCTCTTGAACTGTCTTAATTGTACATCGTTCTTCCCACCTATAGACTCCACCCTCCCGCCCGACATATCACTATCACTCCCATCTACATCTTCCTATAGCCTTCCCAGTGATCCTCCAGCCAGCACAGCTCCTGCCCTCCTATTTATCTTTCAGCCCCCTTGTTCCCAAGCCACATTCCTGATGATGGGTTTATGCCTGATTTATCGATTGGCCTACTCTTCAGATGTTGCCTGATCTGTTGTGCTTTTTGGGCGCATCTCTTCTCAACTATTAGAGACTGAGCAGATCTCGTAACTCACAAAATTTGTTTTCTTGTCCTTCGCCTCCACCCCCACCCAACCACCCCCCCCCCCCGCTCTTTCAGAGTAAATCTTATCCACAGTGGCAAATTCTTTAAAGATCAGGTACTAACTCCATACCTACGCCTTGCCTCGGCTGTTGACTCTCCTGCAGATCCTCGGCTCCACTTAGGGTCTCCTTTACCAGTTTCACTAATGCCACTGGTTTAGCCTCTTTTTCCACATCTTTTCCCAAATGGTCTTCCTTCAATGCCCAGCACTGTGTGTTCCAGCTTACTGCAGTGAAAACACCTTTTTTTCTCAGTGCCCTTCGTAAACCATTGGCACTGTAATTTTATGCGTTCCACTCCCTTACAGTGAGAACTCCTGAGTACTTTCACCTCCTTTCAACCCCCTTGGACTTCTTTTTTCACCTGTGGAAAACTATTGTCAGTGTGCTGTACTGTTCATTTTGTCGTGTAGGATCACACCTTCTCGCTATTTCTATCCCTCACTGGATGAAAATCCTCCCAGAAGCTAAATTTCATCTCATGCATCAATGCATATTTGTTGTGGTTCTGTTCGCCGAGCTGGGAATTTGTCTTGTAAACGTTTCGACCCCTGTCTAGGTGACATCGTCAGTGCTTGGGAGCCTCCTGTGAAACGCTTCTGTGCTGTTTCGTCTGGCATTTATAGTGGCCTGTCTCTGCCGCTTCCGGTTGTAAGTTCCAGCTGTCTGCTGTAGTGGCCGGTATATTGGGTCCAGGTCGATGTGTTTGATGATAGAGTCTGTGGATCAAACACATCGACCTGGACCCAATATACCGGCTACTACAGCGGACAGCTGGAACTGACAACCGGAAGCGGCAGAGACAGGCCACTATAAATGCCGGAGGAAACAGCACAGAAGCGCTTCACAGGAGGCTCCCAAGCACTGAGGATGTCACCTACACCGGGGACGAAACGTTTGCAAGACAAATTCCCAGCTCGGCGAACAGAATCCCAACAACGAGCGCCCGAGCAACAAATCTTCTCCCAAACTTTGAATGCATATTTACTTGCCATTTCTGCCACGCTTCTCACTTCTTATAATTTATGTTCATTCACATGAATTCCTACCCTCTCTGGAAGTGAATCTTTAAACTCCTTTGCAGAATAGTCACCCTTAGAGCCACATAGTTCTTATCCATTTTTAATGTCAGTACCCATCTATCAAAATGACTGTGGTTAACTCTTTCAAATGCAAGATAAGTCTGATCTGGTTTTTTCTCTATATTTCTGAACGTCTGACTATATTCTTCTAGTACCAATGCATAACCACTCAAAATAGCCGGTTTGACATCTGAATAATATTTTGACCCCTCATGTGACAGCACCACACATACCTCACTAGCTGTGCCCACCCGCTTAGTCTGAATGAGCATTACCAACAAGTTCACTGGACACGCCATCTGCCGAGCCATGTTTTTTCAAATGAATTAAAAACAGATTTTGACTTTTTTTTTCAAGAAATATGGCAATGCATTAACATAGCTGTATACATCCCAACGTTCTCCCTTCATCTCTATCCTGTTAATTTAACTTTCTTGTCTAATTCCCAAATTCTGAATTTCAAGTTTTCTCTCTCTTTTTCCTCTCTTTCCCTTTCCCTTTGTTCTTTCTCTGTTTCCCTCCCTTTTTTCATCTTCTAACTCCAGTTGCCATATTTTCACGCTAATTTTTTCTACCTCTACTGAGGTTGCCTGTTTCTCTGACACACAAAAGTGCTTGACCATCTCCATTACAATTTCAGCTTTCTTTTAGTCCCTAGTTAAACCCGATTCCAATCTATTTGCTAATTCTAACAATATTCCTTCTTCTGTCTTTCTGAACTTCCTTGGCAAATTTGGGAACCTCTTTAGTAATGTTAAAAGCCATTTCTCTCCCTTTTAATTTAACCAACCACAAGTTATCAAAATTTAATCAATTTTCCCACCGGTTTTATTTGAAGATCTAGGTCACTAATTGCCACGTGTTGGAATCTGCTGGGACCTTTTGTATCCCAAATCTGTTCAAATCTGTCCAAATCCCATACGGCAAGGCCACAAACTGTTATGACATCAATATCGAATCCCTCTGTTAAGTAAAACGACACACACAGTAAAGCTCACCTCACATCAAAATCTGTTAAAACACGGGTTACAGATAATTCCTAAATTCCACTAATTAATGAAAAATAACAATTTTTATGCATGCAAGCTAGCTCGCACCATGACTAGATGGTATCATCAGTGAAAACCTCTGCTGAAGTTCTGGTGGTATGTCCCACCTCTCTATTTACATGTCTTGCTTTCTTAAGTTGGGTGATGTCATTCCCGGTTTTTCTGTTACAGGAGAAGGTAGATAGGATCTAAATTGATGTGTTTATTGATGGACTTCTGGTTAGAATGCCATTCCTCTAAGAATGTCCTTGCGTGTCTTAGTATGTGTGTGTGTTGTTCCAATCAAAGTGGTGCCCTTCTTTGTCTGTATTATGGAACATAGTGATAGTGGGTCATGTCTTTCGGTGGCCAGTTGGTGTTCATGTATCCTGGTAACACGACAACAGGACCATTTCAATGGCGGAAAATGATTTTGTACACATTGTTTAATCAATATGTGTGTGCAGATATTTTTCGTATGTACACAACAAATTATAAATGAATAATGGAGACAAAGTTATCGAAAAATGATGCACATGATGTATAAAATTTATGAAACATTGTTTGATGCTCATCTAAAGTGATATGTTCACATTCTCTCAATGTTCCCTCCTGTTCTGAAATTCTCTACTCTAATCTCTCATTCTTATCAGGATGTGTGTTACAAACTCTTGTTTCTGGTATGGGAAAATGTGAGGACTGGAGATGCTGGAGATCAGAGCTGAAAAATGTGTTGCTGGAAAAGCGCAGCAAGTCAGGCAGCATCCAAGGAGCAGGAGAATCGAAGTTTCAGGCATAAGCATTCTTACTGAAGAAGGGTTTATGCCCGAAACGTCGATACTCCTACTCCTTGTTGTTGTTCTGTTCGCCGAGCTGGGAATTTCTGTTGCAGACGTTTCATCCCCTGTCTCGGTGACATCCTCAGCGCTTGGGAGCCCCTGTGAAGCGCTTCTGTGATCTTTCCTCCGGCATTTGTATCGCGACACTACAAAGAATAAACATGAAAATAACTTAGTGTAGATAGGATCTAAAACAGACACATAAGCCCACATTTTAGATAACACTAATGAAAAGTGAACACTCACAAAGACATTACAAGATAAGCATAGGCAACAACGAAGTGGCATATTAGCATGATGATGCTTACACAATGTGAAAAGACCAAAATTTAGGTACACAAACACATGAGCACACCAGCAGTAAAGGAACAGGAATATGTTTATTCACGCACAGACTCCAACATGGGCAAGAGTGAAGTAAGAGACTCTCATAACCACATACACAAACATTAAAGGAAATCCAAACACATCAAGCAGTAGATCAAATAAATTAAGGGTCACATGTACAAAAACTTATTCCTAAATATTCAGATCCTACAAAAAAAATGAAGCAATGTCCTGACTGTGATGTCACTTATATTCACGATTTGCCAAGCAATTGGTCACCAATACATAAAGCTGAGAATCACATTTGAACTTTTATTCAGTGATGGCCACAATTTTCAACTAAACTGCTGTCACAGCCTAAATTTAAAATATAATGATATAATTAAAATAATCATACGTAATAAGCATTCCTCAAATAATACTATCCTTATATAATGGATTAAAAGAAAAAAAATAATTTAAAATGTTCTGACATGGACAATGAAGAAAGAACATGTGCTGTTCGTATTTGTAATTTCTTGCTGAGAGTCAATAATGCACTAATAGATACAGATAAGAGTCACACTTGAGAAATACCTGACTGCTTTATGAAGATGTCATGGTCTCTAATTACATGACTTGGATGCAAATAGATCGATCTGGATCAATAAACAATCTAAATGCGTTCTCTCTGCTTTATATTCAGATTCAATTGATCACACTTGGATTGAAGAATATGAGGATGATAACAGCAACATCTGGACAACTGCTTCCACGTTAATCACCTTGTTCTTCCTGAGTATTTTCTACAGCGCTGTCGTCACTCTGGTGAAGGTGAGGATAATCATATCTTTCTCACGCCAAGCAGCCCAATATGTTTTGTGAAATCTCTAAGTGTGACATTGAATAAAAAATAAATCTGAAAAGTCCCTGATTATAAACAAATGCGTCATTGCTTTATCTCTCTTTTCCAGGTTAAGTGAATGAATTGTGGACCCCCTTGATTTTCCTAATCTGCTTATCAAGGTCTCTGAATTCCCAACCTACAATCTGTCCTGTTGCTGACTCTAACAGTGAGATCACTTCAGTTTATCAGCGTGTAACTGCGACAATTATTGATGGATTTTCCTTTTTTACTTTGATATCGTTGAGACGATTGTGGTTGGAAGAATTTGTAACATCCAAGTTGTTTGACGCCCATTTGTTTTGTTTTAATTTGTTCCTTATTCAGAATGGTTGCCGACCCTTTATGATGAGCCTTTGTATTTCCTTTCTTGTGACAGAAAATTCCCAGCTCACAGCGCATGTCTTCTCGTCTCAATGCGGCACTCAGCCATTATATTCACTTCTGTTAACTTTTACATCAACCTTTTGGATAAAAAATGCTTTCTGAAAAGGTTAATAAATCTTGAATGAATATGCACTAACCTTAAGTTTGCTTAATTCTTTCTTCAAGGCCATTCAGTAATAATACATTTTCCCACATCCTACTCCTTTCCCAGCCAAATATTTTCACTTGTTCTGTTTGGTTGTGTTTCATCCAGTCATTTAGTTTAATGCTGCGCTACCATGCAGCCCACTAATTTAAATGCATCTTTCACGTGATATGCCTGATGGAACACTCCAAAGGCAGAATGATTGGAGAACATTTCCTCTTATGCACAAAGTGTCACGGCCTCGCGTCACGTAATAATAATTTTATAGGCTTCAGCAGAAGCCTATAAAAGGCAGGCAACGAAGTTTGAAAGTTTATTCTACACTGTCTAACCTAAATGTACTCCCAATGTCGGGACAGGCTGGGTTAGTAATGCATAAACCGCCACCTAAGCGCCCAACGAAACATTCATCATCCAAAAATGTCAACGTTCAGTCAGGTATTCAGACACAACACGTGAACAATCCAAGGGCGGATTCTCAGAACTGGAGTTTTTCTCACACATAAATCTCATGGAGCACAATTCCTGGGATCGATTTGACACACCACACCTGTCAATTCCCAGGGAATGAGACTGAGATCTATCTGATACAGGGATATTACAGAACAGCAACCCTCAAAAATAATAAATCAGAGGTCGATGTTGATCAGACAAGGCAGAGCTCATGAGTACTTGAAATATTCAGCCATTGGGATCTATATGATGCAAGACGGAATTGAGAACCAATCATAGCAACTGTTCACAGAGTCTGGAAACTATCAGCAGAGGAGAACAATCCCAATTTCTCAGAGTTGGTGAGGTTCATCATCCTGGGAATAGTGTTGTGAATCAGTCACATAAGCAATCTCATAACTTTGTATTTTTTTCAAAAATGTGGCACCTGAAACTGGATGCAATTTTGCAAGGTTTGTGAAGGTTTGTACTGGATGCAATATTCCAGGTAGGACAAGCGACTGTTTTATTATAAATAAGTGCTTTGCATTTGTTCTCAACAGCGTACTTGAAGTAGAGTTTATTTGCTCTTCTGTCCACGTGTCATGGTACATTCCCTGATTTGTTCACATATACACGGAGGATCCTCTGCTCCTGCGCCCCTTTGGGATTACACTCTTACTATTGTATGCTCCTTTGAGTTCATCACCAAACAAAGAAGCTCATCACACCTCCCTGAGACTGAGATCTATCTGACACACCGATATTGATGAATAACAATCCTCCAAAAATATAAATGACAGGTTGATTTCGATCAGGGAAGGCAAAGATCAGAAGCTCTGGAAACCCTACTGTTTTCCATGTCCTTTCCTACAACCCCTCTGTCACCTTGATGCTCTTAGCTGTTCTTCCAATATCCTAACATATTACCTTAAATTGCTATTAATATATTTCTGTAATTTTGCATTATAGACCAAAGCACAGGTTGAACCAACAAGGACTCCAAACACTGAACTCTGAGAACGTACGCGATAAGGCAATCTACATTCTGAAATGGCAAACACCAGTAAACAAATGGTTGACAAGTCCAAACTGGTGGGTGAGATGAACTTGAACTAATCAAAATAAAAGAAAAATACTCTGGAGGAAGAAAGATATTGAGTCTCTGGTTCAGAATAAGAACAAATCATATATTAGACATAAATAAATGAGATCAAGTGAATCTCAAAGAGTATATTAGGTGCAGAGACATTCTGAAGAGGGAAATGAGGAGGGCAACAAAGGAAAATGAGATAGCCTTGGGAGATAATGTTAAAAATAATCAAAGAGATTCTACTCGTACATTAAGAGCAAAGGTTAGATTCTAAGAGATGTACAACATGGAATCATACCTTTCGGCCTCACTCGCCCATGCTGAGCAGATATCCTAAACTAATCTAGCCCCATTTGGCAGTACTTGGCCCATATCCTTCTCAACCCTTCCTATTCATATACACATTCAGATGTCTTTTAAA
Source organism: Chiloscyllium punctatum (assembly GCF_047496795.1). Classification (NCBI taxonomy): domain Eukaryota; kingdom Metazoa; phylum Chordata; class Chondrichthyes; order Orectolobiformes; family Hemiscylliidae; genus Chiloscyllium; species Chiloscyllium punctatum. The sequence continues at coordinate 51,177,568 of NC_092759.1, read as the reverse complement.
TATTGAAATTGCACCAGCCTCTACCACTTCCTCTGGCAGTTCATTCTATACACACGCCATCCTCTGCATGAAAAAGTTACTCCTAAGGTAATTTGAACTTTTCCCCTCTCATTCTAAACATATACTCATGAGTATAGGTTTAGATGAGACTTCACCCACCCCAGGGAAAAGACCTTGTCTATTCACCGTATCCGTGCCTCTGATTATTTTATAAACCTTTATAAAGTCACCCCTCAGCCTCCAGCGCTCCAGAGAAATCAGCCCCAGCATATTCAGCCTCTCCCAATATAACTCTACATGGCTGTGAATATGTATACGCCGAGAAGGATGGCTTCGTAAATCATGTTACATTATATATAAATTCTTAACCATTTCATACAACTACATCAAAATTAGACATGACCTCAGAAATGTGGAATGGACACAGCTATTTGAAGGGAAGTCCACATTTGAGATGTGGGAGTCTTTTAAATATAGGTTAAAGATAGTACAGCATAGGCATGGCCCGTTGAAGGCAAAGGATAAGAAGGACAAGATTCGTGAGCAGTGGATGACAGGAGAAATTGTACGACTAGCCAAGAGGAAAAGGTAAGTATACATAAGGCCTCGGCAGCTAAGAACAGAACGGGCTCTGGAAGAATATTGGAAGAGGAGGACAAGTCTTAAACGAGGGATCAAGCGGGCTTAAAAGGATTATGAAATAGCTTGAGCGAGCAGAATTAAGGAGAATCCCAAAGCATTTTATTCTTATATAAGAAGCAAGAGGGTAACTAGAGAAAGGATTGGTCCACTAAAGAATAACGAAAAAAGGATGTGTGTCGAATCATGAGAGAATGGGTGAGATTCTGAATGATTACTTTGCATTAGTGCTCACTGAGGAGTGGAACATGATTAATGTTGAGATTAGAGATAGAAGTTTGGTTAGTCTGGATCACATTGACATTAGTAGCGAAGATGTGTTCGGTAGGCAAGAGGTTATTAAGGTGGACAAATCCAGGGACCAGATGGGATCTGTCCCAGTTTGCTGAGGGAGGCGAGAGAGGAAGTAGCTGGGGCCCTGACAGATATCTTTGTGGAATCCTTAAATACAGGAGAGGTGCCGGATGACTGGAGCGTAGCTCATGTTGTCCCCCTGAACAAGAAGGTTTGTAGACATATTCTGGCTAACCAAAGACCAGTGGGCCCAACGTCAGTGGTGGGAAAGTTGCTCGAGAAGGTACTGAGGGAAAGGATCTACTTATATTTAGAAAAAAATGGGGTTTTCAGTGATAGGCAAAAATGGCTTTGAGCAGGCGAGATTGTGCCTTACCAACTTAATTGAGTTCTTCGAGGAAGTGAGCAAGTTGGCAGATGAAGGAAGGGCTGTTGATGTCATATACATGGACTTTAGTAAGGCATTTGATAAGGCTCCCCATGGTAGGCTAATGGTGTGCAGGCTGTTCTAGCTTGGTGGATAAAGAACTGGTTGAGAAACAGGAGACAGAGAGTTGGAGTTGAAGGGCGTTTCTCGAAATGGAGAAAGGTGACCAGTGGTGTTCCACAGGGGTCAGTGTTGGGGGCCACTGTTGTTAGCACTATATATATAAATGATCTGGAAGAGGGCACTGTTGGTATGATTAGCAAGTTTGCAGATGAAACGAATATTGGTGGAGTAGCAGAAAATGTAAGGGACTGTCAGAAAATACAGGAGGATATAGATAGACTAGGGATTTGGGTGGAAAGGTGGCAGATGGTTTTCAATCCAGACAAATGTGAGGTGATGCATGTAGGCAAGACTAATTCTAGAGCGAATTATACAATAAACAGAAGAGCTTTGGGAAAGGTTGTTGGGCAGAGAGATCTGGGAGCGCAGGTCCATTGTACTCTGAAGGTTGCTGCACAGGTGGATAGAGTAGTCAAGAAGGCATATGGTTTGCTTGCCTTCATTGGACGGGTTATTGAGCATAAGAAGTGGCAAGTCATGTTAATAAAGTACAAGACATTGATTCAGCCACATGTAGAATACTGTGTACACTTTTGGTCGCCACATTACCAAAAAGATATGGACGCTTTTTAGCTGGTGCAGAGAAGATTGACAAGGATTTTGCCTGGTATGGAATGTGCTAGCTATGACGAAAGGTTGAGTAGGTTAGGTTTATTTCCATTAGGAAAAAGGAGATTGAGGGGGGGATTCTGATTGAGGATGACAAAATCATGAAGGGTATAGACAGGGTGGATAGAGACAAGCTTTTTCCCAGGGTGAGGGATTCAATAACGAGAGGGTTTCAAGGTGAGATGTGGAAAGTTTAAGGGGGATACACATGGCAATTGCTTCACACAGAGGGTGGTCGGCGTTTGGAACGCGTTGTCAACAGAGGTGGTCGATGCAGGCACGGTGGATTCATTTAAGATGCATTCAGACAGATGCAGTAGATGGGGAGCAGAGGGATACAGATGCATAGGAATTAACCAACATGTTCAGACAGTACAATTGGATCGGTTCAGGCTTGGAGGGATGAAGGACCTGTTCCTGGGCAGTAAATTTCCTTTGTTCTTTTTTGTTAACATATACTTTCCTTTTCATGTTGTGTTTGTTAATTGGTGCGAGGTTGGGAAGTGCTTTTGGCAAAAAGGACCGGAATGTCCTTGGTCACACGTCACGAACAGAATTCATGCAGGGCATTCATTATTCAGGACAAGAAATGAAATTACAGCCTTCATTACAAAATAAGTCATGTGTAGGAGTTGTGGAGTGTTATTGAGGCTATTGTGGACAGACTTTCTCTCCTTTATAAATCAATGATCTCCTTGTTACAGAGGAAGTGCAAAGCTGTTTTATCAGAATAATCTCTGGGATGATGGTAACATGAAGTGAATGTGAAGGAAATGGATGTTTAATTTGTAGCACGGTGAGAGAATATGAGTTGACTGCATTGAAACTTGAAGATTGTGGACGAACATACATTATGTCCAGAGAAAGACATTGATGGCATAAGAAATTACATTCTGCCGATGATTCGTGCTTCTTGGTAGTTTTGTGTACTTCTGTGAAGCTCCTATGTCGGTTGAGGGAGACCTTCAGGTTCTGAATGAAATCTCATTGCCTCAATGTGCAGTTGGTGTGTAACCCTGCACTGAAAGTCACATTGTTCACAAAGCTGCAATGCCTAACTCCTGAAAATGTTAGTTGTTCCCAACAGCTTCTGACCTCCATAGGGAATATCTGCCTTCCTTCCTGGAGATGTCTTCCCTTATCACCCTCAACAAACCATATTGATATATCCATTGTGTAACATTAGCAATGTAGCCAGGAGGAACGTCCATAGAGCAGTCTATCCGTGCAGTCTCTGTTTCATTGGTTTGTCATGTTTGGTCGTAGATACCATCCTCCTATTTCTGAATGGCCACCTCCTGATGTCATGGGAGACGCTGAAGAACCTGACTGGGAACACCGTGGTTCCTGTTTAGTAGCTCATGTGTTTGACTGGGCTCTTTATCTTCCTGTGTAACAGGGAGAGAATGAATCCCTGTTCTTATCCAATAACATTGATGGGTGGAATGACCTCATATACATGTGAAGTGAGCTTGATTACCTGAATGTGCACCTCCCTTTACTGTGGTAATGCACAGTGTCCAGCAGCGCTGCCACAAGAATGTTACCAACACTCTAACAGCATAAGCCTGAATGCTGGCCAGGTCTTACTGCACATGGACACAGACGGCTTCAGGAGCTGAGGGGGACAAGTTGTTCTGAACATTGCGTAATCTTTAGTCACCATGTCCACTTCTAAGCTTCGGATGTGGGGAAAAGCACTGAGGGGCGACTGGGGATGCTTATGCTGTGGATCTCCTGCAGCGATGTCCCGAGGCTGAGGTGGTACATGTTGAAGAACCACAACCATCTTCTTTGTGCAGAATCACTCCAACCAGTGGAGAAGTTACACCGATTTCGTTTAAGTTCCATTTTCTTCAGGTGCCTTGATACCATCCTCAGTTAGACACGGCCTTGTTTTCAGGGCCAGTCACTCTGACCTGTTTTTTATATATTTTGTTGATGTCAACAGGTCACGGTGTATGTATGGGACGTGTTTCCTTCTCACAAAGGGGAGTGACTGTCGGGACGTCTCTATTCCACAGAGGAAGGGGAGACAGATCATTGAGATAGTTGGAAGACAGGGATGGATGGATGTTTGACACGGCAGACACTCCAGGAATTGGGGCTTAGAGCAAATCAGCCACGATCTTATTGAAGGGATAGGCAGGCTGTATGGGGCTAAATGACGTTCTCCTGCTTCTAATGTTCTGGCATTTTGCTATTGGAAGGTTCATCGTTGTTATTTTCCTTATTTTCTGTGAAGGAATGTTGCATTCAAAGAGACCAGAGGATTTTGTGAGCAATATCTGGGTACGGTATGGGGCCATTATTCACTGTGACTCTCGGTCTGCAACATGACAAATAAATGGAGCCAGGGGAACTTCTGTAAGAGAGAGGAGGGGGCTTTTTCACAGTAACACCCACTCTTTTTCCCAAGAACTTTTTCCAATCCACAACAAATCATGGTTGACTGCAGTCAGGGGCTGAATGGTCTCCTCTGTTTCTGTGCACCAGGTAGTAAGAGCAAGTGGTCTGCAACTGCTCCTGTGTAGCAGATTGAGGAGCTGAATGGAATGGGGTGAAGTAGGTCTGAGGAACAGGAATGAGTCACTGCCCCACCAGGCACTAAGCCTATTGCTTATCAGATTGTGGTCTCAGCCCCACGTTCCTATCTGCAGTTCATTGTCCTTGAACCATTTTCCCGTCAAATATTTAACTAACACACCTTTGAATAAATGCAAACACACAGGTACCACAAACCTGTGGGGCAGAGAATTCCCACTCAAATGGCGTTTTAAAAAATTCTCCTTACCCCTGTTCCTACCGAGGTTAGAGAGTCATTGTTTCTTTTTCTAGTCCCACTTCTCCAGACGTCACGACAAATTATCAGTGTAACTAAGTGTGTGATATGGTAAATGATATCCGTCTCAGACTGGGTCAGGTTCAATGCTAGAAACAAGTCAGACAGTTTTCTTAAATTAATAAAAATAGCTAATCTAAAACCAAATCAAATTTACTCGAAATACGATTGATACATAAATGATAAACAGTTTGGACATTGACAATATGTACATCAACATTTGTTTTTCTATACGTCTGAGACACAGAAACATGCACACAAAGAAACACACACTCACACACATCTGAAGGCAAACGGAAAAAAATTGAAAGTCTGCAGAATATTAATTCGAAACAGCTTTATCCAAATAACAGTTAATTTCATGACAAAAGCAAAATTGAAAATGTTTCAATTGTTATTCTGCCTCTGAAGTTATTCTGCCTCACAAAAGCTGCTAGCACTGGGGTTTCTTCCAGTTGCATTTGGATGAATTCCCGTTTCTACAGGCAGTGGAGAGATTCCAATGAATCCTCAACAGGAACCCTCCTGGAGTGGTAAAGATGGCTGATTGTTTTGCAGCTCTCATATGTTACTGTAGAGACGTACAAGTAGAGATGGAGCAATGGCCGTTTGTTTCTATGATATGTTGCATTTTCTCCCTCTCTGATCTGAAACATGCAATAATGTGACCCGAGCATCAACCTGGACTATATCAGGTCTGGTTGAACATTTCCCTGATTGCATGACTCCATCCTGTTATCTGCTCCATTTTGGAATGATTTGTAATTTATAATTTGAAGGTATGTTTATATGTATGTTTATATGTGTCTGCATAATTTTTGTACAATAAATTTATGTCTTTATAGTACCTGTGTTAAAATTAATATGTTGTTTTCTAAAAGTGAATCCTCAGTTTTATTCTCTAATCCTTTAGCTATCCCACAATAAACTCTCGCCGCGTTCTTATATGGTTCAATATAAACATCTCTCGTTCTCAGGCCTGACGTGCGCTGACTTTGTCCATGCCACGAGGGGTATGGATACAGGAAAAAGCCAAGCTTATTTTCCAAGGCCGGAGGAGTCCAAACCAGAGGATCGTGATTTAAGGTGAGAGGGGAAAGATTAAGAAGATACCTGAAGGGTAACATTTTTACACAAAGGGTAGTGCGTGTATGGAATGACCTGGCAGCGAAAGTGGTGGAGGCTGGTACACTTACAACAATTAAGAGACAATGGATGGGCATATGAATAGGAAGGGTTTAGATGGTTATGGGTCTAATGTTGGCAAATGATACTACATCAGATTGGAATATCTGGTCGGTGCAGATAAGCTGGACTGAATGTTCTATTTCCACGCTATATGACACTATGATTCCATCAGGCCTTCATTCCAGCAAAGAGTAAAGTGAAACATTAGTGAAAAACTTCTAAAACAATTGCATTTTTTCTTTCAGTTTAGTGGTTCATTTCGACATACAATGTATTCGATGTCATCTCAGCATTGTCATGGACAGTGCAGTAAAATATTCCAATGATTTGCATGAAACAGCATCATTCGATACACTTTCCTAATCACTTGTTGAATTTGCTGACTAGATTTATGTGGCTCATGTATCGGGACATACAAATCCCAGTGTACCACTAAGTTCATTGATGTTTCTCCATTTAAGTAGGTTACTGTTATTTAATCTGTTCAACACAACACTGACTTCCCTTATATACTTTATAATATTTTGTGCTGAAGTTTTCCTCAAAACCTTCCCCTGTCTGTATCACATTTTAGACTCTCCATGTCCAGTTAAATGACTATCTTGGTGAATGAGCTAATTGAGCTCGAGGGCAATCAGTCCTCTCATCCAAGTCATTGGTATAGATAGTAAATCGTTGATAATATCACACTGATCCCTGAGGTTCTCCATAAGTTACAAATTTACAACCTGAAAATAAACATTTATCCCAAATGTTTATTCCCTGATAGTTAACCGGGTTTCTCCTTTGCTGGGCAGCAGGCTAGAAAGGTAGGATGACCTCATTCTACGCTGTGTAATGTACTAAGTGGGCTGAAATACTTTAATATACTCCTGTGTAAATCCTTAGAAGGCAGAATGGTCTCCTCCTGTCTCATTACAACGATGCTGACTGGCTGAATAGGATCTTCCTTTATCTCTATAACATTACTGAGTGCTTGAGAGAACAACACATGGGTTAGGAGCAACAGCTGGCCATTCAGCCCCTCGCACCTGCTGCACGATTCAGAATGTGCATTGTTGATGTGATTGTAACTAAACCTCCCTTTCCTGTCTGTTCCTAATAAACATGGATTATCTTGTTCAACAAAGATCTATGGAACTCAACCTTGAATGTTTTCAGTAACGCAGTCTTCACTGCTCCTTGGGCACGAGAACACCACAGATCACAAAACCGGAAAGAGAAACGAACATCCTTGTCTCAGTCAGAAATGAGAATGCCCTTATAAAAAATGTGTTCCCCTGAAACCAAACCCCCCTCTTTTGATATATAAGGTGACGCCAATTAGAAACAGATATCGACCACTCAGCCCCTCAAACCTGTCCACATTCCCATTAACTCTCCTAAATCAAATTCTTACCAAATTCATTCTTCACTGACCTCGTGGAAAGACAATTCCAGGCAACACAAGATCATATGAGTAATGAACACTGGAGCAGAATTCGGCCATTCAGCCCATCTGGTCTGCCATGACATTTGATCACGGCTAACATATTTCTGAATTCCGTTCGCCTGCCTTCTCCGACTGAGCGTTGATAACTAATTAATAAAAAATGTATATATCTCTGTATTAAAGACAGTGTGTGCCTGTATGTGGCACACTGACCCTTGAAAGGGTAACCCCCTCAGACCCATTCAAATGCTATCCTCCGTTTACCCCTGACTAATGCCCCTAACCTACACATCCCTGTGCACGATGGACAATTAGCATGTCCAATTCACCTAAAATCCACATCGTTGAATTGTGGGTGGAAACCAGAGCACCCAGTGGAAACCAAGCAGACACGGGGAGAATGTGAAATTCCACACAGGGTTGATCGAGCCCAGGTACCTGGCGCCGTGAGGCAGCAGTGCAAACCACTGAGTTTTATGAATAGATTCATACAATACTACCCTCTGCTTACTCCCCACGCCACTGCATCAGTGGCACAGTTTTTGACTGAGAAGATAGCAAATCCTTTGCTGTGAATCTCTCAAATGACACGTTCGTTTGATTTTTCAAATAATATCTTTGGAAGCACAGAGCAGTTTTGTCTGATACTAAGCGATATTGTTCCTGCGTCATTACCAACACTACTGGGCCTTTTTAGGGGGACTTTTCAATACGTTTTCACGTAATTTTTAAGCATTGCAAGTCACAGAATGAGAAATCAATTAATGTTATCGCCTGACAAAATGGTTCAGTCGAAGGTGAGCATTTCTATTCTGACAAGCCTAATATTACTTGCAACCCTCCATCTACCAACATTGTGTGTGAGTGTGTGTGTGTGTGTGTGTGTGTGTGTGTGTGTGTGGTGGGGGCAGGGCGGGGGCGGGCAGGGAGGTGTGTGTGTTGATGGTTCTGTCGGTTTGGATGGTGCTGTGAGCTGTTGCCCTCTCTCCCACCCAGACTGAATCCTCGAAGGTTGTAACCCTCGACCACCATCACTGCAGTAGGGTGTGGTGGCCAGCTGAGAGAGAGATTATGTCATTTTAAGCACCACAGAGACTTCCAGAACTAAAACCACACGCAGATACTCTCAGAGAAAAATACAGACACGCACGTAAAGGGGGTGGGGGAAGATGGATATCAACCACTCCACCACCCGGCATGGCCCTTGCTATCCTACTCCGAGCTGTTTCTCCTGGAATAGGAGACGGGAAAGGGTTCAGTGAGGGTGGGAGAGGGTGACACTGCTGTTAATGCTGGTGTGAGTGGGGGATGGAGATGGTGACGTGTCCAGAGAGCGTCAGTCAACAGTGTTGTATCCAGGCAGTGCTATTAGTGAAGGAGATATAGTGGAGCGGAAAGAGAGAGAAAGAGAAGTTGCTGCATGCAGCAGTGAGAGTGGTGGAGTATAAGCCTTGGTCGGGGGTAGGTGCTAATACAGATATACAGTACTGAGAGAGTAGAGAAAATGCGGTGAACTTATCCTGACAGAGTGGGGAAGGTTGTTGATGCTTGTCCTGTATTGCTGGACATTTCTTAAGACCGCAGATACTGCACTGAGCTCAGACCATGCTTGGTGGGTCTGGTGGTGTGCCCCCCTGTGGGAAGAGAATTTCCCCCTCTGTACTAGCCCATCCACTACGACCTCCGTGACCCGTCTACAAACGGTGGTATAATTTCCGCTTATCTGCCATGTTCAGGATTAACTGTGCAGGGCAGCTCCAACATGATGTCACCAATGCCAGGCGTCACGGAGTATTGGGGGCATCTGGGCGATGGCGAGTACCTCCAACCATGATGGATGGGAGAATCGGGCTGGCATTGAATGAGAGGGACATCATGGGGCGGGGTAGGTAGCTAATGTGGTGAGTTTGATAAGATAGCACCAGGAAACTAGCTCGGCCTCTTGCAGACAATTCCACTATCCCACTCAATGAAAATGTTACTCAGATAAATTTTTGTTAGATTCAGCCCAATGAGTCGAAGGCTCAGCTGAGTCCAATCCCAGTTAAAATGCTGCAGCAGCTTGATCAATGGTCGCCATCACAGAGAAGGAGCAAAACTTCATCTTCCCTTGGGATATAAGGCAGTGGGGAGGGTGTGGTTGCGATATCAATGGGGGAGCACTTTATGGCAAGTCATCATAATTCTATTAGTTTTAAAATGGAGATGGAAAAGGATGAACCAGGTCTAAACTTAAAGGTGTAAATTGTTGAAAAGCCAATTATGATTATATTAATCAAGAATTTTCCAAAGTCGATTGGGACATATATTCGCAGAGAAAGGGGTCAGTTGAGCAGTGAGAAGCCTTCAAATATGAGATCTCAGGAGTACAGAGACAGTATGTCCCTTTTAGGATGAAGGGGAAGGCTAGTACGGGTAAGGAATGCTGGAAGATTGGAGAAATTGAGGTTCTGGTCACGGATAAGAGGGAAGCATATGTCAGGTATAGACAGCAGGAATTGAGGGGTTTTTTTAAATGCATTCACTGGATGAAGGCGTCCAAGGCTAGGAAAGCATCAATTATACATTCCTAATTGCCCAGAGAGCAGTTACCAGTCAACCACTTTGCTGTGGGTCTGGAGACACATGTAGGCCACAGCAGGTAAACATGGCAGTTTGTTTCCTTAAAGGGTGTCAGTGAACCAGATGGATTTTTCCGACAATCGGAATGGTCATCATTCGCCTCTTAATTCCAGATTTAAAGTGAATCAATAGAAGAATCTGAAGGCAACAAGAGTATACTTAAGAGGGAAATTGGGAGCATAAAAAAGGGGACAAGTGATAGGTTTGGCTTCTACAAATACGTCAAGGACTAAAGAGTAACTGTGGAAAGAATAGTACATCCTTCAACATCAGCAAGGCTGCCCATATGCAGAACCACATGAAATGGGGGAGATACTGAACGAATATTTTGTATCAGCATTTACTGTGGAGTAGGATATGGAAACTAGAGAACTTGGGGAATAAGTAGTGACATCTTGGAAAGTGTCTATATTACAGAGGAGCTGCTGGAAGTCTTAAAACGTGCAAAGAAAGGAGAATGTCCGGGCTTTTCTTAGATGTACGCTAGATCTCTGTGGGACGCTAGGGAAGTGATTGCTGGGCCCCGTGCTATCATCACTAGCCACAGGTAAAGTTCGAAAGTTTGGAGGTTGGCTAACGTGTTGCCACAACTTAAGGGATTTGATAAGAGTAATAAGGAAAAGCGAGTGAGCCTGCCATTAGTGGTGGGTGCGTTGTTGGAGGGGATAATGATGCATAGGATTTTCATGCACTTTGAAATGTAACAACTGATTAGGGATAGTCAACATGGCTTTGTGCAAGCAATATTGTGTCTCACTCACTTGACTGTGATTTTTTTGAAGAAGTGACTAAAAAGATTAATTAAGATAGGGAGGTGCAATATCCTGGCAAATGTTTGCAATACTCCCCATGCTGTGCCGATAGTCCGGTTTATGGAGTAGTCCACGAGCACGGTCTGCACAGCTCGCCATCTTAGCGGTTACCTTACCCCAGTTTATGGTGTCTGGGTGGCTTCTGTGAAGAAGATTTAGAATTTGAGGCAATAGGCCAATTCAGCTGATATGGCAATATCTTTATTCAACGTTTGCATTCTTGTGATTGGGCCCACCGTTGTCTTACTTATCCAGTTATTACCATCCCTCCATCTCCTTATCCATATTTTCACCAAGTTATCACTTAATTAATGATTTGTTTTCTTTCTGCGGCTTTCCCTGGCATTGACTTTTGACTCCCTCGTGTATCGAGTGATGGCATGGTGAAGCTCAGAAATATTGAAATAGTGTGTGTCAGGCTGTTGTTCACTTCTCAATGTGTCCCATGTGGTGGTCCATGGACAAGTGTGTTCCAGGGGCTTTGATTCACGTGTTTGAATCTTTGTATGTGCCTTCCCATGGAATGCCACTGTTTGTTTCTCTCAGTTGATGGTGCAGTAACTAACACAAGGAAGATAATTGAGTCTAAGTGTAAAGGACAAGGCATCTAACTTGTAGCTGAGGGGATTCTGACTGCCTCCTGTTAGTGGAGGTACTGGGGATTGTTTGCTGGAGTTTGTGCTGTAAGCTGCTTCAGACATTCCAGGAGACCTGAGGATTTGGTGTCCCAGCTCGGGATGTAGCATGGGACTGTAGTAACAGCATCTGGGTCTGTAACATGAACCACAAATGGAGCAGAGGCTGCAGAGAGGGGAAGCTCTGAAACCACGGAGTGAGTGTGTGTGGGGAAAGGGATCAGTGTCTGTGTCTTAGTCTGGACAAGTACACACTCTCACTCTCCCCGTTACATACACTGATGCACATTCTCCCTCTCTGCCCCTCATACACACTCATACTCCCCCCTCTCACATTTCCCACACGCACTCCAATCTGTCATACACGCATGCACACACAACCACTGTATCTCCCTCCCGCACTCACACCCACACTCCACCTCACTGTCTCTGACATACACACAATGTCTCTCCCCTTCACACAGACACGCTCTTCTCTCACACATATGCACACGCACACACACGAATGTACATATAAATCTGTGGGTTGAATTTACATTTTCCCATTTGTATTTGCAGATGCATTTTATTTTGTTCAAAAACATACAATTGACAGACATTCAGTCAATGTGTTATTTTACAAATCGTACTTTGTATTTAAAACCAGTCTAACTCTAGGTCAAGACACAGACAGAGTCCAAACAAGGCCTCACGTTTAGAATACATTGTCTGACTGCACGTGTTACTTCGCTTACATCGATAATACCTGAAGGTATCTCCAGGCAGTGACTTGAAATAAATTCGGCGATTTGCATATTAACCAATCAAACTCGCACCTCCATTCTAACTGATTAAGTATTTAAGAGCCATCTTATGTGTGCGTACAATTCATGTACATGAGTTGTACAACCCTTTGATCTTTTCCTTATATCTTCTGTGGTTAAGGGTTTCCTGTCGCTTACACCTGATGAAGGAGCAGCACAATGAAACCTTGTGTTTACAAATTAACCCATTGAACTCTAATGGGTTTTATTTCATTTTTGACCTTGTCCAACCCAGTCCAAATCAAACGGCTCCATATCATGACTTTTACTGGTTAGCTAATCCTCTCCCCTAGCAAGTAAATTGTTCCAAAACCCATGTGTTCTTGTCTTGCATATTAATCTTTTGCAACATGTTACGCACTGATGTCTGGAAGTCCAGATATAATTCATCGATAGAATCCCCATTATCCACCTTGCTTGTTAAGTTTTTTTTTAAAGAAAGCTAGTCAAACCATTCAAACATGATTTATCCTTCATAAAACTATGTTGACTGTGCTGGATTGTGGCTTGACTTTGGAAATCTCCTGTTATTAATTCTGTCATAATGCATCCTAACAATTTGTCTTCACTCCCAATTATTTTCTCACCATTTATCATTCCGGAGTGAAGCTGGTCATTCGAAGTTCTTCTCTTTCTATAACCATTATGTTCCCTTTCACAATTCCTGTGTATCAGGCACAAGGCTGTAAAAGATCTGTTCCAATTGCTGTGTAAGAGGCATGTGTGGCTGATTGGACTCATTCTGTTCTTGCTTAATGAACTCGCTGGGCGGAATGTCCTCCTGATATTCATACATTATAGTCTCAATGGGCTTTCATGTCCTGCTCCTGTTCCTGACCAAGCCGTACAAGATCTCAATGTCCTCCGCCTGTCGTTCAATTACAGTTTTGGGGACTTATGGAATCTCCTTGCTCAAATGCCACTTATCAAGGGCTGAAATATGCAGGCACGTTTTGCTGCCCACACTAGGTAGCTCAGTGGTTACAACTGCTGTCTCACTGCACCTGCGATCCTAGTTCAATTTCAGTCTCCAGTTTCCTCCCACATTCCCAAGATGTGCAGGTTAGGTGGATTGGCCAAGCTAAATTTCCCTTAATATCCGGGGATGTGGAAGCTAGGCGCATCAGTCATGGAAAATGCCAGGTTATAAACATTGGGTGGGGTGGCTGTTGGGGGTTGGATGAGATGATCCTCGGAGGATCAGTGTGTTGTCGATGCGTCAAATGGTCTGCTTCCACTCTGGAGAGATTCGATGATTAACACCTTTGTTGCAGAAGTCAGTTGAGGGAGCAATCTTTTTTTATGTACAATATACTTTCCTCAGTGAGGAGATTACATCTGTACACGCGACTCCAGATGTGATCTCACGAAGATCCTGTACAGCAGCAGCAGCACATTACCAGCCTGCTATAAGATTCCCACCCAGGTTGGAGCAGTCTCAGCTCTCTGGGGAATACACAGCATTGCTGAAAGATCATTGTCCTTCTCGACTGCACCAGCGTAATGGGAGATCTGGAAAAAATCTTACAATGCCGCTTGAGAAGAACGGATAAGATGTGGTGAGATAATATTCATGTTGAGATATGCCTCGCCAAACAGCTCACCCGAATCTACCATTAACCTCGCCAGAGCTCAAGTCACTCAGATATCACATAATCTGTTGTGGTGATCTTAGAAACAGCAAGGAGAAGCAAACATTCATGAGAGTTACGTATCAAATTGAAAGGTGCAATATAAATGTTGGCTGTGTTATAAAACAGGAAATTAGACATACAGATTTGTGGGTACTGCAGTAATAATGGACAGCTTCAAGTTACATCTAACCAGTGTTTACCCAAGTGAATGTTAATGTTGAGTGTGTATGAGCTGGGTTGCTTTAGTAGTATGTTGAGCACCGAGCTATTGATCAGGAAATTTTGGAGTTGGTGCTGAGTGATAAGAAGAGCAAATCGAATACTTTGCTCTTGAGGATCGTTGGGGAATAGTGATCTTAATATATTGAATTTTATATGACGTCTGAATGCAAGCAGTTCTTTTTCTTATATTACGGGTATATACCTGAGTCGTGCAAACCATTAAGATAAAAAAGTAAAGTTGATTTTAGTGAATTTGGAAAGTACATTAAAATGACTTAATGAAAGGCAAACATGATCTGTTATTTACAGACAGACTGTAAGGTCTGTAATATACATATATCACTCCAAGGCATAATTCGCAAAAGTCAAAGGTGACTCAACGATGGTGAACAAAAGAAGTTAAAAATTACATTAGATCGAAGAACGTGCTTTAGAAAAGGGTCATACATTGTGGATTAATTGAAATTTTGAACGCAACAAAAGAGGACTGATAAACTGATAAGTAAAGGATAAAGAGAACAGCAATACAAACTAACCAGAAACAAAAAGACTGACGAAAAACCTCGATGAACATTTGAAAGGAAAATAAAAATAAGGTCAAATGTGGAACAGTGAATGTGTGGACAGGATAATTTATTGTGAGAACAGAAAAATGATAGGGAAACTAAACAGTTATTTTATATCTGTCTTCACGGAGGAGGGTCCAGAATATCGCCCAGGAATACCAAGTGACCATGGGACTTGTGTAACTAAAGTCTACAATCAGTGACGAGGTAGCATTTGAAAACAAAACTGTATTGATAAGTCTGACATACCAAATGTACTTCATACCAGAATGTCAAAGAAATCAAAAATGGAGATAATAATTGCATTGGGAATCATTCTATTTTTCCGTATTTAATTTGGAAAGTTATAAATGCATTCTAAGGATTTACAAAGTGAAGAAGAGGGAGAATGGTGAACTACTGACCAGTTAACTTATTGTTCACAGTGGGAAATCTTTCAGAATTTATTATAAAGAATGGATATTGGACACTTGGAAAGTTATAGCAAAGTCTAGAGAATGATGCTCAATTTCTGAAAGGGAAGGCAACATTTACCAATTGTTTGCTGGAAGATGTCTCTTGTCGATATAAACAATGGAGAACCAGTGGATGTAGTCTAGTTGGATATCAGGAGGATTTTTAAAGAATTTGTATAGTAAGTTATCCCTAAAATAATAAAGAAAATTGTATTGGGATGAGCATACGCAAATGGGGGAAGGTAAAAGTTAAGTTTTCCTTTGTTTGGAGGGAATCAGAATATAGGCGATGAACGGCTCTGTGCTCTCTCTCCATGTCTGATTCACTGTGATCTCCAGCATGAGTTGGTTTCAGTACAGATTCCAGCATCTGAAGTAACTTGCACCGAATAGGAGTAAACATGTTCTGCACCAGTGACACAGAACGTTGGTGAGTTTGTACCTGGAGTATTGAGTACAGCTTTGATTTCCTGATCCAAGTAAATCATACTGATCTCATATACTGAATTGACATTTTCCAGATTAATCCCTCGGATGGCAAGATTGTCCAATGAAGGAAATCTACTTGTATGCTGTAGAGTTTCAGAGAATGAGAGGTGATTGAAATGAAAAATTAAAAATATCACTCAGAGGGGAGTGACGAACATAGGGGCATCGAAGAGTGTGAGCAAGATTAGCGAGGATTTCAAGATATTCCACAAGAACATCAAGCAGAACAGAATAACCAGCGAACAATCAGGGCCCATTAGAAATCAACTGTGTGCGAAGCTGGAAAACATTGATAACTTGTGACATGAGAGCTTCACATTTTTTTTTTACTTGGGAGAATGAGGAAGCAGATGCATAGTTCAAGAAGATGGACTGGGAAGCTCTTAAACAGATTGATGTAAGATGCAAGCAGGGATTAATTGTTTTTAGCTGGTATAAAATCGGACAAGTCCCCAGGTCTGGGTGAGTTGTTTCACAGGCTGCTGTTGGAGACAAGGGGAGAAAGGCACTGACTCAAATGTTTAATAAGGATCTTGTCACATGGGAGGTGCTAGAAGACTGGAACCTTTACAAGAGTGTGGGTGGAGGTAGACCAAGGAACTGTAGATCAGTGAGTATCAGATCAGTGTCAAGGAAACTACTGGGGAAAATAGGAAAGGAGAAAATTGATCTTCCTTTAGAGAGGCAAGATTTGATCAGGAACACCAGCATGAAGATATCAGAGGGAAGTCGTACCGAACGAATTTTATTGATGTTTTTTTTGAAGAAGTCATTTATATGGTTTTTCAGCAAGATCTTTGTCAAACTCCGCATGGGAAACTAATGAACAACGTACAATGTTATTCTTTCAAGTCTAATTTAGTAAGTTATATTCAAATTGTCTAACTGACAGGAGACAGAGAGTAGAAAATTGTTTGTGTGACTGGAGACTTGTCTCCACTGGCGTACATATTGGGATCAGTGCTGTGTCCCTTATTAATTGTTGTAGTCAGAAATGATTGAGGTGTGAATATGGAGGGCCGTGGGGAGAGTGTGTTAAGAAGGTTTGCGTTTAGCACAAAGATTGTCCGGGTGGTTGTCAGTGAGGAGAAAGGTTTTATGTTACAGGAAGATACAGACGGAATGATCAGATGTGCAGAGCAATGGCAGATGGAATGTAACCCTGATAAATATAAATACCATGGAAGAGGAAACCAGACAGTGGAGGACTCAATGAATGACAGCACACTGGGAAGCTCCGAGGGTGCTTCTCGACACATCCCTAAATGTCACTAGGCAGAGTAATAGGTTAGTTCAGAAGTCACATGCTCCTCTCGGCATAGCCTTTATTCATCGAGACATAGATTGTAAGTGTTATACAAAATTTTGATTCAGCCGCAGATGGAATACTGTGTGGAGTTCTGGGAATCACATTATGGAAGAATGCGATTGCAGTGGAGTGGGTGCAGAGGAGATTCACCAGGATGTTCCCTGGGATGGAGCATATCAGCTTCGGAGAGAGGCTGGATAAGCTCGGGTTGTTTACCTTGGAGCAGAGAAGGCTGAGGGGGACGTGATTCAGAAGGAAGGGATTGCAAGAGACATGGACAGGTGGGATAGACAGCAGCTGTTACATTGAGTAAAAAGGGACAAGAACAAGGGAGCACACTTTTTAAAGTGAAGGGGTTGAGGTTTAGAGAAGATATGAGGATTGTTTTTTACCCAGAGGGTGTTGGGTCAGTATTAAACTTCCTGGGAGGATAGTTGTGATGAGTAACCTCACAACCGTTAAAATGTACTTGAAGAATCATAACATTTATGGCTACAGATCTCATTTAAAAGTGGGACGAATGTAGGTCGTATTGCTTTTCTGACAGTACAGATTATATGCTTCTGTTATTGTTTGATTATGGACGGAGAAAGCAGTTAAGTAGATAACTGGTGCGTTGACCATCATTTCAGGGCGACTTGAGTACAGGAATAAGGGCGTCTTACTGCAGCTGCACAGAGCCTTGGTGAGACCCCATCTCAAACATCATGCAGCATTGTGTGCAGTTTTAGTGTCCTTACCTAATAAAGGACAAACTGACATTGACGGGGAGCAGTGAAGGATGACCAGATCAATCTCTGGTATGACAGGCTTGTTTTGGGATCAGAGTTTGGGGTGACTGGGCCTGTATTCCATGAGGATTAGGAAAACGAGTGAAATATATAATACTCTGACAGGGGGAGATAGTATGGAAGCAGGGATGATGATTCCCCAGTCTCGGGCGTCTAGAACAACGACCCACAGTATTAGGTACAGGCTGGCGACTCTGCATTGAGATGAGAATAAATGTCTGCACTCAGAGACTGCTGAACCTGGGGAATTCTCTCCCAGATCAGGCTGTGGAAGACAAGGCACTGAATATAAATAATGATGTTTAGACAGGAAAGGGATGGGAAGAGAGCAGGAGAATGATGTGGCGATAGAGGACTAGCGATCATTACAAGTTGATCTCTGATAATGCGGCAGCTGTGTTCTTGTGTAACACCGAATTATAGCAAGCGGGGCAATATAAATAACGGGGGCTATGGGGAAAAGCGGGAATGGGGTGAACGCCCAATAATGTCAGGAAAAATCAAAAGAAAAATAATAGTCAACATAACACAAACAACAGCACTGTCTACGTAAATTTTTAAACCATATATTGTAATGTAATAGTGCTGTAAATGTCTCACTCTCACACTACAGTTACCGAGTACAGCACTGTACCTTTCAACAAGGTCTTCACCAGAATGCTGACTGACCACGTGATGCTGCTGCGGGTTTACAGTTAGAGTAGATTCCCGATAGTATGTAAACAGGCCCTTCAGCCCAATAAGTCCACACCACCCTCCGAAGAGTAACACGCACAGGCCCATTCCTCGACCCTATATTTACTCGTGGCTAACACACCTAGCACTATGGCCAATTTAGCATGACCATTTCACCTGACCAGCACAACTTTGTGGGAGGAAACTGGAGCACCCGGAGGAAATCCACGCAGATACAGGGAGAACGTGCAAACTGCACACAGACAGTCACCCAGTGAGGAAATTGAACCCGGGTCTCTGGAGATAACCACTGAGCCACTCTGCCGTCCCAAGATTTCTCCCCAAGATTCATCCCCTGTTTGAAATAAAGTTTCTTCTAAATGTCAACTACAATTCACAGTTCTGGATGCAGTTTGCTCGCTGGAAGTTTCATACATCGAGAACCTCAACCACAAATTTTCTCAAAATTCGATAACAATTCCCAGTTTCAGTCTCAGTTTCAAGGCTTGCAGAGCGGATTGCATTCCTGGTTTAGCTGAACACATTGAGGGTGGGTTTGGCACACAGCGGATCCTGAGGCTGGGTTTTGCTGTTCAGCTGGGGCCGGGAATGGAATCACGTCACAGTGAACAGGAGCTCGCTTTATAAAGAAAGCTGCTCTATTCATAATCGTGTTGCAGCCAAATAGTTTTTAATAAATCCACATTATTGGAGAACTGCCTGTATATTGAATGGAGGAGCAAAATTGATGGATGGAAGTAATTCTTATTTTATATGTCCCGATGTTTAAACATAATAAGGGTTATGAACACTGTGTGGGGAAAACTGCATTGAGAAAATTTTCACCATGAACGAGAATGGAGAAAGCTCAATGTGTCCAAAAACCACTTCCTTTCCCGATGTTTCTGTGCAGTCTGTGGGAAAGCTCTAGAACTGTTGTCACAAGCTCTCAGATGTTAGGAAGGAGATCTCTGCAGGATGACAGGACTGTGTTTCCCATTTCTTTTTCCAATGCCGAGGCTGGTGCTCGGTGTTCTGTCCGGTTTTATCCTTTAAGATCCGGAGCAGTTTGATACAATTGAGTGTCTTGCTTGGCCGATTCAGAGACCATTGAAGAGTTTATCACATGTCTCTGTGTCTGGAGTAACTTTTAGGCCAGACCAGGAAAGCACAGGGGATTCACTTCCTGAAAGTACATTGGGGAAGGAAATTGGTGTTTACAATCGTCATTGGCTTCAAAGTCACTGTTACTGACGCCAGATTTTATAACTCGATAGCTTATTAATAGTTATTAATTTCCACCAGCTGCCAGAGCATTATCCTGCTCTGGATTTGTAATCCAGTGACAATTCCACAACAGCACAATTTTCTCATGGGGACCTGTCAGAAACCACACTGAGCAGATTATTTCTATGCTACCGGGCAGCTCTGTCAAAAAGAACTCCCACCAATGTGACTATCGCGATGGGACTGAGGGCGTAGTAAATGGTCAGACTGTGGTCAATCCCTTGTTTTGGGACTGGATATAATTGAGTAATTTTCCACGTGGCCAGGCAGATGTCAGAGTTGGAGTGGAATGAAACAGCTTCGCCAAGGACACGGCTTGTTGTGCAGCAGAAGTCTTCAGTTCTATTTCAGGAATGGGGTCAGGGCCCATTGCCTTTGTTGTAGCTACTGTGTTCAGCTGTTTTTGATGTCATATGCAGCAAATCGAATCGGTTGAAGACAGGCATCTATGAATCTGTGAGCATCATGAGGAGGATGAGGTGGGTTATCGACACAACACTCCTGGCTGTGGATGGTGCAGACACTATATACTTGTCTTCTACGCTGATGTACAGGGCCGTTCCGTTATTTAGGATGGGGATATTTATAGAGTCCTCTCCTCCAGTAAGTTGTTTAATAGTCCATGGACATTGATGACTGAATGTGACAGGACTGCAGAGCCTCGATCTTAGCTGTTAGTCTTGGGATCATTTCCCCCTCTCCATCAGATGGTAATTTTGCTGTTTGGAATGCAACCAGTCAAGTGCAGTAGCTTTAATGGGTTGTCATCAGGTTTAGATACACATGGTTCTGACTCTGGCATGTTCACCCAAACTCGCCACTGAACCATCACTCAGCTTGATGGTAATTGTAGACTGATGGATTATCCTGGGGTAAAATTATGGATTGTGATTGAATGCAATTGTACTGCGGCTGCTGCTGTGACCTACAGCATCACATGATAACCCAGTGTGAGCTGCAATATCTGCAAACCAATTCCACTGACTTTCCCCAGTTCACACCGACACCCATTCACCCATCAGCCCCGTACTCAGTGACCTAACCTGGTTTCTAATGTGCGAACATTTCCAGTTTCATATTCTCATTCTGCTGAGGGTCTCTCCCTGATGTCATGCCTCCAATGTGTTAAATTACTCCGATACTTTAACATATTAGTCTGAATCGTTTACTTTGCCGTAATACCATTTTCTGTGTTTGAAGTGAATGTTTTTTCCTCTGTTTTTCTCCCTGATCATGATTAAGAGTTTTGATTTGTCAGTGATGCCAGCCTTATGTCGTTTCAGAGCCTATGAACTTGTGCACTTTGCGTTATTGTTCACGTCCCAATGTACAGCGCTCTCTGCTGGACAGGGCGTTTGAGCAGATTTGACACACTTCATTGGAACTTGTTCAAAAACAGAAATTGCTGAAGAAACTAAGCAGGTCTGGCTGCATCTTGTGCCGTGAAAGCTGAGTTCATCTTTCAGGTGCAGTGACCCTTCCCAATTTCTCCAGCAATTTTTCTATTTTTATTTCCAATATCCACAATTACTTGTTTAATTGAAAATTTATTCTGTGCCAATTTATTTCTGGAGAAACTCAGCAGTTCTGGCAGCATCTGCGGAGACATAAAAATAGAGTTAGCGTTTCAAGTCCAGTGTGACGCTTCTTCAGAACAGAAAAGGATTGCAATCTGGGCATTTTAGTCCCTTGGCAGAGGTGGGGGTGGGGGTGGGGTGCGTGGGTAAGTGACAGGCAAAAGAGGGCGTGAGAACAGATAAACAGGCTTTTAGCAGTGGTGAACAAGAAGATGATGTAAAATGAGTTAAGTTAAAATGTGAATGGGGGAAAGGAGTTCTCTCTATTGAGTGCAAGATAAAGAAGACACAACCACACAAGGTCACAGCGAGGCCAGGAGGAAATATTTTGTACATGTGGTATTATATCGACCTGGCCAGCGATACATTTTCACTGTAGAGATCATCACAGCCATCAAACACAAGAATTCAGGTGTTTAACTTTTTTATTGTCAGTAGTAAGATTTTCATGGTGCCTTAGTATTGTAACATGGAGAAAACAAATAACAGTATAAAGTTTGGGCTGAGTGCTGTTTACCTATCATTTTTAATATTGTTTCAAATTTGCAGTGCTTATCTTTAAATGCTTGTTCTTGAAGCTGGAATCAGATGGACTGTAGAAGGTTGAGGGGTGACATTCTAGACGTTTATAATACCATGGGATGCATGGATAGTGTGAATAGCCAAGGTCTTTTCGACAGGATAGGAAAATGAAGTTTGTGAGAAGATTTGGCACAGGAAAATGTGTGCGTGATATGACTGTATGAATATAGAAAATGAAGAAAAGGAAAGAAAAGATGTGATGTAAGCAAATTGGCTAGAAATATAAAATCAAGCAGCACGAGCTTTTCCATATATGTAAGAAGATTTCAAAAGGTGTGCGAGATCGTTGGTAAAAAGAAAGGTATATTGAGGACATTTGGAGGTTGTGACTCGGAAACTAGCGACAGGGAATAGATAGATCACTTACACCAGTATTTTACATCGTTCCTCACTTGTGAAGGTGCTGTAAATATTTCAATGATATAAACGAAATGGTAATAGGAGGGAAGTTCTTGAACTCTCTCTAGCAAAAGGAACAAGGCATTTTTCAAACAGATAAGACCAAGGGTAAACAGGTCATCAGCAATTCATAGCTGATTTTAAAAGAAGTGGTCACAGAGTGGCTAGTGGCACTGTGTGAAATATTCCATAACTCTCTGTATTAAATGAGTAATCCAGTGAAACTATAGGCCCTCCAATGTGGCGCCTGTCTTCAAGAAACGAACGAGACTGAAAGCAGGAACCCATTCAGCCTAACCATTATTGCTGGGAATCTGTGAGAGTCTGTTGTTAAGGAAGGGACTGCAGGACATTTAGAAAAGCTTCACACAGAATCAGCATGCTCTTGTTAAAGGCGAACTACATTTTGCCGTAAAATCATGCAAAGTTTTTCTGGAGATCCAAGAATTTAACCATGATAAAGGGGGACTGGTAAACTGAGGTTTTCTTGAGATTTTCCACGAGGTAACGCAAAATAAATGTTCTTACACAAGACAGAAGCTCATAGTATGACGATTAATGCTTTAGCATGGGATGACAATTGGTCAACACTTAGATATTCAGAGTCAGGATTATTCGATCTTTATGAAAAAATGTATCATCTGTAAGACCACAAATATCAGTGCGATGGCTAGAGCTGCTTACAATCTATACTGATAGCCTGACGGCGGGAGCTCAGTGCAATATACATCCAAGTTTGTGGATGACACTGAGAACAAAAAGGCAGGCTTTTTTTTAATGGGGAAGACACCCAAAAGAGGAGCAGTACAACGGATTGGAGTGTTCATGTATATGAATCATAACGTCAGCATGCCGATGCACAAATGTTGGTTCATTAGACTGGTTCCTGGGATGAAAGAGTTGATTTATTGAATACATCGAAAATGCTGAGGCGATTTTCATTGTAGTTTAAATGAATGAGGGTGACATGACTGAAATAGACAAAATACAGAGTGGACTTGACAAGGTAGGTGTTGAGAATGAGATTCCACACCAGGGCAGAGTCTCGAACTCAGGGATGTCGATACAGAATAGGGAATATTGACTTTAAACTGAGATGTAAATGATTATCTTTTTCAGAAGATAGTGAATGGCTGGAATTCCCTAACCCAGAGAGTGTGGAGGCTGGGACACTGAACGTCTTTACAGGCGGTCTGGATTGGTTTTTGACATATGTGCCATTTGAGAGATACAAGGTGTTCGCAGTAAAGTGGAGTTGAGCCCTGGAGTAGACCAGCCATGTTCTTATTGATTGACAGGGTAGGCTTGAGCCTCTGAATAGCCCGCTACTGTTCCTCTTTCGTATGTTCTCATGTGATGCTTTTGGAAAATAACTGGTTGTTATCCTGGAAGTCATGATGTAAAATGTTGCATTCAGGGAGAGCAGAGGATTTGTCTGAGTTGACCTTGTGTGGGGTATGGGGGCTGTATTCACAGCGAATTTGGGTCTGTAACATGACCCACATCTGGAGTAGAAGTTACAGAGACGGGAAGCCTGGAAACAGGGGTTGGGGTTGGGGGGTGGGGGGGGTGGTCACTTCCTGACCCAGCCTGAATTTTCCAAGTACATTTCCGAACCTACACCTAATTTCGGAGTGGCCACGATCTGCTCCTGTGCAGCAGGTCCGAAGGGCTGAAAGCAACATCAGGACTCAGAGCCTAGGGACACGAGTAGGCCATTCGGCCGTTTGACACTACTCCACCAGTCAATAAGCTCACGGCTCATCTCATTGTGGTCCCAGTTGCACTTTTCTCTCCATGCACCATTATCCCTGATTCACCTGTCTATGGACAATCAAATTAAACTAGCCTCAAAATAATGTAATGATTCAGCCCTTCCAAACTTCTAGGAAAGGGAATTCCCACTTGAATGAATTCCCACTTTACGAATTTCTCCTCACTCCAGTTCTGACTGAGGTTGGAGGCTGCCACTGTTTCCCTTTCTAGTCCCACTCCTCTACTGTTCACAGCAGATTTTAAATGTAACCAGTTTGGTAATATGGCCAATGCTAAAGGTCTAAGACAGGTTCAGTTATCAGAACCACTCAGTTAGATTTCTTTAGTCAGCTACAGGTAATTAATAGAACCTACTAAGGAGTATAATGGATATGTGGTTAGCACTGCTTCCTCACGTCATCAAGGAGCTGGGTTCAATTCCAAACCTCAGGTGACCCTCTATGTGGACTTTGAACATTCACCACGTACCTATATGGGTGCCCCCAAATTCTCCAGTTTCCTCCCAGAGTACAAAGATGCACAGTTTAGATTGGATTGGCCATGCTAGATTGCCCATTGTTGAGAGAGGTCCCCTTCATGGTAACCTCTGTCAGTGTGGGGGAATTGAATCTGCTCTGCTGGCATCACAAATCAGCCGTACAACCAACTGAGTGGGAGACGGTGTAACGGTTACAGACAGAAACAGTCACAGATAAAGGGCAAAAGAAACGTTCATTACAAGGAAAGTGGTACAATTCAGATAACAGTCAAGATCACAGCTGAGGATAAAAACGTTTTCTGTTTGAAATTGTATTTCATGACGAGACAAGTGTTTGGAAGCAGTGTTTGGCTGAATACAATAAAGTGAGACAGAGTGAGCCAGAATTACTAATTGTGTTTGAATATAACATAAGTGGAGAGAGAGAGAGAGAGATGTAAAGTTGTTGTGTTAATTCCCCTTATCCTCGATGTGCGGGGTCACCTGCACAGGGTCGCTCCAAAGTGAGAAAGTTCAAGAGTTTGAAAGATGGCACCAATAGCAGTGATCATGGAATATCCAGTGGCATCAGTGAAATGGTAAATCACTCCAGCCATGTTGGTTTGGAGAATTGGGCGGGCATTGAATAAGTGGAATTGTATGAAATTGAGTGGGTAGTTAATGAGTTGAGTTCGATACGATAGCACCAAGAAACTAGCTCAGGATCGTACAGATAATCCCCCGTCACACTCAATAAAAATGTCACTGAGACAAATTATTGTTAGATGCAGCCCAATGAGTCGAAGATTCTGCTGACCACACACCCAGTTACAAAGTTGCAGAACAAATGTTCATCCAAAGCTCTCCATCATTTTTACTAACACCAATGTCCCCTTCAACTATCTTTAGAGGGAATAGAGGCTCATGTTGCAGAATGCTGTCGAAATGTCTTCATTTCAGCATTTTGAAATCTGTGCTCTTGCATGAAATTGTCTCTCAATCTCTCCTTCTCTTTTTTCCCATTATTCTTTTGACTGTTGCTAGTTAAACTGATTTCCCCGCCAACTCCCTCTGGCAGGCACTAGGGAATACGGATTAGGGAATAAGGACTCTGTATCAGAGTGATATTGTAACTAGACGGGTAATTCAGAGGCACGGGCTGTGACTCCAAGGCAGTGTTTAAAATCCTACCACAGCCCATATCAGATCTTAAATTCGAATGACAAACTTGGAGTGAAATCTAATTTCACTCATGGGAACCAGAAACCGTCAGGATTTATTTTTATTATTTGACTGACAGTCTTTGGTAAAGAAACTTAACATTATTGCCCAGTCTGAACTCGGTGTAACTTGAGACCCACAACAAAATTGTTGACTCCATTTTGTCTTGACAAATGTCTGTGTGGTCAAGGACAATTAGTGATGGACAACAAATGCTGCCTTTGCCCGTGATGCTGGCTTCCCATGAAAAAAAAACAGCATTAAAGGTGAAATAAACCAAGGAACGTTGGGTGCTACAGATCTAAAATAAATTTCTCCAGCGTCGGAAATTATTGGAGAATCTCAGCAGGTATGGCAGCCTCTGTCAGGAGCAATGCAGATAACGGTTGGAGTCCAGTGACCCTGCTTCACAACTGAAAGCAAACATCAGGGAAGGTTAGGTTGGAGGGTGAGGTGGGGGCCAGGTTTAAATAGAATGGACGGAAAGATTTCAAGAAAAAGAGAGGAAAATAAATGAAAAGTGAGCAAAGGGATTGCTGATGATGAACTGAAAGGAAAACAAAATGGCAAGTTATTCTCACATTTCCCCATTTCCCATATTCCTGAATATCACGTCCATTTAGATATGGCCCTGTTTAAAGTGAGTTAGGTTCCCTCTATCTCTCTTCTCTGAGTTTCATTATGAAATCCATTGGCAATACTGGTGCTGCCCTTATAGTTGCTGACGAACAGACACAGATAATGTTACAGTGTAAAATGCTTCTTTGAGGAGAGAAACGTTTACTGTGGGACTGTGCAGAGATGCAACGGTTTTCTCAACCAGGAAGAGTAAGTCAGGAGTGGAAATAGTTTTCAAAACTGAATGCGTGCACCATGCGTGTGGGGAATTGACTTGTTCCTGACTTTGGAAAATCAGTGGATTTTCTGGGGATGCTTATCTCGGGTTTGTATTGTCAGCTGCTGGGTCTGGTTATCACACTCTGTACACTGCATTTACAGAGTGTCTGGGTCCATGGTGAACAAATGGAGATGAGGCTCCACAGAAGGGAAGCTCTATAAATAGGAAGGAGCAGGACAGTGCACTATTCTCCCTGTGATTTCCAGGGACATTTGTCTAAGCTGGGCCAAGTGTAAGGTATGAAACCAGTTTGTTTAAAATTTGAGGTGGTCACTGAACTTTGTCCCCTCGTTCAGTATACTATGTAGCTTCACACCAATGACAGGACTATGCTGATGCTGACCATGAATAAAACTGGATTAATTCGGGAACTTTCCAGGCAGGAGCGAATAACATATCCATCATCACCGAAGTGCAGTCCTCCGATGTATTGACTGGCTGACAGAAGCCACCTGTCTGCTGAGAGCAATATATTGAGTCCATTTCCCTGAGGAAGGTACAAAAACCACCTTCCAGAGATACAAGGGAACATAGTGATTGGTGAAAATGAGTGACAGCAGGAAATTAGAACTAATAAAAAGGTATTTCTTTGAAAATCTTTTTGAATTGAAGGTTGGTATGTTGCTGCATCTGATGAGCTACATCCAAGAGTATTGAGGAGGTGACAGTAGAGCGAGTGAAGGAATTACTCATTATTCTTCAAAGCTGGATATATTCTAGAAAGGATCCTGAAGACTGGAAAGCAGCTAGTGTACACCTAGATATTTAAAACAGGACGGAGAGGGCAAACAGATAACTAACTAGTGGTTAACTTGATATCAGCTGTGAGAAAAACATTCTATCCTTTTGTGAGGAATGTGACAATTAGACACTTGGAAACTAATGACATGATTCGGTAGATTCAGCCTAGATTTAGGAAGGGGAAATGATCTTTGATAAACCTGCTGGGTTTTGTGGGGGTTGTCTGTTGTGACATTGAGAACCAATGGGAGTGGAGTATTTGCACTTTAAGCAGATATTTGACATGGTTGAACACAGGTGAGATGACAATGTTAGAGTACATGGGTAGGTAGGGGTGGAATACACCGAATGTATTAAAAGTTGGATAATCGAGGGAATGAAGAGAGTATTTTTTTTATCTGGAGTGAACACTTTGGGGTAACAGCAGGATCAGCGTTTGGGCAATAGCTCTTCGCAAAACATAAAATCTTTCAGCCAGGAACAACAAATATCATCATTCACATTTATATTGATTAAATAGTGAGAAGTTGGGAAGTGCTGTTGTTGAAACTGACCTGGATGTACTTGGTCGTAAATCACTGACAGAAGTTTTATGCAGCAGCAATTAAATGATATATAGCTCTTCATGCAAAATGATTAAAGTACCAGTGCAAATGCATCTTTCCCATTGGTAGTGTTTTGTTTGGAGACTATTTGGGATATTGTGTACAGGCAGAATCTGATTAATAAATAATGATCTTGTCAGCGATACAGTCCAAAGAGATTTCACCTAAACCCTGGCATGATGTTACTATGAGGAGAATGTGAAGAAACTCGTGTTTAATATGTAACAATATGACGGAATAAGAATGTGAAACTTGATGGTTATAGTTGGACACTCATTAGGTCCCAAGCATTTAAATAGGGGCGAAATGCCATACTTCTCATTGGATGCTTGTTTCCCGGTAGTGTCCATGCCTCTGCAGAGCCCCATGTCTATTGACAGAGAAGTACAGACTCTGAATTAACTTTAATGTACAGTTGCTGTGTGACCCTGCACTGAATGTTACATTGTCACAAACCATAATACCTTCATTCTGAAACAGTTAGACATTCCCCACCAGCTTCTGACCTACATAGAGACCATGGGTCTAACTTCCTGGAATGGACAACACTTTGGTGAATGGGTAAAAATGTTGTCTTCATTCCCACTACCAGAAAACCATGTCAAAGTAACACATACGTACTATGAGTAATGAAACAATATGGAACAAGTTAGAGCAGTCTATGCACCATTTGTTTGTGATACTGGAGCATCTCTGACACCTTCCTCTTCCTGTGTCAGTGACCTAGGAAGCTGAATGACCAATTCTTGTAGCTTTGTAAATGGCTCCAGATGTGAAATGGTCTCTTTCTGACCCGTGTAAATGATGCGTGGGAGTGAGCCGTCTCCTTGTTTTCCTATGGCAAAGGCAGGAGGGACTGATTGGGCTATCCCTCTTCTTGCCCTGTAGTTTTGATGGGCTGAATGACTTCCCCATATTCTTGTGAACCCACATTGAGCTACTAAATGAGCTTTTCCTTTTTCTGGGGAAATGCGCAGTGTCTGGCATGCTGTAACATGAATATTACCAAAACCTTAACAGCACATGTTTCAATGTACTCTAGGTGTTGTCGCACATGGGCACAGATGGCTTCAGAAGCTGAGGGCTGAATCTTTTTCTGAACATTGCGTAGTCTTCAGTGAATATCCCCACTTCGGATCAGTGTGACCTCAATGGGCTGAATGGCCTGCTTCCACACTGTAGGGATTCCCCACTGGCCAACTGCAGATTCCTGGGCTGAGGCAGAGGCCTTGAGAATCTCCTGCAGAGATACCCCACGGCTGAGATGATTGATGTCCTCTCATAATAAATGTCTTCCCTTGTGCTGTGAATAACTCCGAGCAGTGGAGTGGACCTAATCGATTCTCACCAATGCGATTTTGCTCAGGCTCTTTGATGCCATCCTCAGTCTAATACTGCCTTGACTTCGGGGCCAGTCTCTATTACTTGAGCGTCTGTGTTCCCTCTTTTGACCATTTCAGTAGGTCATGGTGGAGAAACAGAGAATGTTTTCTTCAGAGGGAAATGAATATCAGGAATTCTCTTACACAGAGAGTTAAGGGAGCTAGATCACTGAAAGGGAACAGTGGTGTTCTGCAGGGATCGGTTGTGGGACCGCTGCTCGTTGTGACTTTTATAAATGACTTGGATGAGGAAGTGGAAGAGTGGGTTAGTAAGTTTACCGATTACATGGAAGTTTGTGGACTGGTACATCTGATGTCGGTTGCAATGGGGGCATTCACAGGATGCAGAACTGAGCTTATAAGTGGCAGATGGAATTTAACCTGGCAAAGTGTGAACTGATTCTGTTTGCAATGTCTAATGTGAGTGCAGAATACAGGGTTAACGTCAGGATTGTTGGAAGTGTGGAGAAAAAGCGAGATCTTGGGGTCCATGTCCATAGATCCATTAAGTTTGATACCCAAATTGTGATATGGTTGCTAAGAAGGCGTATAGTGTGTTCGCTTTGATTAGCAGGAAGATTGAGTTTAAGAGCCGCGAGGAGATGCTGCAGATCTGTAGCGCCCTGGGTAGACCACACTTGGAAAATTTTGTTTAGTTCTGGTCACCTCATTCTCGGAAGGATGAGGAAGCTTTAGAGAGGGTGCAGAGGGAAGTTTCCAGGATGCTGACTGTACTGGAGAGCAGGTCTTATGAAGAAAGGTTGAGGAAGCTAGGGCTTTTCTCAATGGAGTGAAGCAGGATGAAAGGTGACTGGATAGAGATGTACAATATGATAGGCATAGATAGAGTGAATAGCCAGAGACGTTTTCCACAGGCAGAAATATATATAACGAGGGTACATAATTTTAACGGGATGGAGGAAGGTTTAGGGGAGATGTCAGAGTCCGGTTCCTTACGCAGAGAGTGTTGGGTGCATGGAATGCACTGCCAGCAATGCTGGTCGAGTCAGATACCTGTAGGACATTTAAGTGATGCTTGGATAGGCACATGAAGAATAATGCACTTATGTATGTCGATGAGTCTGATCTTAGAGTAAGAAAAAAAAGCAGCACAACATGGTGGACCATAGGCCTGTACTGTGCTATACTGTTCTATGTTCTCTGTTCTACGAAAGTATTTATAGAGGCTTTAGATGGATTTTGACCTGTCAGAGAGTTGAGTGCTAATAAGAATTAGGCATGAAAGAGGACTTGAGACCGAGAGAAGATCAGTCATTATCTTACTGAAGGGCAAGTCAATCTTGAAGGGTGGGGGTAGGGAGCTAATCATGCTTCCGATATTCACATCCAAGTCATGTATATATATATATATATAATATATATATATATATTGCTTCTGTTTCTATGTTCTCACATTCTATTATTGTAAAGTTAGTGGGTGTTATTTTCCGGGAAGTTCTGATATTGAATATTATAGTCAGTGAGTCCAGAGGATTTTCTGAGCCATCTCTGGGTGAGGTACCTGAGCTGTGTTCACAGTGAAATTGGTCGATAACTTGACCAACAAATGGAACATATTTTGCAGAATGGGGAAGCTCTGGAAAGAGAGATGAGGGGCCTCTTTCATACCCAGCCTGGGTTTTCCAATTAAATTTTCCAAGTCATTCAAACCGTGCGGGAAAGTATTGAAGGACAGAATGGTCTCCTCTGTTTCTGTGCACGAGGTGATAGCAGTAAATGGCCTCCAACTGCTCCTGTCTAGCAGGTTTAAGAGGTTGAATGGAACACAGGAACAAGGGACTGAGGAGCAGGAATGGGTCATTGGACACTGTGAGCCTTATCCACCAGGCACTAAGATTGTGGCTGATCAGTTTGGGGTCTCAGCCCCACAGTCCTGTCCTTATCCCATTATCCATGATTTACTTCACTGTCAAAAATTTAACTCGTTAACATCTTTGAATAAATGTAAACAAAGAAGCACCACAAACAATTGGGGAAGAGAATCTCCACTCTAAAGGCCTTTTGGAACTTTTCCTCATTCCTCTGATCGAATCAAAGGTTGAAACATCACGGAAACAGACAATTTTGTCCAAATTATGTGCGCCGAACAGACATCCGAATCTGATCTCGTCTCATTTTCCAGCATTTTGCCAATATACCTCTGAAAAATTCTTATTTATGTACCTATCCAGATATATTTTAAATGCGTGATTATATCCGCTTTCATGGTTGCTGTTATATTCTAAGGTAATCTTCCTCACTGTCCACTGCACCAGATTTTGCTGTTATCTCTAAACGTACTAATCATGCCTCCGATATTCACATCCAAGTCATGTATATAGAATATATATATATGATCAAAAGCAGCGATGTCAACACTGATTCTTTCAGCGCACCACTGGCCACAGGTCTCACGTCTGGAAAATAATCTGTTACCTTCAACACAATTTTTGCATCCAATTGGTTAACTTTTCCTGGATTCCATGGGAGCTAACTGCTTTAAATGTTCATTTATATGTTGTAACTCAATTAGTTTAGCTGAACTAAACATATTTCCATTATCACCTATTTACTTCTGTTTTGTCTCAACTATCCGATGGAACAATGTCTCTGACAATGCTACTTCTGCTTCCTTATTTTTACATTTTTGATCTCTCCTGTTTCAGCTGGTGACATTGTGACCTTGTTGCCCCATAATCAGGAAAGATTCCAGGATGTGGCTCCTGCATTGCTTCAGTTGCCTCTGTCTCCACTGGCTTTTCAACCAGAGCAGGTAGCATTTCTATCGGTGAATCAGTGATATACTTTGCAAAGACAAGTTGTATTCCTGGAGCTGACAATTTGTACAATACTCCTACCACAACATATCCACACTTTACTGGACATTCCATTCACGCTTTTCATAATTGTGCGATTTTGTCTCAAATGAATTCAGTTCAGCAGTACCTTTTCTGGAAATAGTCCTTCAGAATATACCTTCTCATCTTTCAGCATCACAGACTGAGCATCCTGTGTCCCTTAATATGGCTTCCTCTTTATCTGCTACTCCTGACCTTTGTGAATATACTTTCCCTTTGCAGGTATTTTTTATACGCAGATCCGGCACTTCCTCCGTAACCAACCTCCGATCAGCTTGTATACTCTGATGCAGCTTTCTAGCCTCCACTGGGCTTTCTGTTACCGCTCCAATAAAAATCCCAGGCTTATCCTGTTTTCTGACATCTGTTTTTCTTTTCCATAGCCCGCAAACACAGTGATTTCCTGTGACCTAATTTATTGCAACGAAAACACCGGAGCTTTTTAGCTTCTTTGTCCCCTTCAAGGGTTTCCTTTTTACCCTGTGGTAAGTTATCCTTCTGATCTTCACTGTGATCTACCTATCCTTTCCACGTGAGGATATCTCTTTGCCCCAATTCCTATCCCTCGTGGACTGAAATTGATTCTGGAAGCCAAAATGTGTTTTATGGAATAATTCATAATCATCTGCCTCTTCAGCTGCTAATCTTTCTGTTTTAACTCTCTGCTCTTACACAAGAGTTTGCACTACCTCAGGCAGTGAACCTTTCAATTCCTCCAAAATAACTATCTCTCTAAGTGCATCATAGATTTGCTCGATTTTTAAAGTTCTTACCCATTTATCAAAATTACTTTCTTTGACCTTTTCAAACTCAATATAGGTTTAACCAGGGTCACTCCTAAGATTCCTACAAGTTGCGTTTGGATCAACAAAACCCACATGGCCACTGGCCACTGCAATTGTTTAGCCACTATTCCAAATGAAATTAAAGATTTCCATACCTTACTCATCAAATTTAGGGAAGGCGTGAATGTACTTAAAAAGTATCTCACCAGGCATTTGACTACCATGGGTTTGCTCATCCTCACACTGTTGCAAACTAAGCTTATCTTCAGCTTTCATCACCATCGTATTCAGCTGACTTCCCATTCTGTGTCCATCTCTGAAGCTTGAACGCTCTCTGTTTTTGTTTCTCTCCTGGTAAAGCCATTATTTCTTTCTCTTACCTGGATAAAACCAATTCATTTTCTTTGTTTCTCTTTTAATATGAGTCGGAACGCAAACTGCTTCATTTCTGTTTCGAACTCAAGCTGCTTTATTTGTGATTGCAGTTTAGCTATTTCTACAGACACCAATGGAGTTTCCAGCAATTTGGAATGCTGAGCTACTGCTGCAATCATCTCATCTTTCCTCACATTAGGAGGTAGCTTCAACTCCAGCTTGTCTACTAATTCCCACAGCTTGAAATTATGTGTATTTTGCAAAACTCCCAAGTTCGATTCTCCCATCTCCAAAACACCTTTTGTTAACTGCAAGAGCTGCTGTTTTAAACTAATGCTTTATCACAAAAAGTAAATCTGATACAAAAAGCTTACAGGTGATGAGGTCGGAAGAGAAGGAGGGGGAGAGCGTCCAATTTTAACAGTGACCCTAACTCAGCTAACCCCCAAACTGAATTGATCTGCCCAGCTAGAGAGCTGGCCACGTCCGCTTGATGATACAAAGACTTGAAAGTGTTCTGTCTGAGGCATTACCAGTTAGGTATAAACAAAAGGACCCCAAATGAACCTTTCAAAACTCAGACATATTGGAATCTTGGGTCATTTGGAACCTCACTGAAGAAGAAAATTCAAGGATTATATAACTTTGTAGAAGGACCGGCTTAGTGACAACATATGCCATATTTGGCTTTGGACTGAATACAAACAATGTAAGTCTTTATGCCTTGAAGCCGATAAAGTGTGATAAGGTGTTTGTGAGTTTATTTTAAGAAAAGGTGCTGAAGCCTATTGAGTGCTGAAGATACAAAATTGCCTCATTAGGTCAATGAAAGGAATTGCCAGTCAAATCCACATTTCCTGTGTAAGGGAGTGTCAATGTAGCCACTGTAAATATATTGGTTAGTGCATGTTCTAATCGAGGAGCGATCAGCACGTTAACAAAATCTGGATTGTGGTTTTTGAGAGGGGTGGTGGTGGAGGTTCAGGTGGTAACAGTATTGAAATTGAACAACGCCTGTTTGTTCAGTGACAATGATTGATGTCAGTCTCCATGGAAAAATAAAGATGTCACTGGACGGTTTCCCTCTCCTATTAGAAAGGGGTTTCTTGCAATGCTTTTTGCCATTGTATCAGCAGATACATCACCTCTGCCACTAACAGTGCTCAGCAGCAGCAGAGACCGGAAGAGGAGAGATATACATCTGACATTAGTCTGGAGTGTACCATTAATGGATCAGAATCTGCTAACATTAGACTGGAATGCTGAAACAATGGACAGGAGTTTGTCCTCGGGTCTTTTCTATCTTTCGTGGTATCAGTCGACATTATCAGATCGGATATACGGTGTACTGATGATTATTCAGACAGGTTCCTCTCCTATTGTTGGTGTTCCTGGTAAGTACCTCCATCTCTATCCATTTACTAATCCCATAAACCATAGCGAATTTCCTTGCTATTTCTGTTACAATCGACAATGGTATTTGGCAAAGACGGCAAATGTTGTCTTCAGTTTCAAATGCAAATTCCATTCATTATCCACAAATTTCAGAACTGTCCACAGTCGCGCCCTCACAAACACCTGAGTGCAAGTTTGTTCACAATCCTGAAGAACATTTTTACCCGGAATTCATTTATGTCTCTGTATTCTGTCCATCATCAAACCTATCCATTATCAGCTCGATAATATCCTCAGTCACCATCTTGGCGTCAATGCTGACGCTTAATAAGCCATTATTCATGCCTTTATGGTTACAGGTCTCCTCTAAGCATGATTTCAGTTGCAAATATATCGATCACTACCTTGTTCTGGTCTATAAAGTAAACTCATGATAGGGACGCTGTGTCAGTGTAATACTGTTGCATGCAATGTAACTCAAGGCACATGTTATTACAGATAAAGGCACTGTTCACATCTTACAACAAATTATGTCAGAACGTAAATACAAATTTCAGGAATTGGAAAGATAATTAATTTTCAATAATTATAACCATAGCATCACCAGCATTTAGTCTATAAGTTTATCTATTTCACTGATGTAGTTTGGAAAAGAAATCTAGTATTATTACCTGATCTGGCTTAAGACTGACATCAGACCCACAGCAATGTGCTTGGCTCTGTACTACCTTCGGGAATAAGCTCACAGTAAAGGGTCAACAAATACTGCCCCTGTCAGCGATGCAGACATCCCATGTAATAACAACAGTAAAGGTTAAATAAATCAAGGAATGATGCAAGAGACCAGAATAAAAAAGAACGAGGAAGTGCCAGAGACATCGAGCAGATTTGGCAGCATCAGATCGAGAGAAAAAAATAATTGACATTTTGAGTCCAATGACCAGACATCAGAAGTGAACGCCGCTGGGAAATAGTGTGATTGATATTGGTGACAGGGACGTCTGTTGTAAAGGCGAGAAGGACTGAGTAGAATAGGTAGAGAAAGGGAACGACAGAGCGAAAGAAGCAAACAAACGGATTTTTGATGATTAGCTGGGATGGAAAACAAACGCGATTAACCTTATTTATTTTTCTCCTGTTACGATATTACTGAAAACTGTGACCATGTAAGGTATATATCAGAGTTACTGTTTAAAGTGAGACATGTCACTTTGTCTCTCTTCCCTTAGTGTAAACATATTCCTTTATTCATTAATGGGATGCTGGGCCAATATTTAATTCCATTTCACCATTGTCCTTGAGAAGGTGTTTGTGAGCTGCCTTGTTGACCAGTGCAGGCCGTGGGCAATAAGTAGTCAGTGCTTAGTTCTGACCGGTTTCATTTCTTTGAGACTTTATAGTGACTAATGTAACTGAATGGCTGGCTTGGCCATTTCAAACTGCAAATGAGAGTTAACCACATTAAGGTGCGTCTGGTGTCACACGTAAGCCTGATCAGGTGAAGATGTTGGATTTCCTTCCCTGAAGGGCATGGGGTATAAGGTAGGACAATCGACAATGGTTTCATTGTTTTATTTGATACTTAATTCTTGAATTTTTATTGAATTCAAGTTCCAACATTTGCCGAGGTGGAATTCTAATCCGGTTTCAGTGTCATTACCTGGGTCCCTGAATTAATATTCCAGAGATCATACAGCTAGGCCATTGCCTCCTCAGCATCTCCAAACATCACCAATGTCAATAGTGATGATGCTGTTGGATTGGCTTTGCTTCATAAGGCAAAGACATGATTTGGCAAAACTTACCATCATTTTTAATTTTGTATTTATGAGAAGCCGAGATAATGGGAAATGCTCCTGTTGAAAATGAGCTGAATGACCTTGGTCATGAGTCACTGACAATAAGTTCATTGCAAAATGATTAAACTGTAAGAGTGAAGCCATCTTCTTGCATTTGTAGTGTTATTGAGATAGTACGTGGGACACCGTGAGCAGATTTTCTCTTCATTATAATGAATGATTTACTTGCTACATAGAGACAGAATAAAGGAGTTTCACCAGACTAATCCCTGTAGTGATAGCACAATGAGAAGAGTGTGAAGGAAATTAGTGTTTAATCTGTAATGCTACAAAAATAATAAAAACTGATTGCATTAAAACTTGAGCGTTATGCACTAACACTCATTATTTCCAGAACAAAACGTTGATAGCGTGAAATATAGTGTGTCTTCTGCAATACACGACTTCACATTTGGACAAATATAT
This sequence comes from Chiloscyllium punctatum, assembly GCF_047496795.1. Classification (NCBI taxonomy): domain Eukaryota; kingdom Metazoa; phylum Chordata; class Chondrichthyes; order Orectolobiformes; family Hemiscylliidae; genus Chiloscyllium; species Chiloscyllium punctatum. Next base: position 51,140,399 of record NC_092759.1, on the reverse strand, counting down.
AGATAGGCAACATTGACAACGATATGGGCCAAGTGCAGGGAAATGGACTGAGCATGGATGGACATTTTGGTCAGCATGAACCAGTTTGGGCTAAAGGCCTGTCTCCGTGCTATAGGACTCTATGACTCCATGATAATGTACATAGCTCTCTGGACACTCCCCCCCCCACCCCCCCACCTCCCACCATGTTGGTTGAGAGAGAGCTCCCGGTTCTGAATGAACTATCATCATCTCAATGTGCAATTGGTTTGTAAGCCTGCACTGAACGTTATGTTTTTCACAAATCTGTCAGCAATCGAATTCTGATAGAGTTCGCCATTCCCGCCAACTACTGACCCCCCGTACAGAACACTAGCCTATTTTTTTCTGCCACAACGCTAGTCCTTTTCTGGTTTAAAAGCTGTTCCTTGGCTCAAGGACACCCTGTCGTTCATGTTTATCAGAGGGACAATAAAACGGGGCCTGCCTCCGATCAGTCTTCTTTGGTACAGAGATGAAAAGCATTTCGAGAGGCCTTTTGCTTATATGTAAACAGATGAGACTTCTGCCCTTCATTTTTAACCTGAAAGCATGTGCTCCATTTATACTGGTCTTTAGATGGAGTTTGCCTATTGTGACTGTTGTGTATATTTGGAACAGCATAACTAAGTCTATCTGCATAGGTTAAGTTCAGTAGGCTTTCTTTATTCTGTTCTTTGCATTTCATTGTGTAATTTTTTGTCTTTTTGAATACAGTTTTTGTCTGTTTCAAAATCTAGTAGACAACCTCGCTAACTTAGCCCGGGTAATTTACATTGTGCACTTACCGAAACAAGTTGCAATGTTATACTCTGGGCGGCCTACTTAAGAGTGCTTTGAGTGGTCTAGCCCAGTCCATATCAGACTGGGGGCTCTTTGCGGGAGTTTACACAGCGAGTGTGAGTTGCTCGTGTCTTTATTTCGGGTGTTGGGTCTGTTGGGTAGATGAAGCTTTGGATAGCAATGGCTGTTTCAGTCGCCAAACGTTTTCTGGATGTGGATCCAATGACTTTTGAAGGTTTCAAAAAAATGAATAAGACCAAGCTGCAGAAATTAGCAGTGAAGCTGGAATTGGACTTGCCTGTTTCTGTGAGGGAAGGAGAGATACTTAGAGCAGTAGCTCGTCAATTACGTTTGCTGGAGAAACCATCAGAATCAACAGAGCTGGCAAGAATTCAATTGCAAATGAGGCAGCGTCAGTTAGCGGCGAGATTTAAGGGAAGGGCAGCAGAAATGAAACAGTTAGAGTTACGTTTAAAAGCAGAAGAGAGTAAAAAACAGCAGCAGAAGAGATGGAAAAAGAGAGAGCAGCAGAGGAGAAATAAAGAGAGAGCTTTTGAACGACAAAAACTGACACTTTAAAAAGGAAAGTCAGCGTAAAGGAACTGGAGATAAAGGCGGAGGGTAGGGTTATTAAGGAAATGAGTGAGGATGAGCAAATGCCTGATAGTCAGAAGCCTATTCTCGGTCAAGCATTGCCTAAGTTTGATAAGAAGGATACGGAAAGCTTTTTCAACTCATTTGAAAAGGTGGCTAGACAAATGCAATGGCCAGAGACAATGTAGGTTTTGTTAATCCAAACGGAAATTTTAGGTCGGGCTAGTGAGGCATTCGTATCCCTATCAGAGGACGAATCTGGTTTCTGGAATCTAACGATGGATCCTCGTCAAAACTACATTGATTTTGAAATGATCAAATAGAGTAATTTTGATAGTTGAATAAGAGCTTGAAAAAAGCGAGCAATCCTATGTTGTACTTCGAGCGGTAAGTAATTTGGAGAAATTCAAAAATTCACTGCTTGAACCAGTGCGACCTCATGTGGATAAAAAGAGAATTAAAACAGCAAAGATATCAGCCAAAGTGGCTGATGATTATCAGTTGGTCCATAAACTCAGTTTGGTTTCCAGAATCTATTTAAGTCCATGGGGGATAGAAATTGCAGCAAAGGGATATCCTCACGTGGAAAGGAAAAGGTAGATCTCAGTGAAGACAATAAGGATAATTTACCACAGGTTTATAAACAAACCCTTGAGAGGGATAAAGAAGTGATGGCCTCCATTTCATCATTAAGACATCATTTGTTCAGTAGTAACAGATAGGAATGCATTCACTCTCTTGCTTGCTAAATGCCCTCGGTGTTTTCATTGTAATAAAATGGGCCACACAAAATCACAGTGTTGGTGCGCTAGGAAAACCAGATGTAGGAAAACCAGACAAACCTGGAAGATTTGTTGGTCCAGTAACAAGAAGCATAAGGGAAGTTAGACAACTGCCTCAGAGTGTACAAGATGATCAGAAGTTGATCAAGGAATATGTGCCAAATATGCTTAAAATTTACATACAAGGGTAAAGATTATTCACATAGGCCAGGAGTCATAGGTAAGACTGTTACAATATTAAAAGGTACAGGATCTTCTCAGTCTGCAATACTGAGGGATGAGAAGATATACACGCCTGAGAGACAATTGCCAGAATATGTGCTGGTAACAAGAATTCATCGTGTGACAAAAATAACTCAGTTATGTAAAGGGAGAACAGTGGATAATGTGTGATAGGAGTACTGGACCCCAAACTCTCAGCTCCAGGAATAAAATTTATACTTGCAAATGATATAGCTGATTCGCTGGTAGGCGTGCTGCCTACTCTAGTAGAAAATCCAGTGGAGATGCAGGCAATGGAAGACGTGGAGAATGTTTATCCAGGAACTTTCCCTGACTGTGTGATCACAGATCACAATGTTCAGGTTGAAGCAGGAGGGATCAAAAGGAAGCTGATGTAGAGTTATCCGAATCTTATTTTGATCAGATAAGTAGAAGGAGCAAGTTGGAGAGCATGCAATTACTTTTAGCTCTGCTAAGTTGATTGACTTGCAGCAGAAAGATAGATGAGGAATTAAAACAGTTATATCAAAAGGCATTTAGAAAGCAAGAAAGAAAGCATTCCTGTCTGTTATTACTTAACAAATCATGTCTTAATAAAGAAATGGAGACCACCACACTTTCAATCAGATCAGACTTGGGCAGAAATTCATCAAATTGTTTTGCCAGTTGGGTACAGAAAGGAGGTGCCGCGATTGGGACTTGAGCTACCAGTTGGAGGTCATTTTGGGGTGAGGACAACACCAGCTAAAATATAAGGATTTGTTTGCAGGGCTGGACTATACAAAGATGTAGCTGAAGTTTGCCAGAGGTGTCAAACATATCACGTAGACAGTAATAAAACTTGCACCTTTAATATCTATTCCAGCATTTGATGACCCCCTCACAATAGTCTTGATTGATTGCATAGGTCCCCTACCACAAACAAAAGGTGGGAATAAGTACTTATTAACAATAATGGATGTGTAGACTAGATATCCAGAGGCAATCTCATTATGCTGCATTACATCTAAAAAGGTTGTAGAAAAAACCTTAATAGTTTTTCGAGATACGGACGACCAAAAATGATACAGTCAGATCAACGATCAAACTTCACATCCAAACTATTCAAGGAGGCGATGGATAACTTGGGAATAAAACAATTCAAATCTACTGCTCACTATCCAGAGTCACAGAGAGCATGAGAGAGATGGCATCAAAAACTGAAGACCATGTTCAGCGTTTATGGTCAGGATTATCCAGATGATTGCAATAAGGAAATTTCTTTTGAACATTTTGCGATCAGAGATGCACAGAATGAATGGACCAAATTCAGTCCATTTGAATTAATTTTAGACAAGAACTAGGAGGACCATTAAAATTGATGAAGGAGAAATTATTAAGTCAGAATTCAGAGACCACCCATTTGGACAATGTGTCAAATTTTAGTGAACGATTAAATAGAGCTGGAGACTTGGCTAGACAGCATTTAAAAGTACCACAGCATACAATGAAACAGAAAGTGGATAAGAAATCAAATTTACAATTTTGCAATTGGGAATAAGGCATTGGTGTTCTTTCCAGTAACAGGTGAGCCTTTAAAAACAAGGTTTTGCGTACCTTATCAAATTGATAAGAAATTTAGTGCGATGAACTATTTGCTAATTACTCCAGACAGGAAGAAATCTCACAAAGTGTGTCATGTGAATGTGCTCAAAAGATAGTTTGATAGTGAAAGAAAGCAAGGGGAGAAGGTGTTCATGATTACAGCACAGAAAGAAGAACAAAGTTCAGAGGATTCTGAATGGGACATTCCTCAAATCAAATTGAACAATGAGAAAGTTTTCAAAAATTAGCATACATTATTGAGTTACCTTCCACACAAAAATCGAAATGACCTAAAAGATTTATTATTATCACTTTGAGATATATACAGAAGTAAACTTGGAAGTACTAGCATAATTGTGCATGATGTAGATATAGGAGATGCTGTTCCGATTAAGCAACATCCTTATAGGCATAACCCTCCAAAGTTGGCACAGGTTCAGAAAGAGATAGAACGAATGCTCGAAGATGGCACAATCGAAGTGAGTTGTAGTGACTGGAACTCACCTATAGTCATGATGTCAAAGCCAGATTGTACCCGACAGTCATGTGGGGGCGATGACAAAGTCAAAACTGTAACAAATCTAGCTAAAAGTGAATTTGTGAAAGCCCAAGTCACGTTCCTAGGCCATGTTATTGGACATGGACCAATAGCCCCATGAGATACAAAAACGTAAGTAGTGGGAAAATTCCCACATAATCTACAAAAAGTAATATTATGGTTCCTGGGATTGACTGGATTTTACTCAATGTTTGTGCCAAACTTTAGCAGTGTGGCTGCTCCACTCACCAAATTATTAAAAAAGGGCAAAACTCTCAGTGGATTGCAAACTGTCAAAAGGCATTTGCCAGCCTAAAAACTTTGTTAACCACTGCCCCCAGTATGAGCCCCACTGTATTACACGAAGCCATTCAAGGTGGCTATCGATGCCAGTGATGTGGGGGTCGGTGCAGTGCTCCTGCAGGAAGAAGACAAGGGAGTCAAAAGAACAATCGGATATTTTTCCAGGAAGTTGAACTTCATCAACAGAAGTATTCAACAGTGGATAAAGAGAATTTAAGCTTGGTGTTGGCATGACAGCATTTCAGTCCTATATCACCAGCGATGCACCCGAGACAATTGTATACGACGATCACAACCCATTGATATTTGTGGAAAAAAATTAAGGACAAAATTTCCAGACTGTTTCGATGGACCTTGTTGTTGGAGCCATTCATTATGACAATTGTGCATGTGGCATGTTGTGAAAACGTGATTGCTGATGCGATACAGAAACTTGAATGAGATATGGAGGCATTTGGTTGTGGGTGTAGGGCGGCCTGAATTTGCATGGGGTTGTGCATGTTTGCCTGTTTACAGTTGCTATAGTGTATATGTGCGTATTTTTTTACTACCAACTGGGTTTGAATGGTTAAAAATGCAGCCATATTTTGGTATTGATGGTTTATTTTTTTAAGGGGGGAGGCGTCACAAAGCTAGTCCCTTTTTTGTCAAGAAGCTTATTCTTGGCTCAGGTGGATTCTGTCCTTCATTTTTTTCAGAGGGACAATAATACGGGGCCTGATTCTGGTCAGTCTGGTTTGGTAAAGAGACTAAAAGGATTTTCAGTGGCCTTTTGTGTATCAGTAAACAGTTGAGATTTCAGGCTAAAGTGGTCGTGATTTAGAAGTGACCTGTATAATGAAACGGGAGTAGTGAGCTCATTTAGCTGAACTAGCTGAGCTGAGCTGAGCTGAGCAGCTTTCAGGTGAATCTTGAACTGGGAAGTTCAACAGGGAGCTGTGTGGAAACTCTCTCTCTTTTCTGCCCTTCAACTTCAAATTGTAAGCTTGTGTTCCATTTATACTGGTTTTCAAAGCGAGTTTGCTTATTGGAACTGTTATGTGCATTCGGAACAGCATAATTAAGTCTAGCTGGATTGGGTGAGTTCTGTAGGGGTACTTTATTCTGTTCTTTGTGTTTCCTTGTGTACTTTTGAGAATAAAGTTTTTGTCTGTTTTAAAATCCAGTAGTCAACATAGCTAAACTACTCCACGTAATTTTCATTGTACACTTAATGAAACAAATTGCAAAGTTATGCTCTGGGCTGTTTGCATAAGAATGTTTTGAGTAATCTAAACTCGTCCATAACATCTCGGTGATGGAATAGGCCTCTTCGGAAGTTGGTACACATCATTCACTTTCCCTCCACACAGTCAGCAAACCATGTTAACTTAGCACGTGTGTACCATGAGCAATGGAGTCAGGAAGAACAACATGGAGCAGTAGGTCTGTGCAGTCTCTGTTTCATGTTGCAGCATCAAAGACATCCTCCTGTTTCAGTATCACCGTATGGAGGGGCAGAATGGCCTCTTCGTTTTGATGTGTCAGTGTCTCAAGAACACTGAGTTCTCCAATTTCAAATAACTTCCCTTCCAATCTGCTGACTCCCTTGCCAATCCCTCCCACTCTCTTCCCATGACCTCCCCCTCCCTTCCCAGCCCGTCCATCTCCCTTCCATTCCTCTGATCCACCCTTCTTCCAGCTTCCAACTGTATTAATTCCTCCAATCAACTAACCCGGTGGTAGCCTTTACCAGTGTTGATCCATCCCCACCTCACCACACCACGTCCTCCTCCCCACGCCGCTTCTTTATTGTAAACCTCCTTACGTCCATTCCCACTTCTGAAGAACTGTTACACCCAAGGTGTTGACTACTCCACCTCCTGATGCTGCTTTGCTTAGTGTGGTCTTCCAGCCGGCTGCTTTTCAATATTTACATTTTTTAAAAATCTCTTCACGTGTAATAGGCAGGAAAGAGTGAATTGGCTTTGAGGCTGCTTGTCCAATTGTTTCAATGGGCTGAATGGCTTTCTCACATTCCTGTGAAACCAGCTTGAGATGCTGAAAGAGCTCCTCTTGTTATCCTGTGAAAATGTTCAGGGTCTAACAATGCTGTTACATGAACGTTAACAACTACCTTGAATGTTGTTCAGGTTTTGAAGTTCTATGTGATTTCTACAGAACATCTTCACTTCTGATCGAATGATGGAGGGAAAGACATTGATGAAGTACCTGAAGGTGTTTGTGCCGAAGAAGCTACCCTGATGATTGCCCACAGAGATATCCAGGGACGAAGAGGATTGCTGTCCACCAATCACATTGTTTTCTGAATGACCCAGTGGGGAGTCTACACCTGATCCCATTCAGTTCAACCTTATTCAGACTCCTTGACACCTTGCTCCGTCAGATCCTGCTGGAATGTCAGGGCCAGCCACTCTGACACTGAGTTCGTATCTTTTGTTTATGTCAATAGGCCAAGGTATATGTTTGGGGAGTATTTCCTTCTCCCAGAAGGTAGAGACGGTTGGGGACTCTCTGTCCCGGACAGCTGTATTATAGAAATGATTGGGAAGGGGGTGGGAGTGGGTGTCAATGGATTTTGACACGTCAGAGATTCAAGGGCTACAAGGAATTGGGCATGAAAGAGAAATTGCAGGCGAGACCAGATCAGCCCTGACGTTATTGAAGGGAAGGGCAGGCTTGAGGAGCTTAATGGCCTCGTGTTATTCCAGTGTACCTGAGTCCAGTCAGTTTGTGGTCACTTCGATTTCCTGTGTTACGGACTTGAAGTAACTGAATAGACTGATCTTGTTGCTGCGTAAGACTGATCCTGATTAGCCTCCTCGTGTAACTGTATATCAGTGTCCTGGGGCTGAAAACATTCATCCTGTTCTGTTGTAATTGAAATCCATACAGACTAATTCTTAGAGGAGAAAGTGATCGCTGCAGATGCTGGAGATCAGAGCAGAAACAAATGTGGCACTGGAAAAGCACGACAGGTCAGGCAGCATCCGAGAAGCAGGAGTGTCGATGTTTGGACACTCCTGATGAAGGGCTTATGCTTGAAATATCGATTCCCCTGTTCCTTGAATGCTGCCTGATCTGCTGTGCATTTCCAGCACCATACGTTTCGACCTCTACACCCTGCCAACTCAACCTTCCTGGTCACATCATCAATTAACTTTAAAAGTATTTTAAGCATAAACCTCCATGCACAAAGCCATGCTTACTATTCCTAATCAGACCCTGCCTTTCCAAATGCATGTACATCTTATTCCATGGTATCTTCTCAAGTACTGTACCTACCAAAGATGTTAAACTTACTGCTCTATAGTTCCCAGGAGTTTTTCTTACAGTTCCTTTTGAACAAGGGCACAGCATTTGTTCTCCTTCAGTCTTCCAGAATCTCAACTTAGTTTAATGGTGATAAATGTATTTAACCAGTGTCCCCGCAAGTTCTTCTCTCGATCCCTGCAGTGTTCATGGATATACTTGTTAAGGACCCTGAGATTAATCCACCGTCAGACATCCTTGTACGCCCAAAACCTCCTCTACTGTGATATGGACTGCACCTAAGATATCACCACTAACTTCATCAAGTTCCCAAGTAGTTATGTCTTTCTCCAGGGTAAATATAGAAAAGAAATATTTGACTCGGACCTCGTCCATCTCTTAAGGTTCCACACATATTTGTCCACTTTGGTATTTGAGGAGTCCTATTCTCTCACTAGTTATTGCGTTCCTTTCATACTCTGAAAGTAATTCTTTGGATTCATCCTAATCTTCTCAGCTAAGGTTCTTTCATAGCACATTTGTTGCCGTCTTGATTTCCATCAGAGGTAAACTCCTACATTCCCTATATACCGCCAGGGATTCCCTTGATCCCAGTTGCCTGTGCCTGAGCCACGCATCCCCCTTTTTTCAGTCAATGCCTAAATATCTCTTGGCATCCTGTGTTCCCCATTGCTGCCAACCTTGCCCTTCACTGTTACAGGAACATAAAAACCTTGAAGTCTAGCTATCTCACATTTAAAGGCCTCCCACTATCCAGCGGTCCATTCACTTGCAAACAAACTGCTCCAGTTGACCCCTACAAGATCCTGTCCAACCCCATCAACATTCACCTTGTCAGTAGTTAGAACTTGCACCTGTGAACCAGTTTTGTACCTCTCCATAGCTATTTGCAAACTAATAGAACGATGGTCACTGGTCCCAAAGTGCTCCCCTACTGTCACCTCTGTCACCTGTCCTGCTCTGTTTCTCAAGAGTTGTTCGACTTTTGCCCCTTCCCAAGTAGGACCCTCTACATACTGCTTGAGGAAACGTTCCTGAATTCACTTATCGGATTCCATTCCATCAAATCCCTTGACGCTCTGGCAGTCTTAGTCTGTAACAAAAATGAAAATCCACTCTTATGACAACCACATTGCTCCTGAATGTTTCCATTATCCCTGCATATTTGATACTCTAATTCACGTTAGCTATTTGGAGGCCGATAGTACGATGCCGGTGACATCATCATCCACTTCCTACTTCTTAGCTCCGCCCACAAGGCCTCACTGGATGATTGGTCAGTTATTTTATCTCTGATTACTGCTGTGATAATCACATTAATCAGAAATTCAACTCATCCTACCCTCCTACCAGCATCCCTGTCCCACCTAAAGCACCTATATCCTGGTAAGTTCAGCTGCCAGTCCTGGCCCTCGCTTAGCCATGTTTTTCTAATGGCTGTATTATCGCAATCACACGTTGCTATCCACGCCCTTAGTTTATTGGTCTGACCTGCCAGCCCTCTTGCATCGAAATAATCCAACAGGCATTCCTTGCTCCCTGTCGTGTTCCAACCTAACCTGTCTCTTCACTTTACTGTTTCTGATTAGTGTATCTCATTTGGGCCTCGCACTTGACTCCCTGATCATAAAGATAACCGTCCTCGCCAATATCATTTAAACCTTCCCTTGTAGCACTAGCAAAATTCGCCAACAAGATATTGGTCTCCTCCCCATTGCATGTGCCACCTGTCTCTCCTGATCAGGTCAACCCTGTCACAGAAAAGACCCCAATGATCTAAAAATTTGAATCTCTCTTCCCCCCCCCCCACCCCCACACCAATTCTTTAGTTGCTTATTTATTTGCCATATCCTCCTGCTCTTACTTTAATTAGATCATTACAATGGAAGTAATCAGGAGATTACCACCGTCAAGATCCTATTTTAACTATTTTAACGATTTTAACTATTCTCCACCTCTCAGTAATCACTCTGTAGGACCACATTCCTACATCTGCCTGTGTAATTTGTGCCAACGTGCACAATGACTTCTGGCTGCTCCCCTCCCCCTTGAGAATTTTCTGCAGGCACTCGGAGACATCCTGGACCCTGGGAGGTAACACACCTTCCTGGATTCCCGTTTGAGGCCACTGAATCTCCGAACTGTCCCTCTAACAATCGACTCTCCTGTCTCTCAGGTCCTGTTTACAGTTACCATTTCCCACTGTGCCCCAGAGTCAATGGTAATGCCACCAACTTGGCTACTGCTGCTTTTCCCTGAACCATCATTCCCTGAACAGTATTCAAAACGGTGTACTTGTTTTCGACGGGATTGGCCACAGTGGATTCCTGCACTCTCTGCCTACTCCGTTCGCCATTCCAGGTCGTCGCTCACCTCCTCTCTGTCTAGAACACAACAGGAAGCAAGGACTGCCGGTTGGATTAAATTTTCTTTATTTACATGCAACAGGACTGACACGTTAGCCTGATGAACTCATGGCATGGCTCTTAACGTGGGACTGGGATATTACAGTCATGATTGTTGCGGGTCTTCGGTGTGACCACAACAAGAAAGCTCTTATCTATGAAGTTCTCAGTATCTCCGATGATCCTGAATGCATTCAGCTCCAGCTCCCGAACACGGTCGCCCAGGAGTTGCAGCTGGGTTCACTTTCCACACGTGTAGTCTTCAGGGACAGTGGAAACTTACCTGAGCTCCCACATCCCGTCGGAGGAACGAACAACTGTCTTAACTGCTATCCCCACTGCTGCAACACTAAAGCTGAAAGGAATTTATTTGGCCTTGCCGTTAGTTTTTGCTGAGCTGCTGCGTTCCAAACCCTCTTAAGCCAAACATTACTACTTACTCTGCTACCAACAGCATGTCTCTCTCTACCCCTTCACATTTAGCTTTGGTTAGGGAAAGAGAGAGACACTGCAGTGATGTAGCACTTGGTTATTAAGCACTCCTTAATACCTGGCCATTGACGACCTGCTCTCCAGCCAAGGTCACTGCCTGGTCTTAGAGGGCGTCTTACTGAGGTCTTCCTTTTGGTAGTGCTGAGTGCGCTGATGCTAATCATCACCCCGACAGCCAATCTGCGTTGTCACAGTCCCTTGGTCCTTTCTGTCTAATAGTAGTGTATTTATTAATTCATTGAATCCGTTGACTGCATTCCAAACTGTGTCTCACTCCATAGCGAGAGAGGTTGATGTTCCAGTGAATACAAGGCTATTGTAAAAATGATACAATTCGACATGGGGACAACAGTATGTCCACCCGTTCACTGAGTCTGCTTTTCCACTCAATTAGGTGAGATAGATTTTGATAATCCACCATTCTACTTGTCTACATTTTCCCCATAAACCTTGTATGAAAATCAGTCTGCTTCAACACTGTATATATTTAATGAGCCAGCCTCAATAGCCCACAGAATTTTCTACAATTGTTTCCCTCTCACTGATTTGAGACTTGGAGGTATTTCTAGCACTCTGTTTGAAAGTTGTATCAATATTAGATAGTATCCTGTCCTATCACACCTTCTTTGTGACCAGGGGCAAAACAACAATGAAAAGTTAAGAGACTGTAATCTCCTCACTTATCTTCCACGTCAGCCTAAGATACAGCTCATCCTGATCTGTGGATTTGCCCACTCTCTTTCCCGCATAAACTTCCAATACTTCGTCAGCTTCTGCATCAATTCACTCAAGGCTCACACGGTCACTCTCCCTGAATCCAGGAACTCCTTCTTCAAACTGAAGGCCGAAAGAAAGTCCGTGTTTAACATATTCTCTGGCTCCGTGCACCCCCTTGGTCCCTAATACTCCCAATTCTCTCCCGCGTTATCCTGTTCCCCTTAATAAACTGAAAGAATGTGTTTGAATTCTTGCTAATCTTACCCTCTAATGTTTCACTTCCCCGCCTCCAATTCTGCTCTTCTACTGAGTTTTTAAGTTTAGCCCTACACTTTCTATATTCTTTTTAGACCTCCATTGAACTGCGCACTTTGTAACTGCGTTAAGTTCCTCTTTCCTTATTAATTCTGTTCGGAATTTGTGTCGACATCCGAGGTTCTCTGGGCTTGTTTTACTAAAATTCATTTTCGATTAAACATGCTGGGCCAACACTGTCATCAATTCCATTTTGATCAAGTGACCCCTAACCCCCGCCCCACGCTGTTCTGCTACAGTTTCACCCAGAAGCAACTGCACTTTGGCCAGATTCTGTCATTTTTTTTCCCTAAAATCAGTCTCCCAAATCCAAAAGCTTTTATTTTTCAAACATTTTTGAGTATGAGTCACGGCCACTGGTCTTTTCATGCTCTCCCAATCCTGCATGCAACATCTGACTGGCTTCGTTTCCCACGGTGAGGCCCAGCACAACCCCGCCCATTGATGTGTCTGCTACACATTGATATAAGAAGCTCTGTGGAACAAATTTCAAGGCATCTGCCCCTCTAAATAAGTTATCATTACCAGAATGAATGTTTGGAATTGAGATGCCTGATTATAATGATCCTATCATTGTATTAACACACCTCAGTAAATTGGTTTTACATCAGCTCCTGTACTTTCTTTTATCTGGTAGTCTACAATATATCCCCAGCGCTGTGTCTGTCATGGATTTGATCCTGAACCCTAACCACCAAGCCTCATTAGAAGATCCTTCTTACTGCAGTAACTGACTCCATAATTAATAATGCAACCTCACTTACTCTTTGACCACCTCTCCTGTCGTGCCTATAGATCTTGTACAACAGGATATTGAGTTGTCAGCCCAGATCTCCCCCAAACACATCTCTGTGATGGCAAAAATGTCACACTTTCCCATTTCACCTTGTTCCCTTATCATATCTGTCTGTCGGATAATATTCCCAGCATTAAGGTAGAGAACATCCAGCCTGGAATGTAACACCTGGAATACTCTATAACGCGAAGTTCTTCAGTCATTCATTGTTTGTTCTCAGGCTGCCCATTTCATGAAACAAAACTGTAACTCTGGGAATGAATGAATATTTATTGAATGAAATTTCTCTTTTAATAAATGTGTTCATCAAATACAACTTTCCAGAACTAAAGAGTCAGCTCCACATGCAACGAGTTTCTGCTGATTAATTCCCTGTTCCGTGTGCAGAGGGGAGAACTCTAAGTAATGCAGAAAGTGAACTCTGCAGGTACTGTGGCGCTGGTAAAGCACAGCGAGTCGGGCAGCATCTGAGGAACAAAAGAGTCAAAACTTTGAACATCAGCCTTTCATCAGGAAGGCATTGGTGCCTTCCCATGTTTTCCAATCCATGATTGACAGTATATGGGAGCCATACATCTTCCAGAAGGCAGATCAAACACATTGAAGAAGTATGAGCAGTGGATGTGGAGTGCATGGATTTTAACAGTTTTGATAATATTCCACAAGTCATGTTCATTCGGAAAGGAAGGAGTGATGGGATACATTGAAACCTGTCTGACTGGATACAGAATTGGTTGGCACATGGAAGACACAAAGTGGTGGTAAATGGGAAGTATTCAGTCTCGAGCCCAGTGATCAGTCGTGTTCCATTAGGATCAGTTCTGGGACCTCTGCTGTTGTGATTTTTATAACTGACTTGGATGAGGAAGTGGAAGAGTGGGTTAGTAGGTCTGTCGATATAACAAAGATTGTTGAAGTTGTGGATTGTGTGGAGGGTTGTTGTAGTTTGCAATGGGCCATTGACAGGATGCAGAACGGGGCTGTTAAGTGGCAGATGGAGTTCAACTGGAAATCTGTGAAGCAATTCATTTTGGAAGGTCGAATTTGAATTCAGAAAAATAGGCAGGATTCTTGCATTGTGGAGGAGCAGGGTGATCTCGTGGTCCATGTCATAGCTCCCTCAGAGTTACCATCCAGTTTAATAAGGTTGCTAAAAGGCGTATGATGTTTTCATTAGCAGGGGGATAGAGTTTAAGAGCTGTAAGGTTATGCTGCAGCTCTATGTAACATCGTGAGATCACGCATAGAATGTTATGATCAGTACTAGTCGCCTCATGTGGGAAGGATGTGGAAACTTTAATGAGGGTGCTGAGGAGCTTTATCAGGTTGCTAACAAAGAAGAGTTCAGGGCTTTTCTCAGAGAAGCAAAGAAGGATGTGGGAGGACTTGGTAGAGGTGGACAAGGTGATGAGAGGCAAAGAAAGAGTGGATAACCAGATACTTTTTCCCATGGTGCAAATATCCATCACGAGGGAGAAAAACTTTCATGTAATTGGGGGAAGGTTTAGTGGAGATGTCAGAGGTCGGCTCCTGACAAAGAGAATGGTGGATGGTTGGAATGTACTGCTCGCAACTGTAGTAGAGTCAGCTGTATTGGGGATAAATTAAGCGACTATTGGATAGGCAAATGAATGATAGAATAGTGAAGGGTATGTCGGTTAGTCTGATCTTAGGGTAGGATAAAAGGTTGGCTGGACGTCAAGGGTCAAAAAGTCTGCACTGTGCTGCACTGTTCTGTATTTCATGTCTCACCCAGCTTGTGGATTTTTATAAATTGTTGAATGTGTGAGGGAGTGATGTGTGTGAAATCAGGAAGCTTTGTAAGGGAGTTAGGCCAAGACGTCCACTAATGGTGTGCCTTCTTACAGTCACCTGAGTACCAGTACAATATGTGTGTGACGACCTACACTGGACAGAATCCGTCAAGTTCAGTTATTAACGGCTGTTTTCTTCAGATAGATTCTGTTGGGTGACCCATGTATTATTTTTTGTCCATCAACAGAGATGTACAATTTTACTTTGATACTGATGAATGTGAAGGTGACTTTTATTGGACACGGTTTTAGAGGTTTCTTTGCGAGACAAAATGTGCTGCAGAATACTGTCAACTTGTTAATGTCTTCGCCCAATGTCTGGTCCAGATAGCAGATGCTTGGTGTCTGGCAGGCAGGCCAGATGCCATCACCATAAGTAACTTGTACGATGTGATTCTGACACTCCATGTCCATTCCTCTGCCCCCGGGCAATGCTCAGACCGAAGATGGAGTCAAAATAATTTGTTGTGAAATAATGTTTGAATGACTGCTCTGACCGAGGTGTAAGCTCTCTGAATTCATTTAAGAGCAGAAAAATGTCTTACCCAGTATCACTGGCCGCTGTGACTGAATTCAAATCTTCCAAAATCTTTTTTCAATGTAGGTTATGATTGCAAGCTGATCTGAAAAAAATCATATATTTGCTATGTTCGTGAATTGTGATTCACAAAAATGTGAAATATCATTATTCAACCAAACAACAATAGGTTGATGTAATATGATCAGATATTTTTGAAACTGAAATATACTTTCCTGTCAACATTTTATGATACAAAAATAAAGAACGTATATATTTTATTTATTATCGAACAACGAACATGTTATCTGACTATAGTGGTGATCAACAATTACATACATTTGGATACATAAACACCAACTAAGCACAAAAGGACATCATCCTCTCTCACTCGTATTCTCACATACGGATGAGGAAGGACACCACTTCGACTGGGACAACACATCCGTCCTAGGACAAACCAAATAGAGGCACGCACAAGAATTCCTAGAAGCATGACATTCCAACCTGAACACTATCAACAAGCATATCGAGTTTGACCTCAACTTCGACCACTGAGAAAAGAAACAGGATGCGACTTCACCACAGCAAATAATATCACCACAGGAAATTACATCACCAATCCAAAGAAACCCAAACATATAAATAGAAAGCAAGAATTTTCAGCATTGGTTCACCTGAGGCCCACTGAAGATGAAGATGTTGAAACGTCTGGAAATGAACTTCCCAACTCAACGAGCAAACCTCCACCCAAACCTCAACCTGAGCTACAAATCTTCTCAAAATTCACTTCAAGTACATACTCATTGTCACTATTCAAATGAATACATCCTTGCTCCAACATTTGGAAAGTCGTTAGCTTCTGAATGATTGCATTTTTAGAGTGAGAAAGCGATTGAGCCATCATATATAAATAGCGTATTTACACATTTTTATATAATTAATCAGTTTAATTTCTGATTACCAACAATTGAAAAATGACAAAAATTCAACATGAACAGAGAATATTCGTTTACATAAATGAATTGTGTTATTAAATTGAAGTGAACAAAAATTTGAAACCTTGCAATTTTTAGAATGTATGGTATTTAATGTGAAATATGAAAAAGAACGATGAACATACTTCCTTGTGAGTGAACAGTCAGACATTTTCAAAGAGTTTTGTGGCAAAGGAAAGGAAAGATTTGATTTAGTAATTGGGATACAAGATTTAAAATTTTCATATACTGATTACTATTTAGACTTCACCATCAAGCTGACCTTGCAATACTTGCATTATAAATTGTTATGCAGCAGCAAAATGATCAGATATTTCCCAACATTTACAACTGGAAATAATCTGATACTGGCTTTGACTTGCATTTGTATATGTTACAGAACAGAACTTTAATGTACACAAGGAGACTATTGGGACACTGTGGATACATCAGCTTGTGAAATGTCTCCCAAATCCTCCCATTTGCCCCCTCTCTCACTGTTGCCCTTTAAATTCGGAACTTTCAAATATATATTCAGTTCCCTCCTGAATCTTCATTCACAAATCTCCCAGGCAGGGCATTCCAAATCCTATCAACTCTCTCAGTAAAAAAAAAAACTTTTGCCTTATCTCACTCCGAGGTCTTGTGCTGACGATCTTGAAACGGAATGCTGTAATGCTAGCTAAGAGAAACGGAGTATTCTTACTTTACCCTGATTTTTTGCTCATTATTTTGATCACTGCAATAAGTTCACACCTTCGTCTGTTCTGATCAATGAATAATATTTTCATTATTCTAATTTCTTGCATCCTACCTTTAACTAATTCCTTCATTCCACTTATCATTCTGATCATTTATAAGGTTACTGGTATTCTTCTGCAAAGTAATGCAGGGTGTGTGCATGTCTGTGTGTGAGAGAGAGAGAGAGAGAGAGAAACAATTCTCTGTAATGTCTGAATTATACCCAATGCCTCGTGTAAAAGAGGTAAGGTTTAGGAAGGCAGTATTGATTAACATATGGTTAAACAGGTTTTATATTCCTGGATCATTGGACCCTCTTCCAGAAAAGGTGGGAGCTCTAGAATATGGACAGATTGCATCTTAACTGGAGGAGCACCAACATCCTGGTGGGGGGGGGTTGCTAGTGCAAGTTGGGTGGATTTCAACTAATAAACCAGGAGGCTGGGAAACAGGCCAGCAGGTCAGGAACTGAGCAGAAGGTACAGGTGAGTAGGGCATCAGGCACAGCCAGTCTCATGACTATGCTGCGAGAGGGATTCAAAACAGGCCAAAATATGTGAGTTGGAGCATGCAATAAATAATAGAGGTGTTTATCAGAGATTACCAAATGAGGATGGAATGTGGGGGGGGGGGGGGGGGGGGGCGTGAAGGAGTGAGGTGTGTGAGATCAGGAAGTTCGTACTCAAGAAAATATTAAAGGGGAAAAACAAATCAAAATAACTTATTTAAAAACCTTAGGCCTAAAAGCACATAACCTTTTGAAAACAAATGATGAGCTGGCAGTAGATACAGAGATAAATGGGTATGGCCTTGTAAGGATGCTCGAACCATGGTTACAGGAAGATCAGCACTGGACAGTGAACCGTCCATGAGTACTCGGTATTCCAAAAGGATAGGTAAAGGAGGTAGAATTGATGTATTGGTTAAGGATGATACCAGGGCTTTATTAAGAAGTTATATTGGCACGAGGGAGCAAAATGAAGATCAGTCCAGGTACAAATTAAAAGCAAGGGAAGAAACCTCTTTGGAAGAGTAATTTTCAGCCATCGTCAGCGAGGGTGTGAACAGTCAAAAGCAGGACAGATGAAGAAACTTGGCAAATACTTAAGGAGATGCTAAATACCTCTCAATTAAAGTACATTCGTGAGAGAAGAGGAATTGCATGACAGAGAAAAAATATCCATGTCTAGATAAGGAGATCAATGACAGCATGAGTGCAAAAACTAGGGCAAATCATACTACACAAGTTAGCCATGCTGCGGGGGATTGGGTAAGGCGGTGGCCTATTGCATTACAGCTGAACTGCTCATCGAGAGATCCAGATAATGTTCTGGGGAGCTGGGTTCGAATCCTGCCATGGCAGAGGGTGGAATTTGAATTCAAATTTTGGATTACCACGCTGATGGTGAACATGAATAGATTGTGAGTAGAAGCTCACCTGTTTCACTAATGTCCGATGGGGAAGGAAGCTGCCATCCTTACCTGGTCTGGCCGATATGTGACTCCAGACCCACATGAATGTAGATAACTCCTAACTGCCCTCTGGGAAATCAAGCATGGGCAGTACATGCTGGCCCACGCAGCAATGCCCTCTTGCTGGGAATTAATGAAAACAAACACAAAACTTCAGCAAATGCTTAACAGACAACATTAAAAGAAGCAATGCTTTCTGTTTTCACAGACTACACTACAAACTGTCGTTCCTACAGAGGAACTTGTTGGGATTACTGCAGTTTGTCATTTTTGTAAATGACCTAGATGAGGGCACAGAATGATGTGTAAGTATATTTAATGATGATACTAATGTTGGTGAAGTGTGCATAGTGTGAAGGATATTCCAGGTTACAGAGGGACATAGGGATGTTGCAGGTTACAGAGTTGGGCTGAGTGGTGGCAACTTGAGTTTAATGTGCAAGAGTGTGAGGTGATTCACTTTGGAAGGAGCAAAAGGAATAAAGAGCACTAGGCTAATGGTAAGATTCTTTGCAGTGTCGATGAGTAGAGAGAATTTGGTGTCAATGTATGTGTCAAGGATGATATATAACAGAGAGACAATTGGACAGAGGGGACAGTCAACTTATATCTGAAAACAAATTATGACAGGGCAGTGTCAGAAAGAAATATTGGGGTCTCACAAAAATCTCCATACTCTGCCTAAAAAGCCGCATCCATCAATAAAGGCACACAACACGCTGAGCAAATATCCTTGAAACCAGAAAACAACTAAGAAGGCATTTCAGACAGAGAAAGACGAGGGAATAAGATACAGAAATTTCAACAGAGTCCATTCTGTATGAACGTTAAGAAACTAAGCTTAATTTTGTTCTTACTAATAATGGATTTATGAGTGGAATACGCATTAGTGAAACCGCATGTCAGGAAAAACTTGTTTTATTCCAGAATAAGGAATGAGTTACAGAGTGATTGTTTAGTTTGTTAGTGGTTTGTTCACTGTTAATGTTAGCATCATAGAATACCCAGTTTAGGGAAACAGGCCCTTGAGACGAACAAGGACCACACTGACCCTCCAAAGAGTAAACCACTCAGATGCATTCCTCTACCCTATTAATTATATTTAACCCTGACTAACGCACCTAATTCGCACATCCGTGAACATTGTAGGCAATTATCATGCCCAATTCAATGAACCCGCACATCTTTGGACTGTGAGAGAAAACAGGAGCACGTGTTTGAAGCCCACACAGACACGTGTAGAATGTGATAACTCCACATAGACAGTTGCCCGAGGTTGGAATTGAACCCGGAGTCTCAGGCGCTGTGAAGCAGCACTGTTAACCTCTGAGCCATCGTGCCGCCCCTAGACAGGTAAATAGTTAATTGTTAATTACAGAGTGTGAAAGGATTCCTTTTCATTGAACCACTCCTTTATAACAAACTGGGTATCAAAAAGGAGGTCGGTTACATCACTTGTCACACTCCTTATCATATTAAAAGGCGAGGAGATCTTCGCTGGGTGCATTGCTTTTAATTATCAGATGGATGTTGACCTCAACTTCATAACATTATAGAGAGTTCGAAGTGGGTCAAGTGAATGATATATTGATATATGGCGCATAGCAAGAAAAATGCATCTGTGTTTGAATAGATTGGTGGTGTGATTGGAAAAACAGTGTATTATTCCAAAGGAGAGATTGCAAAGGTGAGGCACAGAGGAATCAGGCACCTGGATCACTAAAAGAACACGTTGCGTGCACATCATAGGGAGGCAATATATATATTCAAACCTTTCGAAAGAGAATACATTCAGGAGTAGGGAAGATTTTCTACAGTTTTGCAGGGTACGGTGAGATTTCATTAGGGGAGCTGAGGGTAAAATGACATGAAAAGCAGTCCAGAGAAGGTTCACTCAACTGATTCCTGTGAGTAGCATTTATCTCTGGAGGAAACTTTGTCAGACTGGACTTGGATCAGTTGGAGGTTAGGCAAATTATGCATGATCCCGTTTAAACCCATATAATTCTGAATAGTCTATTCAAGTTGAATGCTGAAACAAAATTTCAATTTGTGCGAGACATTTCCAGAAATGGATGGACTGCTGGAAACTGGAAGGAGTTGGTGATTGTTTTAACCATCTCAAAGGGTTCTGCGTCTGTGGGAACACCCCTCCCAGAGAGTAAGACATTGAGTATTCTTAGACACAGGTAGACAGTTTATCGCCTAAAAATGATGCATTAACTTTATAAGGCATAGCAAGAATGTGTGTTTCAGGCCACAATCAGATCATCCACGATCGTATCACAGAGCAGACTTGGTTCAAGTTGTCCAATCACTTATTCCTGATCTTAGTTTCTACATTTCTATTGCCTTTAGATACTGACAAATAATGAAAGCATTCCCAAGCGCACAAGGGTCTCCATTTCAGAATGATGAGCACAACTTGCAAATGTGTTTTTTAATCAGCACTGCGAACGCTCTCGTGAAAGTTTCATGGAGTTACAGAAAGATCAGATGCTTAGGTCAAAGTAAAAGCCTCATTAAAACAGTGTCATAAATCAGATCGGTTAGAATGTGTGCCTTTAATAGAGCATATTTTATTCAGTTGTTCGAGATTCTATTCAGTTGTTCTTATAAGATGAATTCCGTTGCCAAGACCAGTACTTATTGCCTGTGTCTAATTTCCATTCAGAATATGGTGGTGAACCCCAGTGATCCTCGTGTTGCAGGGAGACTAACAGATATGTTTCAAAGAGTGCCACAATATTCTGAACAAGTGACAGTGAAGGGACAATGATATTGATTCAATTCAGAATACGGTGTATTCCTAACTACATGATGCTCACAGCGATGGAAATAGTGGGACTACATCTTCTGTTCTCAAGAATTCAATTCATAAAGCCATATGGCCAAAAGACAGGCCCTACAGCCCAACAGTTATATGCCAGCCAAAAGCCAACAAAATGCATTCATCTCACTTGTATCGAGATTATAGCTTACTCTGCCCTGACATTAGTAGTGACGAATCAGCTGCTACTTAAATGCTGTGTTATCTTGTATTACCTGTGCCTGAGTTGTCAGTTAGTCTTTTATTTTATGCGTGAAATGGTTTATATAACTTCAGAGATAGCAACAGGCTCATCAGATCAATAAAATAAAATCTGCATTGTTCAACAATTATTGGCAAATTGAGTTTATTTTTTTAATTCGTGTGGGATTTTAACGGAGGTGGACCAGCATTAATTGCCCCCGAGAAGCCCCAGTGCAGTTGGTGTTGGAAATCCATAGTGCTATTGGGACAGTCTATACAGTGCATCTTGTGTGTCAGTGTTGCAACGACTCAGTATTACTTACTACTAATGGAGGCAGTGTTTAACTAGCCATCTGCTTTTCCCTCGACAATAGTTCTTGCATGGTAATCATCCGGGCACTAGCGGGTCTTCCTTTACACTCTTTGGCTGGTGCCATGTAAGTAATGGAAAGATTTTGCGGAGCTTTAGGAAGTGAGTTACTCAAATCATCTGAAATGCTGTTTTTTTCCATTGCCAGTCCAGTTGAATTTCTGATCAATCTTTATACACTGGATATTTGTCTTTGGATATTGATTATGTCACTGATATCAATGGAAGGTTTCTGAATTCTTTCCTATTTGAGATAATTACTGCCTGGTCAAATTAAAGAATTATTCTTGTTTGCCACTCATCAGCTAAACCTAAATAGTGTTCCCATATTTCGGAAGAGGGACACAGCCGGCTCCAGTACCTTAGGATTATAAAATGGTGCTGAAGAATGGGTTTGAGTTCAATTGGGACACTCGTGTTTTCCTATCCACTCAAAGTAGCCTGTCTCAAATACTAACATCCTGTTCGGAATCGCACGTTCAAGACACCCAAACATGGAACTGAATCAACAAAACAGTTAGCAAAATCTTCGAACCATGCATGTTGAGTTGGGGTTCGGGTGGTGAATGCTGTGGTGAATAACTGGCAGGAAATCTTTGGAAAATTGCTGTTTGTCAAAGCGAATACCTGTAAAGGAACTTGTTATGCTTCAGAGAAATAAGACCATTATAGCTGGAAATCTGTATTATAGTGAAGGAAAAGCTGTATCCATCATACTGCTGCAGTAATAATGGTGGCAGTCAGCTGAAATATTGTCAGTAGTCTTCCTTTGTTCTTTAAACTTCCACTGAATGGAAAAGCTATTCATCTTGTCCCTACCCCTTATGGCCTTGTACACCTCTTCAACATTCCCTGTTGCAAAGAAATACCGAGCATCACATATGAATATCACACGCAAACCTTGATTATTTTCCTATTATCCAGATGGTATTCACAGATGAAGAATTAAGAATTCCAGTCTCTTCTTATTTTGGTTAATTTACAGAGCGATGTAGTTAAGGTCTTTTTTGAGGGAGCCAGAAATAGCATTTTGAACACAGAGTTGAACCCTCCTTTTACGTACGTTCTGCCACCTCTGCATGTATTATTTATCAACTTGGAAACAAGTTAGGATGGATTAGGATTTGGTACCTTGCACTGGAACATACAACATAGAACATAGAACATAGAACAATACAGCACAGAACAGGCCCTTCGGCCCACGATGTTGTGCCGCACTTCTATCCTAGATTATGCACCCATCCATGTACCTATCCAAATGCCACTTAAAGGTCGCCAATGAATCTGACTCTACCACTCCCTCGGGCAGCGCATTCCATGCCCCCACCACTCTCTGGGTAAAGAACCCACCCCTGACATCTCCCCTATACCTTCCACCCTTCACCTTAAATTTATGTCCCCTTGTAACACTCTGTTGTACCCGGGGAAAAAGTTTCTGACTGTCTACTCTATCTATTCCTCTGATCATCTTATAAACCTTTATCAAGTCACCCCTCATCCTTCGCCGTTCCAACGAGAAAAGGCCGAGAACTCTCAACCTATCCTCGTACGACCTACTCTCCATTCCAGGCAACATCCTGGTAAATCTTCTCTGCACCCTCTCCAAAGCTTCCACATCTTTCCTAAAGTGAGGCGACCAGAACTGCACACAGTACTCCAAATGTGGCCTAACCAAAGTCCTGTACAGCTGCAACATCACCTCACGACTCTTGAATTCAATCCCTCTGCTAATGAACGATAATACTCCATAGGCCTTCTTACAAACTCTATCCACCTGAGTGGCAACCTTCAAAGATCTATGTACATAGACCCCAAGATCCCTCTGTTCCTCCACCTGACCAAGAACCCTACCATTAACCCTGTATTCCGCATTCTTATTTGTTCTTCCAAAATGGACAACCTCACACTTGGCAGGGTTGAACTCCATCTGCCACTCCTCAGCCCAGCTCTGCATCATATCTAAGTCCCTCTGCAGCCGACAACAGCCCTCCTCACTGTCCACAACTCCACCTATCTTTGTATCATCTGCAAATTTACTGACCCACCCTTCGACTCCCTCCTCTAAGTCATTAATAAAAATTACAAACAGCAGAGGACCAGAACTGATCCCTGCGGAACTCCACTTGTAACTGGACTCCATGCTGAATATTTACCATCTACCACCACTCTCTGACTTCGACCGGTTAACCAGTTTTCTATCCAATTGGCCAAATTTCCCTCTATCCCATGCCTCCTGACTTTCTGCATAAGCCTACCATGGGGAACCTTATCAAATGCCTTACTAAAATCCATGTACACTACATCCACTGCTCTACCCTCATCCACATGCTTGGTCACCTCCGTGTATTTTCCGTGATACTGAAGTATGTCCTTTGTAACATCCCCAGCAATAAAGTGCTGAAATAAAAATCTACAAAATTTAGGGACTAATTCATTGTTTGTTTGAAAGAGTGAGTGTGATGAGGATAAAGATTCGATTAAATTGCACCTAATGGACACACTGACGGAGTCCAAATCATATTCTCACGTTTTCCTTGAATTGGAAGAAAATTATTAGAACAAACGCTCACTGTTGCGCATACTGTAAAATAAAATTAAGAAATGTTGAGGCGTCACACTAGGCGAGAAAAAAACATGTCGTCTGCACTTGATGAAGATACAGAAATTCAGAATAGCTGTGCAAGCTGAATAAGAATCAAGTGATAGAAAAAAAAACATAGAACAAGCCTTTTCTTAGACCATAACCCCACTCTGGCACATCAGGCTACACAGATTCACCAACATCTGACCCTACTTAATTTCTTACTATTGATTTAGTTTTATTTCTTACTTGTAAGACACCCCCACCTCCTCTGCCCACCTGCCTACCTTTTCAATAAGATGTTTATCCTTGAATATTCAGCTCCCAATCCTGATTCCTTTGTAGCCATGTCTCCGTGATGCTAGCCACGTCATACCTGCCAATGTCGATCTGTGCCATAAGCTTGTTTACCCTATTCCTTATACAGCATATTCAGTCCTGTATTAACCTTTCCTCTTCACATTGTCATTCGTTTACTCAGTGTGCTTGAAGTTTGATTGCAAACACTCTCCATATGCTGTGTCATATTTGTGTCTGTCCTGGAGATTGTAATAAATTCTCCTGAGTTCTGCACTCTTACCTCCTCCTTTAACTCGGGTTTTCTAATTTCGCCAATATCTGACCTTCCTTACACTCGCCCTAATAAGTATAAACCCTTGTCTACTGCGCTGGATGTGCTATCCCCAAGTACTCTGGTCTTAGCACGGTTCAGATAAAGACCATCTCATTGGTACCAGTCTTTGCTTCTCCGGTACAGGTGCAAATGCCCTATGACTTCCAATTCATTTCTCCCACACCAATCGTTGAGCCACGAATCTACCAGCTTAATCTTGTTGACCTTGTGCCAATTAGCACGTAGTTTTCAAAATGTTTGTTCCTAGCTCTTAATAGCCCTGAGGAGAAGGTCTGCCATAGTTTTATCTATGTGGTTGGTCCATACGTGGGCCACGAGCACTGAACCTTTACACTCCCACTACAACTTCCTCTGCAGCCCAGGTAAGATACTCCAAAATTAAAGTGATGCTGGAAATGCACAGCGGGTTATGCAGCATCCGAGGATCAGCAAAACAGGTGTTTCTGGCAAAATGAATTTCAGAGCCTTGACCGTAGCGAGATAAATGCGTGTGGGGTGGGTTTGCGGAGAATGTAGCAGAGAATATAGTAGGTGGATGGAGGTGGATATCCCAAACACGAGCACCCACCATCGTTATTGTATTTAGCTAGTGCTAAAATTTTTTAAAATTAATTTTAACTGTTTTTATATCTCTGCTTATGCAACTTGTAACCAATAGATAAACAAAATTCAATTTAAGGCAGACTCATATTTCGGAGAGTCCCAATTAGCCAATTAAATCACGTCCTTTCTTTGTCAAACTTGCACATTATCTTATAAAAGAATTCTGACAGACGTGTTAGCGGTACCTCTCCTTGACAAAGTCATGCCCACTCAGCCCTACTTCACTATGCACCTCCAAGTACTTCATTACAAGGGCCCCATTCTTCAGCGAAATATCCCAGGCCAAGCCATCTCCAGCTGCTTCATCAATATCCTTCCCTCCATTATAAGCTCAAATGCAGGAAAGTTCAATGTCAAATGTACAATTAATACCACCCACAATTCCGCCATTGAAATTTAACATAACACTATCAATTAGAGATCGGGCTACTTCAGATTTTGTACTATGCAATGAGAAAGTCGAATTAATAACGTTAAATTAATGCACGCTGTGAGATCTGACTGTAACACAGTTCATTCTGAAACTAGAGATTGAAATTTGAACAAAGGAAACTACGAGGTATTGAGTGGCAAGTTGGCTGAGTTGGCAGGTTGGTGGCTTGGGCAAATCACAAAACGCTTTGCCAGTAGACAGGCAATAGCTAGTATTTGAAAAGATTATAACAGTAGCAGAAAGCATAAGGGACTGTCAGAGTATATGGAAGAAAATAGATAGAATGGAGAGTTGAGCGGAAAAGTGGCAGATGGCTTTCAATCCAGACAAATGTGAGGTGATGCATTTTGGCAAGTCTAATTCTAGAGCTAATTGTACAACGAATGGTAGAGCCCTGGGCAAAGTTGATGGGCAGAGAGATCTGAGAGTGCAGGTCCACTGATGATTTTTGCACAGGTGGATAGAGTGGTCAAGAAGGCATATAGTATGCATGCCTTCATTGGATGGGGTATTGAATATCAGAGCTGGCACGTCATGTTAAAATTGTACAAGACTGCATTGTTCGACTGCATTTAGAATACTGTGTACAGTCCTGGGCGCAATGTCACAAAAAAGATGTGGTCGCTTTGAAGAGGGGCCAGAGAAGGTTGATGAGGATGTTGCCTGGTCTAGAAGGTGCTAGCTATGAAGAGAGGTTGAGTAGGTTAGGTACATTTTCACTAGAAAAAAGGAGATTGAGCGGGGACTTGACTGAGGTTCACAAAATCATGAAGGGTATAGACAGCGTGGATAGAGACAAACTTTTTCCCAGGGTGCAGGATTCAATAACGAGAGGTCCTGCTTTCAAGATGATAGGTGGAAAGTTTAAGGAGGATACACGCTGCAAGTACTTCACACAGAGGGTGGTGGGCGTTTGGAAGTTGTTGCCAGCGGACGTGGTAGAGGCAGGCACAGTAGATTCATTTAAGATGCGTCTGGACAGATGCACGAGTAGGTAGGGAGCAAAGGGATACCTATGCTTCGGAATTGACTGAAAGGTTTAGACATTACATTTGAATGGACTCAGGTGTGGAGGGCCGAAGGGCCTGTTCCTGGGCTGTAAATTTTCTATGTTCGATATGGAACTTCTACTTGCAGGTGGACAAGGATAAACAGAAGTTAGTCCAAAAGACCAGAAAGAGACAGAGCAGATGGATGCCATTTAGCCCGTCTACTCTGATTTGATTTTCAATTGGATATTAGTTTTTCTGTTCCTTTTAATGGCAGGGTCTTTGCCCAGGATCCCTCGTGGGTCAGAAAGTGCCCAGTGTCTTTACGTACACAGACCTGCATAGGGAGCATCCAGTGCTAGGCGATGAGTTCTAGGGAGTCTCAGGAGTGACTCGAGGAAAGGCTGCATGCAGTGATGGATGGAAAGGGAACTGATAGGAATAGAGTGGGAGCCAGTGACACTGCACTCACACAAGTGGCCACGCAAGTCTCCTAAACACTCAGTACAGCCTGAGCACCAGGATCGCTTTTATGAAAACCGGTGGCATTTGCTGCATTTCTTCATCGACCTAAAGCTGATGGCATAAACACAGAGACAGACAGTGGAAAGACGAAAGGAGTTAATGGTGCAAATGCAAACATGGGGAGACTGTACAAACACCACACAGATCGGCTCCAGAGATTGGAATTGAACCCGAGTCCCTGGCACTGTGAAGCAGCAGAGTTATGTCACCGTGCTAACCAATGATAGGCAACAGGATTAGTGTAGTTACATGTTGCTTTCAGCCGTCACTTTCGTGGAATACTCTCCGTTAGTCTTTTATTTTAGATTGGGAAGCCTTTCTCTCGCAGCAGAGGATAATTAAAAAAAACAATAAGTTGGAGAATATGGAACGTATAAGCTTGCTCCTCATTTAAAAGAAGACTCCTGGAGTTTAGTTGAGATCTATGAAAGGAAGAGATGCTAGAGTGAACCTTGGATAACTAGAAAACGAGGCTGGCTACAGAGAAACGAAGAAAGAATTGGAGGATGAACTGAATAGGTGCTTTGCATCAGTCCTCACAATGGTTGACAACCAGCAGCATTCCAGAACTTCAAGACAGTCTAGGGCAAGAGATGAGTGTCGTGGTCGGTGCTGATGAGAATTTGCTGTGGAAGCTGCAATGTTTGAAGATGGATAACTCACACAGACTGGAAGGATAACAAGCCAATTTTCTGAAGGATATAGAGGAGAAGATTGTGGAGGACTGCTGGTGGATTTTCAGAAATAATTATCGTCAGGGAGAGTCCCAGACAACTGGAAAATCGGAATGTAAAATTTCTGTGCAAGGAAGGAAGGGAGGCAACAGACAAGAAATCCTAAGGCAGTTGGCCTGACATCGGTCATTAATCGGGTTTTCGAGGCTAGTGTTAACAATGAGGCTGGAGAGTAGAGTCATAGAGATGTACAGCACGGAAACAGATCCTTCGGTGCAACTAGTCCATGCCGAACCAGATATCCCAATTTAATCTAGTCGCATTTGCCAGCAACCGGCCCATATCCCTCTAAACCCTTTTTATTCATATACCCATCCAGGTGCCTTTTAAATGTTACAATTGTACCAGCCTCATTAGCCATGGCTGATTTATCTTTTCAATTAGATTTTTATGTATTTGAAGATTGTATATCTATGATAAATGATGTATCTTTTCAAATACTAGCTGTTGCCTGTCTACCGGCAAAGCATTTTGTGATTTGCCGAAGGCACCAAACTGCCACCTCAGCCAACTTGCCACTAGTCACCCTCTTAGTTTCCATTGCTCAAATTTCAATCTCTAGTTTCAGAATGAACTGTGCTACAGTCAGATCTCACGGAGTCCAACATTATAACGCTATTAATTAGACTTTCTCATTGCCTAGTAGAAAATCTAAAGTAACGCAATTTCTAATTGATAGTGTTATGTTAAATTTCAACTGAGGAGTGATGGGTGGTATTAATTGCACATTTGTCATTGAACATTCCTACTTTTGAGCTTATAATGGAGGGAAGAATATTGATGAAGCAGCTGGATATGGCTCGGCCTGGGATATTTCGTTGAAGAACTGGGCCCTTGTAATGCAGTACTAAGAGGTGCGTCGTATAATAAGACTGATTCAGCATGACTTTGTCAAAGAGAGGTCCGCTGACAAGTCTGCCAGAATTCTTTCAGAAGGTAATGTGCAAGTTTGACAAAGAAAGGATGTGATTGGATTGGCTAATTGGGACTCTGCGAAATAGGAATCTGCCTTAAATTGAATTTTGTTCATCTCTTGGCGACAAGTTATATAAGCAGAGATATAAAAACAGTTAAAAATAAAAAAAAACAATTAACAAATTCAGCACTAGCTAAATATAATAACGATGGCGAGTCGGTTGATGTGTTGTTTCTGCATCTTGTGGTAGCTGGAGTCATTCACTGTCTCCCTGAGCAATCCTAACCTGTGATGTGACCAGTTCACTAAACGTGCTGTCTACTAACTCCTCAGCATCACGGATGCTCCAAAGTGAGTCCATCAGCAGCTCCAACACCGTCATGCAGTCTAACAACACTTGTAGCTAGACCCACTTCTTGCAAGTTTAGGAGTCGGCAACGTCAGACAAGTGCCTTAGCTCCCACATCAAGTAAGTCACATACCACGGCTCTGAGGTCCCCTGCCATTGTAAGGTTAGCTTTATATGAACTAACTAAAAGCAAACAATGCACTTAAATAAATAAAAAAGAAGCTTAAGAAATAAAAGCCTTACCTTACAGGATCTTTTCCTTCCGGTTAGAGGAGGGTTAGGAAGATACACGTGTAGTATCTCGACTATAGCCACTGCCCAAGTATAAATTAATCCCTAATCTTCCAGGCATCCCTCGCTCCCTCCTCCTTCTCTCCTCGCTGCTCGGGCAAAATGGAGTTAGTTGTGAAGCAGGTTTGGTGGAGGTGGTAGTATGAGATCCTGTCATCACTGGACTGAATCAGAGACTCCTCTTTCCCAGTTAATGAACTCATACTTAAGTATTTATTACTGGAAAAGCGCAGCAGGTCAGGCAGCATCAAAGGAGCAGGAGAATCGACGTTTCTGGCATAAAACCTTCTTCAGGAATAAGGAGGGTGTGCCAAGCAGGCTAAGATAAAAGGAAGGGAGGAGGTAATTGGGGGATGGGCGTTGGGAATGCAATAGGTAGAAGGATATTAAGGTGAGGGTGATAGGCCGGAGAGGGGGTGGGGGCGGAGAGGTCGGGAAGAAGATTGCAAGTCAAGAAGGCGGTGCTGAGTCCAAGGGTAGGTACTGAGATAAGATGAGGAGAGGAGAAATGAGAAAGCTGGAGAAATCTGCATTCGTCCCTTGTGGTTGGAGGGTTCCTAGGTGGAAGAAGAGGCGCTCTTCCTGCAGGCGTCGTGTTGAAATGGTCTGGCGATGGAGGAGGCCAAGGAGGAGGAGATATATCTGGAGGTTGGGTAGTGTGGTAGGTGAGGAATAGTGAGGTTCTGTCTGGAGGTTGGTGGCGTGGTAGGTGAGGACTAGCGGGGTTCTGTCTGGAGTTTGGTGGGGTCACTAGTCCTCACCTACGACCCCACCAACCTCCAGATACGTCGGATCATCCTTCGTAATTTCCGCCACCTCCAAACAGACCCCACCACCATGGATATATTTCCCTCCCCACCCCTATCAGCGTTCTGGAAAGACCACTCCCTCCGTGACTCCCTTGTCAGATCCACACCTCCCACCAACCCAACCTTCACTTCAGCAACTTCCCCTGCAACCACAAGAAATGCAAAACTTGCGCCCACACCTGACCGCTCACCTCCCTACAAGGATCCTTCAATATCCATCAGAAATTCACCTGCACCTCCACACACATCATTTACTGCATCCGCTGCACCCGATGTGGCCTCCTAAACATTGGGGAGACAGGCCGCCTACTTGCAGAACGTTTCAGAGAACACCTCTGGGACACCCGCACCAACCAACACAACCGACCCGTGGCTGAACACTTTAACTCCCCCTCCCACTCCGCCAAGGACATGCAGCTCCTTGGCCTCCTCCATCGCCAGACCATGGCAACATGATGCCTGGAGGAAGAGCGCCTCATCTTCCGCCTAGGAACCCTCCAACCACACGGGATGAATGCAGATTTCTCCAGCTTCCTCATATCCCCTCGCCCCACCTTTTCTCAGTCCTATCCCTCAGACTCAGCACCGCCTTCTTGACCTGCAATCTTCTTCCCGACTTCTCCACCCCCACCCCCTACCCCCTACCCCCTACCCCCTACCCCCCCTCTCTGGCCTATCACCCTCACTTTAACCTCCTTCCACCTATCGCATTCCCAACGCCCCTCCCCCAAGTCCCTCCTCCCTACCTTTTATGTTAGCCTGCTTGGCAGACCCTCTTCATTCCTGAAGAAGGACTTCTGCCCGGATCGTCGATTCTCCTGCTCCTTTGATGCTGCCTGACCTCCTGCGCTTTTCCAGCAACACATTTTTAAGGTCTTATCTCCAGCATCTGCACTCCTCATTTTCTCCTTCTTAAGTATTTATTGTCAAGTCTGTCCATTTAAAGAAATAAAGTCTTTCCAGAGTTACGCTGAAATTATATGTAAATTTTGGTGTGACAAGTCTATTCCATGTGCCAATGAGGTTAGGAATAGGAGGGCAGTACAGTTAAATAGATGGGCAAAGGAGGCAGCACTTCCAATATGTGGATCATTGGGATTCCCAAGTATATAAGATATGCACAAGAAGGACAGGATAGCCCTGAACTGGCAGCAATCTCCTAGCAGGCAGGTTTGCTGTTTTCACTCAGGAGGGTTTAAACTAGTGTGGCCTTTGGGGGGAGGGGGCACAGAGGGAACCAGAGCAGTATGTCCACATGTACACGACTGAGGCGGGGCTGGTGACTAATCCCAGTACAGCTAAGACCAACAACAAACAGAAGAGGTTACTAAACACACTGGGCCTGGCAGTCTGAAGTGTGCTGATTATAATATGAGGAGTATGACAGGCAAGACGGATGAACTTGGAGCTTGGGTGAGGATATATAACTGCTATGTTAATATTATAGAAATTTATTTCAGAGTGGGACAAGGGAGATGTCAATCCATTGGTCCAGAGAGAGTTGTAGAATAAACAGTGAGTGGCTGGAGACAGTTGTTTAATGTAAAATAATTATCCAGCTCATTACTGGAATTGGACAGAGTGTGTGATTCAATGTAAGTATTGAAGGGACAAGGGAGGAAACTGGAATTGTCTGTTTAAATATCGTCTGTTTTCCTTATTAGCGAAGACTAGAAGAGAAGAATTTACATCAGGGAAACTCAAACCAACTATCAGGTCAGGATCTAATGGCATTGGGCAAAAGTGTGTTTATGTCAACGCAATGATTATTATGGGTAAGGCAAATGAGCTTACAGCCTGAATCTAGACATGGGACCATGATGTTGCAGCCATTACAGACACTTAGTTTGGAGAGGGTCAGGATTGGGCGTTCAATGTTCCAGGATTTTGTTTTGTTAGGCGAGATAGAGAGGAAGTTAAAATAAGCGGAGGAGTTGTATTAATAATCAGTGATAATGCTGCATTTGCACTCAGAGAGGACGTACTGGGGGGATCATCCGCTGAGGCAATATGAGCACAGCACAAAAATATGATTGATGCAATTATTGTCTTCGGATTATGCTATATTCGTTTCAACAGCCACCTAGACTTTGACAACAATTGTGTGCCCAGTTATGGAAAGGTGTAATAAAAACAGAGTTGTCATAGTGAGTGATTCAACATCATCAATATTGACTGGGACTCCGTAGAGTAAGTGGCTTAGATGGGACACAATTTGTTTGGTGCATCCAAGCGGGTTACTTGAAACGGTATGTGGATAGTTCTCTACAGGAAGGGCAATACTCGACCTCGTATTGGCTAATGAGCCTGGACAGGCGACAGACATTTCAGGGGACAGCATTTTGGAAACATTTTGGAAATACCTTCCGTTTTAAGTTAGCTAAGATCATGGATAAGTCAGGACCTTTTGAGAAGCTATGGAACGGGGGGAAGGCAAGTTACATCAATATCAGGAAGGAGCTAAGGAGTGATAATTGGGAGCAGCAGCTGTCAGGAAAATTCACATTTTGCGTGTGGCAACTGTTTATTAAATCCTGATTGCAATATCATCTGGCAAACGTCTTTCCGACTGCTCGAATTTCAATCTATTTTGTTTTAACAGATATTTCGAGGTCGCTGTATATAAGAGAACAGCAAGAGATAATGGATGATTGTGCTCTGTGTTCTTCACTGAATCAGCTTGTCTCTCCAGGCACCTAACGTTTTTTTTATTGTGGGTCATAGAACCTCAGAATTAATAAAGCACAGACGGAAGCCATTCATTTCTTCGTGCACCAACGAGCTCTCCAACTACACTATCTGAAAGCAGAGAGAGTTATTGGAGATCCAGAGAGAGAGAGAGAGAGAGAATGAAGCAGAAAGAAATAATGTGATGGGATATAAACAGAGAGGAGAGAAAACGGAGTGACTGAGTGAGAAATGAAGGGGTGTGAAACGGCGATGAAATTAGATAGATCAGGAGGCAACATGAGGAGAAATAGACAAAAGATGGAAGTTTTATTATAAAATTCCCCTGAACCGCAAGCTCTTTGTCTGAGAGCCATACCCTGTGAGCACCATGCTGATATTGGTTGTGATCCTAGCTCATTTATCTCCTATAATATCACAGTGTTGATTGGCTGACAGCTAAACAGAATCTAAGAGACCAATTTACCGGCTCCAGAGAGAAGGTGGATTAATTTAAATAGACTGTACCAATAGTAGCAGAAATCGATAGCCTCCTGATACACTATGCGAGAGACTGGGCCAGAGAATATCAGTGAGGTGGATCACTGTCAGAGGGGAAATCAGCATGTTAGCTGTGGGTCATGTAATGACTGAAAAGGTTTGCACCCCACTTCCATGGTTTAGTAATCCACATTTCAATTCATATAGCTCAATATCATGAGTGTATTTTAACAATCCTATCTCTTTGTACATTTCGTATTTTGGTGTGTCCAGAAAATCATTTTTTCCCTGTATTTTGTGTTGAATAAACACATTTCATTACTTGGGAAGAAAGGACCTGTTCCAATGGGACAGCAGATCCATGCTGGGACAAGAGTCTGATTGAATTGCATAACTAGGGCGGTAGACAGGGATGTAAATGGAATAGGAATGGTGGTGGGGATAGCGGAACGGGAATCATTTATAGGGGTAATTAGAAACCTGAATTTAAAGAGGAGGGAAGAGTGCAGAATTCAGGATAGATTATTAAAATCTCCAACTCACACATAAGTAGGATAGAGTATGGTTAACAAACAAACTTCAAGTACACTGGAAAACGAATGACAATGAGAAGAGGGATGGTTAATACAGGACTGACAATGTTATGTCTGAATGCATGTAGTATAAGGAATAAGGTAATTAATTCGTGACCCAGATCGAAATTGGCAGGCATGACGTGATGCGGATCACGGAGACATGGCTGCAAGGGGATCAGGATTGGGAGCTAACTGTTCAAGGATATGCACCCTATCCAAAAAATATGCAGGTGGGCAGACGATGTGGTGTTGCCTTATTAGTACGAAATTAAATTACATCAATAGCAAGAAATAACATAGAGTCAGATGGTGTAGACTCTGCATTGGTAAAACTGAGGAAGCACAATGTTAAAGCAACCACAATTGGAGTTTTACACAGGCCTCTAAACAGTGCCGAGGAACTGGGCAATCAGATACATTAAGAGATAGAAGAGATGTGTAGAAAAGACAAGGTTACATTGATCATGGGGGATTTCAAGATGCAGGAGGACTGGGAAAATCAGTTTGGCAGTGGATTGTAAGAAAAGCAATTCATGGAATGTCTACAAGATTTTTTTTATGTTGTGCAATCCACGTGGGGAACAGGCATACTGGTTTTTGTGTTGTGCAAAGAGGCAGACTAGATAAGTGAGTTTAAGTTGTAGGTAGCCGTCGGAAGCAGCGATCATAGCATGGTTGAAGTTATTCTGCAATTTGAGAGACAGAAGATAAAATCAGAGGCAACAGTATTTCAACTGAATAAAGGCAACTGCAGAGGCATAAGGGAGAAGCTGGGTAGAATTGACTGGGAGAGTAACCTAGCAGGAAAAAGTAGAACAGCAATGGCAGGAGCAATTTAGGAAACACAGCAGAGATTCATTGCAAGGAGAAAGAGGCATGGTACGAGCGGATGAGGCAAACATGGCTGACGAGGGAAGTCATGGATAGGATCAAAGCAAAAGAGAGAAGTATAGAATGTGGTGATGAACAGTGTGAAACCAAAGGATTGGGAAGCTTACAAAGACCAACAGAGGGCAACAAAAATGTATAAGGAGGGAGAAAATTAAAGAAGGGGGTAAACTAGCCACTTAGATATATAAAGTGCAAAAGAGAGGCAAAATTAGATATAGGAAATGATGGCAGAGAGGTGGTTGGGAACAAAGGAATGGCTGAGGAAGTTTGCATCAGTCTTCACGGTGGAAGAGTCCGATTAATTTCCCAAAAAATCAACAGAATGAGGGGAAGAACGGAGTATGGTGGTCATCACCAAAGAGAACGTGTTAGAAACCTGAATGGCCAGAATCTAGATAAATCATCTGGACCAGATGGACTACACCCCAGTCTTGTAAGGAAGATAGCTGAAGATGTCGTGCAAGTGTTAGTTGTGATCTTGCAGGAATGACGAATCAGGAAAGGGCAAAGTGGACTGGAAAATCGCTAACGTGACACCCCGTTTTACAAGGGATTAAGGCAGAAGACAGAAAATTACAGACTGATTAACCTAACCTCAGACGTAAAGGGTGCCATTTCTGAATATTTGGATGTAGATGGTAAAATAGGGCAAAGTTAGCATAGTTTCATCAAGGGGCGGTCATGCCTGACAAACCCGCGAGAATGTTTTGTGGAGGTACTGTGCAGATTAGGAGAACCAATGGCTGCTTGTGGGCGGCACGGTGGCACAGTGTTTAGCACTGCTGCCTCGCAGAGTTTTACCTCAGTTCCGGTTCAATACCCGCCTCAGGCGTCTGACTGTGTGGAGTTTGCACATTCTCCCCGTGTCTGCATGGATTTCCTTCCATAGTCCAAAGATGTGCAGGTCAGATGAATTTGCCATGCTAAATTGCCCCGAGTGTTAGGTGAAGGGGTAAATGTATGGGTGGGTTGCGCTTTGGCGGGTCGTTGTGGACTTGTTGAGCCGAAAGGCCTGTTTCCACACTGTAAGTAATCTATATCTAATTATCTACCTGCACCTCAAGACGTCCTTTGACAAATTGCTACACTGGAGATTATTGAGAAAGGGGATCCATGGTGTCAGAGGCAAAGTGCTAACATCGATAGAAGCTAGCAGAGGGTAAGGATAAAATGTGCCTTCGCACGATGGTAGTCAGTGACAAACATTGTTCCACAAGATTCGGTGTTGGGATCACCAAATTTCACGTTATACAGTTAACGATTTAGATGAAGGAACTGAGGGCACTTAGGCTAACTTTTAGTTTTATAATCACTCGAGTGTGGGAACAGGCATTTTGGCAAAATAAGTCCACACCAACCCTACACAGAGTAACCCAACCAGACCCATTCGCCGCTGACTAATAACCTAATGTATGGGCAATTTAGCATACCCATTTTACCTAATCTACACCTGTTTGGGCTGCAGGAGGAAACCAGAACACCCACAGGGAACCCATGCAGATATGGGGAGAATGGGTAGACGCCAGACTGTTGTAGTACTGTGAAGCAGCCGTACTAACCACTAAGCCACCATAACACCCAGAACCTGCACTTCAGACAGTATAAAGATACGAAGAGGGTCGGATAGCATTGAAGAGGTGGAGAGCTTGCAGAAAGGTGCTCCACTAAATCTCCCCAACTTTCCACACCTCTGTACTTGAACCCCACCCTTCCTACCAGAGCAAGGATAGACCCCACATTGTCCTCAACAATGCGTGGCTACACCGACCCCCTCACCTCCATCCAAAGTCCCAAAGGATCTTTCCACACCCCTTAGACCTTGCACTGTGTATATTGTTCCCTGTCTCCTGTACATCGAGGAGACAGGATGTCAACTTTTGGAACGTTTCAGGGAACAACTCTGACACACTCAGACACACACACACACACACATACACATACACACAATGACCCCAGCACCCTATGGCCAAACACTTCAACTTTACCTCCCAATCCGCCAAGGACATGCCAGTCCTGGGGCTGCTCCACTGCCAAACTCAAGTCACCCAACACCTGGAGGAACAACATCTCATCCTCCACCTTAGGACCGTCCACCCACACGGTATCAATGTCAATTTCACCAGGTTGCTCATTTCACCTTCCCGCAAATTTATCTCAGATCTAACACTCTAACTTCGCACTGCCCCTTTGAACTGTCCAATGTGTCCACCTTCTCTGACCTTAATGATCACAATCCACCTTTGTCTAACTATCGCCTTCCACGCTACCAGTCTCACCTTCTCCTATTTATCTTTCAGCCCCCTTCCGCCCATCCCCCTCGCTCCTGTCAAAGAGCTTAGGCCTGCAATATCGCACCTCTTGCTCCTTTGATGCTGCCTGACCGGCTGTGATATTCCAGAACCACACTTTTGGACTGTAATCTCTAGCATCTGCAGTCCTCTCCTTCGCCTGCAGAAAGATGTGGGCAGGTTGGCAGATTGGATAAAGAACTGCCCGATAGAGTACAGTGCGCGAAAGTGTGTGGTCGTGCTCTTTGCCAGAAAGAGAAGAGGCAGGGACTATTTTCAATATTAATAGTAAAATCAGAAGTCTGAAGTGCAAAGAGACTTGGGAGTTCTAGTCCAGGAGTTTCCCAGGGTAGACTTGCACTTTGTCTGTAGTTAGGAAGGCAAATGCAATTATGCCATTCATTTCAAAAGGGTTTGAATATAAAAGCAGGGATATACTTCTGAGGCTGTGTAAGGGTCCGGTCAGACTACATTTACAGTATTGTGTGCAGTTATGGGCCTCAGTTATTATCTCAGGAAGAAGGCACTGGCACCGGAGGATGTTCAGAGAAGATTCATAAGAATTGTTCCAGGAATAAAAAGCTTAACATATGTGGAACATTTGAGGACTCTGGGTAAATATTTGATGGAGTTTAGAAGAATATGTGGGGATCTAATTGAAACTTACGAAATACTTAATGACATAGACGGAGAGGATGTTGGAAAAATGTTTCTATTGATAGGAGAGACTCGGACCGAAGGGCCCAGCATAAAGCGAAGACCTTTTGGAACAGAGATAAGGAGAACCTTCTTCAGCCAGGGAGTGGGGAATCTGTGGAATTGAAGGTCACAGAAGCTGTAGATAAATGGTCATGAAGTATATTTAAGTCTGAGATCGATAGGTTCTTGATTGTCAAGGGGATCAAGGGTTATGTGGAGAAAGCGGGAGAATGGTATTGAGAAGCTTAAAGCTATGATCAAATGGCGGAGCAGATTCAATGGGCTGAAAGGCCAAATTTCTGCTCCTATGCCTTCTTGTCTTATGGTAAATGTTGGCTGTCCACATCCCTCACTGTAGACGCGTCCTAAATCTGACCTTATAATTTATAAAGAGGCACGTTCCAATACAGATGACTGTCAATATCATTATCACTCCCTTCAGTCTCATCAGCAATTTCCTCCAAATCTCTCTGATTTCTGATCCCTCCACAATGTCATAATCACATAGTAATTGAATTCCAATAAATGATACTTCATCATAGTTCATTGACATCAATAACATCAACAACATCAGCCTCACTTGCCCCGTCTGATCTTCGAATAACAATCTGAATTATATTTATCATGTACAATTCTCTGTGAACATATCCATGCAGTTTGCCTGTTATAATACATGTTGTCTTGAGCACCTTTTCCCACCAGATTATGGACTATAAAAGTTCACTCAACATTATAATCACTGATAAATAATTTCAGGCTGTACGTTTCCATTTATACATGGAGAAACTAGTTTATGTTCCAACAGTCCTCTGTCAGTACTCCCATATCAAAGGCAGATTAAATTCTTACACACAAGAAATATGTGATCTCCAAAATCCTTTCCCTGAGTCACTCCCACATTTCCCATGCTGAATGTGTGAATTTTAAACGTTATTTAGAATCTTAATAAAACGAACATTGAATTGAAATGTGTTAACTGGAGCTATTTGTTCACTGACTCTGATTATTGTCAATCTCTGTGGATTCTAATTATCCCAGTGGAGGTTTCCATCCATAAATGATAAATGGGCTCTGACAATGTGTTATGCCATAGTGTGAGAGGGAGCAGCACCGACAGCACTAACAAGGATCAGCACCTCCAGAGAGAAGGCGTGGAGAGATCAGAAACTGGGAACATTAGACTCGAATGTTCCAACAATGGATCCGAATCTGAGAACAGTAGACTCGAATGTTCCAACAATGGATCAGAATCTGAGAACATTACACTGGAATATTCTAACAATGGATCAGATTCTGAGAACATTAGACTGGAGTGTTCCAACAATGGATCAGAATCTGAGATCATTAGACTGGAATGTTCCAACAATGGATCAGAATCTGAGATCATTAGACTGTAATGTTCCAACAATGGATCAGAATCTGAGGACGTTAGACTGGAATGTTCCAAAAATGGACCAGAATCTGAGAACATTAGATTGGAATGTTCCAACAATGGATCAGAATCTGAGAACATTAGACTGGAATGTTTCAACAATGAACAGGAGTTTATCCTTGGGTCTTTACTTCCTTTCTCAACCTTGGATATCATTAGCATGGCGGATCCAGGATATCCTTTGCATTTTTTGAGGTGGTTATAATCCCATCCTCGCTATAGTTGGGGTTCCTACTAAGTCATTCTCTTTGACTGTGAAACTGGGTTAACCTTAATTTTTGGTCAGGATATGTTAAGTTTAGAAAATGGAAATCAATGTCTTCACTTCCAATCAAAAAATTATTTCCTTGTAAATTATATAAAGCAAATTAGTAATTACAAATTACTCACTGATATGCGAGAAGGAACCAGACTGTTCTCAAACTCAATAATCCTTTCTGTCCTGCACAGATTTACATTTCCACATCCTCCCCACCCGCCAATCCTGTCCAATACCACCATACCATTATGATATCCCAGTCTCCTAATTAGCCTCAGTGCAATTCCTGAATGAACTGTCGTTTGTGCTTTTGTTAAATCTGATACAGCTGTTTATTCAAGTCTCTTCAAATTCGTTGCTGTTACAAAACAATTGCACTGGAGATGTTTAACTTGTTCTCTGCACAGAATCTGTCAGATATAAGACAGTGTATCGTGCTCAATTCATTGACTCATAATCTACTGCCATCGAATAATAATGCATTGATATCTAATGAAGGAATTTAATATAATTATAATGAACCCATTGTCATTAGTGAGAAAAAGCCCATCTGCTTGCCTCATGTCCTTTTGAGAAGGCAATGGGTCATCCTTGCCTGGACAGGTCTCCGTGTGACTGCAATCCCACAGCAATGTCGTTTACTCTTTACTGTCCTGTGGAACAGCTGAACCAGCCACCCAGTTTCAGATCGGTATAACATGCTGGTCTGACCAGGGCTGCACACATCCCGTGAGGGAACAACAAAGGAAAGATAGCTCCTCCCTCTGCCTGTTTCCCATATTCCCACAGCTCATTTCCATTGGGGTCGGTGACCATTCCTTGGTTTAGGTGTATTCTTCATCTTTAAAGTTCTCCACAAGAGTGATGTTCATCTCCATCTCTGGTGTTGGCTTTATTGTTGTTGATGTACAGACGTAAGGAACTTGTAAATGTCACGTCAGTCTCGGCATAGGGAATGAATGGCTTTTTCACACCACAGGAAAGAAACAGAGACGGCAAAGTGAGGGAAGGGAATTATTATGATCATCCCTGAGAGTGTTGATGAGGCAGTATTTAGGGTATTGTGGACAGATTTTCTCTCCTTTATAAGGAATTATCTCCTTGTCACAGAGAGAGTGTGAAATAGTATCAGACTAATCACTGGGGTCATGGTACCATGAGGAGTGAGTGAAGATTAATCTCTAGCGCTTTGATAGAATAAAAGGTGATTGCATTGAAACTTGAGAGGAATGGACAATCACTCATTATGTTCTAAACGGACAGTAAGAACGTGATAAATTCCATTGTTCGGTTTTTTACTCGGGTATTAATTCTCGATAGTTTAAGTGCCTCTGAGAACGTTTCCCTTACTTCAGCCCCACTCTCCGTGTCGATTGACAGAGTCAGGTTCAGGGTTTGCATGCAGTCTCACGACATTAATATAATGCATTCGGTATGTGTGATTCTGCACTGAACGTCATGTTATCCACAATCCCGATCGCAGCCACAATACCTTCACACTAAAACAGTTAACTATTCCCAAGAGCTTCCCTCCTCGATGGAGAACATGGGTCTGTGTTCTCGGAGGTGGAAGACGTCACCTTGAGACTTGGCACAAAATAATTGGCTTCTCTCCTCACTACCAGGAAACCATGTTAAAATAGCACACGGTCCACATGCAATGGGGCCACGAGGAACATCATGGAGTCGTCTCTGAGTGTAGTCTCTGCTCCATTGGTTTGTCACGTTGGAGCATCAATGACATCCTCCTGTTCCTGCATAAGCCCTTGAGGGGCTGAATGTTCTCGTCCTGGTTGCAAATACGTTGGAATACGTACAAGGGTCTGATTGGACTTTGCACGTTCCTGTTTAACAGTTAGATGCACTGAACAGACTGCATCTTTTCCTGTGAAACAAGCAGAAGGTTTAAGGGTTTGTCCCTCTTCTTGTTCATTCGTTTCGATGGCCTGAAATACTTCCTCATATCCATGTGCAACCAGCATGAGATTATGAATGTGTTCCTCTTTTAACAGTGGAAATGTACAGTGTCTAGCGTTACCGGCATTTTAATAGCACAACCTTGAATGTTGTCTGGGTCTTGCTGCTCATGGATACAGACTGGTTCAGGAGCTGACAGGAGACAAAATGTTCTGAAAATTGTCTGATCTTCAGTGACCATCACAACTTCTGATCTTGTGGTGGTGGAAAGACATTGATGCAGCAGCTGGAGATGTTTGTGTTAAGGAAGGTATCGTAAAGAACTCCTGAAGGGATGTCCTGGGAGTGAAAGGCTTGATGTCCACAAACTACGAACATTTTTCTTTGTGCTATGGACGGCCCAAACCAGAGGCGATATTGTGGTTGATTCCCATTAAACGTAATTGAGTCAGCGTTCCTTGATACCATCCTGAGACACCTCCAGCCTTGTTACCAGGGTGTGTCACTCATAGCTGGGCTCCTGTATTCACTTCTTTTGAACATATCAATAGGTTATTGTGCCTGTGTGATGAGTGTCTTCTTCTCACAGAGGGTAGTGAATGTCAGGAACTATCTGGACGAGAGAGTTCGGGGATTTAGATGACTGAACGTATTTACAGAGGAAGTAGATTGGTTTTTGCCCATTATCATTGACTAGAAGGGTGTGAAGAATTGGGAATTGAATGGAGTTGATGCGGACAGTGGATCAGCCATGATGGTATACAATGGCACAGCAAGATTGACTGGTCGAATTCCCTCATCCTGTTCCTTATGTTCTCATAGCCCGTAACTGGAAAGTTAACGGTTGTAATTTTCCTGAATGTTTCGGTCTGAGAGAGCAAAGTATTTTGTGTCTCATCTCTGAGTTATGTCGGTGAGCTGTATTCACAGTGAATCTGGGTCCAATACATGACCAACAAGCGAACCACAAGTTGCAGAGCAGAAACACTCTGTAAAGAGACAGAGGTGTCTTTCGAACCCGGCTTGTATTTCCCAATAACATTTTCCAACCCACACCAAACTGTGTGTGTCAGTCTGGAGGGATTGAATGAAATCCTATGTTACGTGGACCAGGTATTTGGAGCAAGTGGCCACCATCTGCTCCTGTGCGAGGCAGAATAGAACATTGGAACATTTGAGTGTGGAGAAGGAGTGGGTTATTAGCCATTTTGCCACTGCTGTACCAGGCACTAAGTTCGTGGCTGATCTAGTTGTAGTCTTAAGCGCACTTTTCTGTATGCATCATTTTCCTTCATTCAATTCTCTGTTCA
This sequence comes from Chiloscyllium punctatum, assembly GCF_047496795.1. NCBI lineage: Eukaryota > Metazoa > Chordata > Chondrichthyes > Orectolobiformes > Hemiscylliidae > Chiloscyllium > Chiloscyllium punctatum. Next base: position 51,097,269 of record NC_092759.1, on the reverse strand, counting down.
ATGCAAACACCTAGACATGACAAACTCCTGTGAAAGGGAATTCCCACTTGCACAGCTCTTTCAGAATTTCTCATTCGTGTTCCAACCAGTGTTCCTGGGTCACTGATTCCTTTTGCAGTCACACTCCTCCACTGGTTACAACAAATATCAAAGTTTAGTGATAAGGTCAATAATATTAGTGTCAGCCTGGCTCATCTTCTAGAAAAAATGCCACAAACACACAAACGTGCCGCTGCATGCACACATGAAAACACACATTTTAAGACAAAACAGAAAAAAATGAAAACTTTCCAGAGTTTCATAATGTCTGAACTCGTAAAAAATGGAAAGATGACAGAATGTCCCAAATGTTATTCTGTTCTCTGAAGTTCTTCCGCTCACACAAGCTGCTGGTAATAGGCTATCTCCCCGGAACAGTTGGATTTGGTTCAATTCACTTTGCGTCAGATAGTGGAAAGATGCCAAAGAAACTTTCATCAGAAAATCCCCACGATTGGTAAAGATGCCGCGGGATTTGTTTCTCTTGTCAGGCGGAACAAAATGAGAGTGGGGGTGGGGGCACCAGGCTGCTGATTCTGAGGCAGGTAACATTTTTCTCCCTCCCTGTGCTAAAATATGCAATAATGCCAAATGAACACCAAAAAGGACCATGTGTGATTTCCTTGAACATTCTCTGGAATAGATGATAAGGTGCTATATGCAAATGCATCATTACTGCTGTTGTACATTGTGCCTTTCCTTAGCAACAACAAAAAACAAAATCCCAGCTGTATAATTTGATGTGTGTCTGTGTGTGAGAGAAAGTGTGTGTGTCAGTGTGTGTGTGAGAGAGGGTGGGTGTCCGTGTGTGTGTGAGAGAGAGTGTGTCTATGCATATTTGAGGGAGCGTGTGTCTGCGTGTGTATGTGTGAGAGAGAGAGTGTGTAACTGTGTGTTTACGTGTGTGTGAGAGAGAGCGTCTGTGTGAGAGTGTGTGCCAGTGTGTGTGTGTGTGAGAGAATGTGTGTCCATGTGTATGTGTGAGACAGAGAGTGTGTCTATGTGTGTTTGAGGGAGCGTGTGTCTGCGTGTGTATGTGTGTGTGAGAGAGAGTAACTGTGCGTTTATGTGTGTGTGTGAGTGTGTCTGTGTGTGTTTGAGGGTGCGTGTGTCTGCGTGTGTATGTGTGTGAGAGAGAGTGTGTATCTGTGTGTGTTTGAGGGATCCTATGTCTGTGTGTCTGTCTGTGTGTATGTGTGTGAGAGAGAGTGTTTGTGTGCGTGAGAGTGAGTGGGTGTGTGAGAGAATGAGAGTGTGTGTGTGAGAGTGTGTGTAAATGAGAGAGAGTTTGTGTATGTGTGTATGACACAGAGTGTGTCTGTGTGAGAGAGAGTGTGTGTCTGTGTGTGCGTGAGAGAGAGTGTCTGTGTGTGTATTTGAGGGAGCGTATGTCTGTGTGTGTATGTATGTGAGAGATATAGTGTGTGCTTGTGTGTGTATCTGTGTGTGAGAGTGTGTCTGTGTTTGTGTTTGACGGAGCGTGTGCCTGTGTGTGTGAGAGAGCCTATGTGTGGCGGGGTCCTTTGTGTATGTGTGCGTGAGAGTGTGTCTGTGTGTGTTTGAGAGAGTGTGTGTGTGCATGTAAACTAGCCAATCTTATTGGGTGCTCATGAATATAAATCCAGCTGCTGTTTCAGGTGAAATGGTCCTTGTGTCTCCAAAGACACAAAGGCTGCAAGAGTGAATTAACTGGGGGAAAGAGAGTGCTGTTCATTCCAGTGGGGATTCATCCAGTAAACCTTCCCCACATACTAACATCTCTCTGGTAATGCAGTGACTAGTCCTGCACACAGTGCTCCAGGTACAAACCAATGTAATGTCACCACAATCTTACCAGAGCATGGGACAGCTCCTCATTACAGAGTGGTGTCTGGTGGTGTTTTAATCAGAGGGTCACTATGCCCCAGCTGAGGGGAGAGGTTGGGAAGAAGAGTCCTTCAGGGTAACCCCAGCTGGTGTGGGAATTGAACACACGCTATTGGTTTTACTCTGCATTATAAACCAACTGTCCAGCCAACTGAGCTAACTGACTTCACTCCAGGGGCATGTCCTGTATAACCCAATCATAACCAGTCTGCACCTCAATAAGAGCCAGGAGCAAGGCTATTCGGCCCCCACTCTAACCCAGAAGGGAGAGCACGGGAAGCTAATGAAGGAAACAAGCCCCTCCCATGTGACCTTCTGAAATGGAGCTGGAGGACAGGGCAGACCTGGCCTGCTGTTTGCTTCTCCGTGACTGGCCTGCTCCACCTTACAGTGAGAGACTGAGGGGAACCTCGAGGAGATTTCACTTCTCACTGAGAGGCTGCAACACCAATCCAAATCAGGCTGGTTCCCTCCGAGACTCACGGAAGAGTGCAGCTCTACTATTCAATAGGATCGTGAATGATTTAGCATTTGATTTGGGAGCTGAAACCCAGACAGTACAAAGACAGAGAATCAAATTATTCTGCTATAAGGAATCATCAGACAGGAGCTGGAACCAGAGAGAGTGAACACACACACACACGTCAATACACAGGCGCACACGCACACACAGACACGCACATGCACACACACACACGAATTCAGGCTCTTTCTGGGAAATTTACCACAAGGGGCGAGCTCTATACTAAGGAGAGACAAAGGCGCAAAATGCTAATGCAGCTGCACAGTCTGATCCCTCCTATCTCACTGCTTCCCACTCCCATGAGACCTCTCATGTCTATTTCTGTGTTCACAGTTCTCTCTCCCACATCTTTCCTTCAATTCCTATCTCTCAACATTCTTCAGATCTCTGCCCTGTTGACATTTCCCTGTAGATTCCCTTCCTTCAACACTCTGCCACTTTGTCACCGCACCATGTTTTTCAGGAATGCTGAATCATTTAATCTTTTACAAAACCAACACCTTGATCATCTCTCTCTGCAACTTTCTCTCAGCTCTGTGGGATCTTGCTATTCTTTTCTGTACATCATTCTCACTACATCGCAGCAGACTCCCCACCACCGCCAAACTCTCTCAGCTCTATCACTCTGCTGCTGCAACTCCTCTCTCTCACTCTGTCCTATATCTCTCCCTGGTTTTTTTCTCTTGCTGTCTATCTGGCCTTCTCTCCATGTCTTCGCCTTTCGTTTTTCTGTCTGACATATCTGTCTGACATTGTATTTCTCTTCCTGGGGTTTACTCTCTCTCTCTCTCCCCTTTCTCTCTCTGCCTCTCTCCTGCTCTCTTTCAGTTCTTCTCACTTTCTCTCCCTCCCTCTGTCTGCCTGTCTTTCTCTTGTTCTCTCCCTCCCTTTCACTGTCTGTCTGTTCATCTCTCTTTATCTCTTGTACTTTCTCTTCCTCTTTCTCCCTGGACCCCTCTGCTCTGTCCCAGTGACTGGGGAAGGTACATTGAGAAGAGTTTGTCTCTTTGTTGCTGGATACAGTACAGTTAATGCAGGGGGATCAACCTTTTCCTAGTCTCTTCCGGGTTTTACCCCCACTGTGGGGAGGGGGTGAGTGTAAGGGACATAAATTACTTTCCTCATTGAGTCTGAAATCAAGCAAAAGAGAAGGGGAGGGTTACAAAAAGAGAGAAAGAGACATGAAGAGATTGGGGATGGAGAAAGTGAGGAGAGAGAGGTGGGCAATGAGAGACGAGGAGACGGAGAGAGTGAGAGAAGGACAGAGTGAGGGAGACAGGGAGAAGGAGAAGGACACATATGGAAGGAGAAGGACAGTGTGTGTGGCTAGAGAATGGTTGCAGAGTGCGATCTTGCTGTGTTAGTCTCTGCACCATGTCCTCCAGCCCAGGAGCTGTGGGTCTACATGGGAAGGGGGAGAGTGGGAGACAGGGACGGAGTGGGACAGCCAGAGACAGGAGGAGTGTTTGATGGGGTTTTGGGGTTGGTGGAGAAAGGAGGGTCTGTTGTCAGAGAGAGAGAGAGAAATTGAGGGAGGGATAGCATGTATGCAAAGTCTGAGACAGGACAGAGAAGAGGTCTCCACAGAAAGGATAGCCAGTGAGACCATTCAGGGGCCAATCCTGAGGATCCTGAACAGGACCAGGATCATTTAATGGGGGAGGGGGGAGAATGGGCAGAAAATACTCCATCTGTGATGCAAACCTGTAATTCTGGCACTGGGAAATTGCTGTGCATTAAAACAGCCACAGGCCAGTCAGTCAATCCAGACTCATTTACCTGTGTGAGAAAGTGAGGACTGCAGATGCTGGAGAGTCAGAGTTACAAAGTGTGGAGCTGGGGAAGCACAGCAGGTCAGCCAGGAGAGTCAATGGTTCAGGCCTGACCTGCTGGGCTTTTCCAGCTCCACACTTTTTCAATCATTTCCCTCTGCCCCACGGAGTGGGGCACACAGCAATGTTGGGGGCAGTGAAGTATTTGTTGCGGCAATTATTTGGGAGGGAAGATATTTGGGGAAGGGGATATTTGGGAGGAGAGAGAAAATAGGGGCATTGTATTTTTGAGGAGGTTCAAAATTGCGTGAGATCGTTCAGGTCTGAAATAGTGAATAACAGAAAAGGAGGGTGAGAAAAAGAGAGAGACAGATCGAGAGAGTGGGGATGGAGAAGGGGGATAGGAGAAAGATGGGCAGAGAGAGACTGGGAAAGGGAGAGAGTGAGAGAAAGACAGACATAGAGAGAGACAGAAAGGCAGAGGGAAAGAGGACAGAGAGAGGGAGAGAAGGGGAAGTCAGACTGAGACAAACAGGAGTTAAAACATGGACAGACTGAAGGGGTGACACTCGTTATTCCAGTTGGTTTCAACTCTCTCTCGATGGTTTTTCACATTTCCTCTCTCCCATGCTCCTGGGTTTTGCTTCAGCCTGTCTCTCTCTCTCTCTCTCTCTCTCTCTCTCTCTCTCTCTCTGGTTCTGCTTCTGGGTCTGCCAAACTCTTTTCTCTCTTCCTCTCTCTCTCTGGATAGTCAGATGGTCTCTGTGTCTTGCCATGCTTGTCTCCTCAGATGGACTCCAGAGATTCAGGCAATCAGTCTGCAGATAAACCCTGTTTTTGTTCATTTCTGGATGGTTTTCAGGAACTTTCTATCGTTGTGGCCAATTAGGAGAATCCGTTAATAGTTTGATGCATTGCCATTCATTTGGATGGTTTGTTGCTGTTAGTTTCTTTGCGTAGCAGGACCCGGTGCCTTCCTGTCTGGGCCCTCATTTGTTTGGTAGATACGTCTGTCCAGAATAACTGTTGCCTTTTACATTTGCTGTGTTTGCGCTGTGCCTGGTGTGTGGGTTTTGTGATTTTGGAGATTTCCTTGGCCAATAAACCTTGGCTGTCTATCTGTGTTTTAGCCAGGAGTTTGTGACACTTCCCCCAAATCATCCACTTGAATGGAAAGAAAAGAAGATTATGCAATAAATTACAAACCTAATTTTAACAGCTGGTTATGCTTGTTGTCAGAGTAGCCAGCTGTCTGTGCAAAAGCCATTGTGTACATTGGTCAAACCGATGGTCTTATAGCTGATATGTGATATCATAAAATCTTGACAGAACAGAATCAGGCCGTTCAGCCCACTGAGTCCACAATGACCCTCTGAAGAGAATCCAAGTCAGACCCACTCCCTCGATTATATCACTGAAATCCCGCATTTCCTATGGCTATTCCAGCTAGCCCGAATATCCCTTGACACAATGAGCAATTTAACATGGCCAATCTGTCGTGATGGCAACTATGGGCAGGCAATCAATACTGGCCCAGCCAGGAACACTCAAACACTGCAAATGAATGAAACTAAGGTGATCACCCGGGGAGTTCCATCTACCTTCCAGCCCCTGGGGGTGTGTCCAGGCATTATTCACCATGATCGTACCCATCTGTTGCAGCCTGCTATCCTAACCACCAGTATCCCGAGATATATCAAGGTGAGTGCGGTTAGGGCTACAGCCGATGTAAGAGGAGCCGAATTCTTGGATAACAGGCTATGGGAATGTCATGGTCTGAACTGTTTTATTCCCATTTAGGTACGTATGGTCCCCGGCAATGTTCCCTCTATCTCCACAGTAAGTGGGAGGTAATCATGGTAGCCCATCCAAATACCTTTTTTATACAACTCCGATAATTTGGATTTCATCCTAACTTTGGTCACTTGGGTTCAGTGGAATCCCTCATACCAAGCCCAGGTGTCCCACCGAGAGTGTCCTTACAGCTGTTATTAACCCAGCCCTTGGTGAGCTGCTGTCACTGACAGTGAGAGACGTTGGTGTGGATGTTCTCCTGGAACAAATATTTATACGGTTTGTCACTAACCCGGGATGGGACTTTCCCTTGGCTGGCCTGCCTGAGCTCCTCCCTCAGCTGTTCCATCATCCCGTTACTGCACAGGGTGTGGTTTTACTGCTCACCATAATCTCTGATTGGGCCGTGAATGATCTGATTAATCGTATTGGCGTGACCCTCCAGTTCGGTCACTAAGTGATGGTTAGCCGGATTCTCCACGAGTTGTCCCATGGTCTCCTCTGGGTTTTCTGTATTCAGTCTTTCTCAGGCTCATTAGAGAATTGTTGGGTCAGGATCCTGAGTTTATTCTCCAAATTAGCCAAGTCAGCGTACTGACCGGTAACACTCCTGCCCTGGGGGTGGATTCGTATACTGTGGCTAAATCATTAAGGAGTTCCCTTTTCTTTTGTCTGTTAATTATTTTTCTGGGTTCTGTGTTTTCCTTCAAATATCCCTGTCCTTTGTCCCATTATCCTGTGGGTCAGTTGGGAACATGATTATTTAAATGGGGAAGGACACCACTCTGATTACTGTATCCCTGATACATTCATTATGATTAATGTCAGTTTGTGATAAATGTTCGTGAACAAGGAATTCCCTATGAGTTTAATGACTGGTCCATTGTGAGAGCCTGGTATGTGTGGGACAAGCTGGGGGAGGAGCCTTCCCTCCTGGTCACAGCCCGTTTTTAATTTTGTTTCTGAGGAATTCTCCCTGGTGGGCTTCCTGGGATATCGCAGTCTGAAAATGACCCCTAGTCCAGGCAGGGTGCTTGGTATCCTACTACCATTCTCGGGGAAACTCTACCAATCGCTTCTGATCCCTGAGCTCCTGGAACACAATGTGGAAATCCCTAAAGTCTATTTCGTATTCAGCAATTAATTAGCAGAGAGCCCAAGCCTCATTACGGGCACGATTGAGGGGTTGAATCCCAGGTATCCCTTCTCCTTTCTGAGACATGGGAGACAAAGGGTCGGGCCCAGTTTCTCATCGCTAAGAGAGGTGCAGGTCATATCCCCAAATATCCAGACAAATTGGACCCAGAGTCTCCGGGTGAAGCTGCCGGGGGAGGGGAGGGGCATTCCCCTGGTTGTTGTTCTGCAGTTATGCAGCGTGTCTGCAGGATATGCCTTATCCTGCCCTCGAGCAGTGAGGATCGCTGCCTTCATCTAATCATGGATGCCCCTCCCTATTTGTTGGCCCTCAGGGAGGGCTGAATGGCCTGCTGGACTAAGGCACATGGCGATTCATTGGGTTTGCTCCTCAGCGTCCACTCTGCATATGACAGACTGTCAGTCAATCTCATCCAAATATGTATCTGTGATAGAGACGGGATCTTTTTGGTGCTGCCCACCAGCTGGGTGCCTGGAATGGCTGCTGTGTGCGGAGTGAGACCATAAGCTGCTTTACACTGGGTAACCACATGATTCATGGAATCTGAGTTCGGCTGTGGCTCAGGGCTGGGGACAAAAGGTGCAGTTACCTGGGAGACAGGCAGTGGGAGTCCCCATCTGTGAGCGGGTGTGGATGTGTCAGTGTGGAGCCTGTCATTATCTCCCTGGGGAGGTAGAACCCCAAAGGCACACATTATCCCATTCTGGGAGGAGCCCTAGTTCCCTAGGGATTGTATTTGCTCCTGGCACCTCCTACTATGGCCTGATGTGTGTTGCTCCATGTTGAAGGTGTACAGGACCCATGCAGCTGCTTGGAGCTCATACACTGTCCTTCCAGATTGTCAATGTAACCTGAGGCTGCCTCCCCATCCCCAGAGACCCTCCTTTCACTGGATTGGGCTCTTCCCAATTGTAACTGGAATAGTCCCATGTGGGTGAGATTTTCCTGCAACCTTCTGTCCTGCTCATTGTGCAGGAGACCTAGCTCGATCACAGCCTGTAGTTTTCCCTGGGGTGACCGGATTCCAGCTGCCTGATCCCAGCCGTGGGTCCTCCAGGCTATCGGCAGTGGAGTGAGCTTTCCAGCTTCCTTCCCCAGTTCTCTATGGGCATCTCACCACAGCTCCTGTGCCAGGAATCCTGCACTGCAAGGCCAGGCTGGCTTCCTGTGAAATTCTGCAGGACTGTTTCACATTTGTACCGGCTCGTGTTCCTATTGCTTTGGCCGCTTCTGTATTATGGGACACCTGGGTATGTTCATAGAGTCATAGATTTCTACAGCATGGAGACAGGCTCTTTGGCCCAAACTGGTCCATCCACACTAACCCCGTTTCCCTGCACTTGACCCATATCCTTCCAATATGTTCCTCTCCATATATTTGTCCAAGTGCATTTTAAATGTTCTTAAATGTATCCTCCTCGACCACTTGCACTGGTCGTTCATTCCGTATGTGTAACACCCTCTGGGTAAAAGCATTGTCCCTCAGGTTCCCATTTAATCTTCCCCTTTCACCTTAAACTGATGCCCTTTCATCCTTGATTCCCCAAGCCTTGGATAAAGACTGAGTGCATTCACCCTATCCTTGCCTCCCATGATCTTATACACCTCTATAAGGACACCCCCTCAGTCTCCTACAATGAAAGAAAATGTCCTTGCTTGTCCAACCTCTCTCTATAACTCTAGTTGAGTTCTGGCAACATCCTTGTAAGTTTCTTCTGCTCTTTTTCCAGTTTAATAACATCCTTCCGATAGCAAGGTGGGTAAAACTGAACACAATACTCCAAGTGTGGCCTCACCAACATCCTGCACAACTACAACAGAACGTCCCAACGTCGATATTGCATGCCCTGACTGATGAAGGGCCCAGTGTGCCAAAAGCCTTCTTCACTGCCCTGACTCCCTGAGTTCGGAGAACCGTGCTCCTGGAATCCAAGGTCCCTCTGTTCCACTGCACTCCTTCAGGCCCTACCATTCACCATGAAACCCCAGTTTTGATGTGACTTTCCAAAATGCTAGATCTCGCCCTTGTCTGTATTAAATTCCATTTGCCATTTCTCAGCCCAGTTCCCCAGCTGAGCAAGGCCACGTTGCAATTGCTGAGAACCTTCCTCACTTATTTTAGTGTAATCTGAAATCTTTCTAATCATGCCTTAAACATCCTCATCCAAATCATTGATAAAGATAACAAACAGCAATGGGCCTAGCACTGACCATCTCAGTGGCACAATGGCTCAGTGGTTAGAACTGCTGCCTCATAGCACCGTGGATTTGGGTTCAATTGCAACTTAACAGGTTGGTCTGTGTGGGTTAGATCCTGTTCGGGTTAGATTTCCTACAGTATGGAAACAGGCCATTTGGCCTAACAAACCACATCGACCTGCTGAACAGTAACCCACCCAGAGCCATTCTCCCTACCCAACATTTACCCTTAACGAATGCACCTAGCAATATGGGCAATTTAGCCTGGCCAATTCATCTGACCTGTACATTTTTGGAATGAGGAGGAAACCGGAACACCCAAAGGAAACCCATGCAGACACAGGGAGAATGTGCAAACTCCACACAGTCACCCGAGGCTGGGGTCGAACCCAGGAGCCTGGCGCTGTGAGGCAGCAGTGCCAACCACTGAGCCACCATGCCAGACCAACTGAGTTTGTACGTTCTCCCCATGTCTGCGTGGGTTTCGTCTGGGTGCACCGGTTTCCTCCCACAATCCAAAGATCTGCAGGTCAAGTAAATTGGCAATGCTCAATTGCCGAATATGTTCATGGATGTGTAAGTAAGCTGCGTTAGTCAGGGGTAAATGTAGAGTAATAAAGTAGGGGAATGGGTTTGAGTGAAATAATCTTCAGAGGGCCAGTGGTCTTGTTGGGCCGAAGGGCCTGTTTCCACAAAGGAGGGATTCTATGATTCTATGACCTCTGAGGCACACCACGAGTCACAGGCCTCCAGTCTGACTGATACTCTCTGCTTCCTAACATCAAGCCAATTGTGTACTCAGCTTGCCAACGCCCCCTGGACTCCATGCGATTTAACTTTACAGAGCAAGGTACCATGTGGAACCTTATCAAAGGCCTTCCTGAAATCTGTAGTGTCCACATGTCCTGGCCTGCCCTCGTCAAACTTCCTGATCACTTCAATAAAGAACGCTAACAAATTTGTGAGGCATGGTCTCCCATGCACAAGGCTTTGCTGACTACTCCCAATCAAATGTTGTATTTCCAAATGCATGTCGATCTAATCTCTCAGCATCTTCTCAAGTAACTTACTTACCACGGATGTTAGGTTTACTGATCTATAGTTCCCAGGTTTATCTTTGCAGCCATTCTTGAATAAGGGCGCCACATATACTGTCCTCCAGTCTTCCAGGACCAAACCCGTGGCTAACGGTGAGGCAAAAAGATCAGCAGGGACCCCACAAGTACTTCCCTCACCTCTTGAGGTGCAGTTGGATATGTTTGGTCAGGTCCAGGAAATTTATCCACCTTCATACATTCTAATGCATTCAACACATCCTCTCCTGTGATATGGACTGACACCAAGAGATCATCACTAACTATCCCAAGTTCCCAAGCCTTCATGTCCTTCTCCAAGGTCAACACAGAGGGGAAATAACTCCTGTGTTTCTGCACACACATGTCCACTCTGGTCCTTGAAAGGTCCCATTTTCTCTCTAGTTATTCTTTTTTCCTTCGGAGGGGGAGATTGCAGTGTTGGGTAGGGATCAGTAAGGGAGGGGAGATTGCAGTGCTGGGTAAGGATCAGTCAGGGGGGATATTGCAGTGTTGGGTAGCGATCAGTCAGGGAGGGGAGATTGCAGTGCTGGGTAAGGATCAGTCAGGGGGGATATTGCAGTGTTGGGTAGGGATCAGTAAGGGAGGGGAGATTGGAGTGCTCGGTAAGGTTCAGTCAGGGGGGATATTGCAGCGTTGGGTAGCGATCAGTCAGGGAGGGGGAGATTGCAGTGTTGGGTAGGTATCAGTCAGGGAGGGGGTGAGTGCAGTGTTGGGTAGGGATCAGTCAGGGAGGGAGAGATTACAGTGTTGGGTAGGAATCAGTCAGGGAGGGAGAGATTGCAGTGTTGGGGTAGGTATCAGTCAGGGAGGGGGTCAGTGCAGTGTTGGGTAGGGATCCCAGAAATGTTCTCGTTCTCACAGTCTCTGGTTAGAGAATTCAAGTTTTGGCAGATTGCCCTCCTGGTCTCTGTACGTTGAGGTGTTTGTCATGTACAGATGTGTAGATTTAGAGTGTAAATATCACCACAGTGCAAACACTCCCTTGTTGTCACGAAGGGAGCACTGAATGCTCTGATATACTGCACTTAGTCATAGAGATGTACAGCATGGAAACAAGCCCTTTGTTCCACCTCATTCATGCCAACCAGATATCCTAACCTAATCTAGTCTCTTTTGCCAACACCTGGCCTGTATCCGTCTAAACCTTACTATTCATAAACCCGTCCAGAGGTCTTATAAATGCTGTAATTGTACCAATCTCCACTACTTCCTCTCGTAGCTCATTCCATACACACACCATCGTCTACGTGAAAAAGTTGTCTCCTTAGGTCCATTTTATATCTTTCCCTCTTACTCTCAGCCTATGCCCTCCAGTTTGGGACTCTCTCACCCCAGGGAAAAGACTTTGTCCGATCCATGCCCCTCGTGATTTTATGAAACTTGAGAAGCCTCCGATGCTCCAGGGAAAACAGCCTCAGCCTATTTCAGCCTCTCACTATAGCTCAAATCCTCCACCCTGGCAATATATTTGTAAATCTTTTCTGAACGCTTTCAAGATTCACCACATTCTTCATTTGGAAGGAGACCAGAATTGCACATGGCCTAACCAATGTCCTGTTCAGCCACAATATGACCTCCTAATTCCAATACTCAATGATCTGACCAATAAAGGAAAGCATGCCAAATGCCTTCTTCACTATCCTATCTGCCTGCAACTCTACTTACAAACAACTATGAACTTGCACTCCAAGGTCTCTTTGTTCAGCAACACACCCTTACCATTAAGTGGATATGACGTGCTCTGATTTGCTTTTCCAAAATGCAGCACCTCGTATTTATCTAAATTAAACTCCAACTGCCACTGCTCGGCCCATTGGCCCGTCTGATCAAGATCCCATTGTACTCTGAGGTAACCTTCTTCACTGTCCACTGCAACTCCAATTTTGTTGCCCCTTGCAAACCTACTAACTATACCTCCTACGTTTGCATCCAAATCATTTATATAAATGATGAAAAGCAGTGGATTCAACACTGATCCTTGTAGCACATCAGTGGGCATAGGAGTCCAGACTGAAAAGCAACCTTACACCACCACCTCTTGTCTTCGAGCCAATTCAAATGGCTATTTCTCCCTGTATTCCATATGATCTAAGCTTGCTAACCAGTATCCCATGGGAAACCTTGTTAAACACTTACGGAAGTCCATACAGATCCCGTTCACCGCTCTGCCCTCATCAATCCTCTTTGTTACTTCTTCAAAACAATCAGTCAAGTTCGTGTGACATGATTTCCCACACACAAAACCATTACTACTTTAAAATTAATCAAACTTTGGTCACTGGCCCCAAAGTGTTCCCCCACTGACACCTCAGTCACCTGTCCTCAGTCTGTTATCATTGTGATCGGCTGCTTCATTGCTGTGAATTTGAATTAAAATGAGAAAAACCTGGACTGACTGGACGCTGCTCCTCCATCAGGTAGCGAGTGGGGCAGGATCACACGACACCGAATTTATAGTAAATTCTGTGTTCCATGATCTTGCCCCACGAACTACCCAATGAAGCTCTCGAAAGCTAATATACTTCCAAATAAACCAGTTGGACTATAACCAGGCGTTGTGTGATTTTTAACTTTGGCCAGTCCAACACTGCCACATCTATGTCCTCATAGAATCCCTACAGTGTGGAAACAGGCCGTTCGGCCCAATAAGTACACACCAAATGAATTTGATTGATTCACTCATTGATTAGAGTGAAGGGATATTTCAGCACCTTCTTCAGTTGCTGCCTGAACTTTGCCAGGGTAAAGGCAAAAATACCATGCAGCAACTGAGAAACTGTATCATGAATCCCAATTCCAGCACAATTCATGTTGATACGTAGACCAATAGCCTATCACAAACATTTGGCTCCATATTGAATACATTGTTAACACGAACAGTAACAAAATGGATTTACTTCAGCTTTGCATTTCGGTGTTTCTGTGAGACTCTCCATTGGTCTCCTGTGGGCTCTGCTGGTTATTAACATGTGTCTGATGATGAAAACTTTGAGCAGCAGAATCCGGGGAAATTGGAAAGTCCGGTTAGAATGTGGTGGAAGAACTCAATTATGACCCAGACTCAAGAGTAATACACACCGATTGTTACATCACAATGCCAGGGGGTGTTGTCCAGCCAATACTGAGCTGGGAGAATAAAATACCAGAAGATGTTCTTTAAACAGCTGAGCACAGTCGCTGTTCCCAGAACAGTTTTCTAACTGGAATATTTAAATTCAGCTTCTGGCAACAAATGGCCTCGAATCAATCGAAGGTGAAAGTGATGGCCAACAAGACAGGACCATCCGACCCGATATAAAGCATTACAGCATAGATACTACACATGGGGACGACCTATAGATAACTGTGGTGTTCTCAACAAACAATCAGAATATGTCTCAGGATCAGGTTGACGATAAAGACTAGTCGACCTGCCACTACCATGGCCACCAAGTAATGGGTATCACATCGAGACAATCCACATTCTTTATCAAGCAGCATGAAGATCATCACATTAACTGTGAGGAAGGCAAGCAAACAAGTTATACATTAATTTGGAGGTAAGGTTTCAGTACCATATTGGTTAGTACAGCTGCCTCACAGCGCCAGGGACCTGGGCTTGATTCCAGTCTGGGTCAACAGTCTGAGTGGAGTTTGCACATTCTCCCTGTGTCTGCGTGGGTTTCTACTCAGTACTCCAGTTCGAAAATGTGCATGTTAGATGATTGGCCATGGTGTATTTGTCCTCGAGTGACCAGGATTGTGCAGGTTCATTGGATTAGCTCTGGGAAATGCAGGGATAGGATGGGATGCTGGGCTTGAGGTCAGTGCAGACTTGAGGGGCAACTTGGCATCTTGTGCACTGTAAGGATTCTCTTCTGTAACTCTATGCCTCACAAAACATTGAGAAAAGCAGAAAAATCTCTTCATCTCTTTAGCCAATCAAAGTTGCCTAACTTCAGAGAAAACAACAAGTGCCCTCCAGCTCTTGTTACAATTTTAGTGTTTCTTGCAAGGAGTCACCCATGAAGGAAGCGTTGCTGTAGCTGTTCCCAGTTTTTACTGAGATCGCAACTGGAAGACTGTATGAGACTGTTTTTATCTCCTTGCCTCAGAAAGAATTTCATTACATGAGATCGTGTATGGACACAGCTCACTCGGTTGATTCCTGGGATGACGAGTTCATCTCATGCACATTTTGGAATGTATACCATTTGAAGTTCAGCAGAAACAAAAATGATCATATTGAGACATAACTGACCCTGAGAGGACTTCACAGGCTGGATGCTGAGAGGATGGATCCCCACGTGCGGGTATGTTGAACTCGGGGAACTGGAGAATGTTTGAAAATGTAGCCTCTTCCATTTCAGACTGAGATAAGGATGTATCTGATAATGTGTTGCCCAGAGAGTATTGAAGGCTGAACTTGATTCATATTTGATCAACCAAAGAGCCAGTGCTTATGTGGGCCAAGTTTGAGAGGGTTGAATGGTCTACGTCTGTTCTGATATGTTGCGCATCATGTCACAAATAGGAGGTGATTTGGTGCAAGGACAATCACTTTAAATGTAAGGGTGCTTCCATTTTAGATTGAGATGCGGATGCTCCTTTGTCCTGAGGGATGTGATAACTGTGGCATTCTCATCTGCAGGGAGCAGTGAAGATATTCAAGGCTGAGCTCAGTAGCTCCTTGATGGTCAAGCAAGCTCATTTTTATTGGAACAGAGATGGACAGGGAGTTCAGCCACAGTCAGATCAGCTCTGATCTGTCTGAATGGTGTAGCAGAGACCGAATGGCCAACTGGTGCTCCTACCTCCCGTGTAATGTCACACAACACGTCTCTGACAGAATTCCTCAAGGCTATTACTGAGACACAGGAATAAACCATTCAGCCCTCTAAAGAGTTGCATAGTAACTTGTATTCAGCACATAGAACGTACTGCACAGTGTACCAAGGAGGTGATTTAACTCTTTTAAACAACTCCTCCTCATCTGACCAGATGCTGTGTATGTGTAGGGCTTGTCCATAGGGTCTGGCTGTTTTAATATGTTTTGGGTGGAAGCTGGAGAAGTGTAGCATTGTGAGGTTATCTGTGGGTTTGCGGTCGAGTGAGCTGCCCATCCTTGATGGAGATACATGTGTCCAAGAATGAGACAGTAGAGAGTAGTCCATTGTGAGTTTGATGGTGGGATAAAACTTGTTGATATCACTGTGTAGTTTTATGAGCGACTCCTCGCCATGGGTCCAGAGGAAGAAAATGTCGTTGATGTACCTGGTGTATAGTGTTGGTTGGAGGTCCTGCGTAGAGAAGAAATCTTGTTCAGACATGTGCCTAAAGATGTTGGCATGTTGGGATGCAAATTTGGTTCCCGTGGTTGAACCATGCGTCTGGCTGTAGAACCTGTCATCAAAGGTGAAGACATTGTAATTGAGGATAAAGCGGATGAGTTGACGGACGGTGCTCGGAAATTGGCAGTTGTTGCTCGTCTTTAAAAAAACCACCAAACCTCAAACAGCTGAAGGGGTAAATGTAGGGGAATGGGTGGGTGTGGACTTGTTGGGTCGAAGGGCCTGTTTCCACACTGCAAGTAATCTAATCTAATCTAAACTATAGAGGAAACAGAGAATAATGAATAAAGAACAGTACAGCACAGGAACAGGCCCTTCGGCCCACTAAGACTGTGCTCACACTTGATGCCTTTCTAAATGAAAACCTATTTATCTTTTCATGGTCCATATCCCTCGATTCCCAACCTATTCAAGAAATTGCTATTGTATCCACCTCCACCATTACCTTTCGGAAGAATATTTCAGGTACTAACGACCATCAGCGTAAAAAAATCTGTCTCACATCTCCTTTAAACTTTCCCTTTTTACCTTATAACTATGTCCCCTTGGAATTGAGATTAATATCGTGGGGAAAAGGCTCTGACTAACCACAGTAATAGCCTGGGGCTCTGATTGCAAGTGTAGTGATATTATCACAATCCCACTGACTGTCCTGAAGTCAGCACCTTTCAGGGAGAACACTCAATACTTCTACTCAAATTATTTGTGGCAGGAAGAGAATAGGAACAGTTGAATCTGGATATAACAAAGGTGCAGACGATGGTTTATTCAGCAGCTAGACTGAGACAAAATGGTAGACCTGAGATATTGCGGAGTTGATGGTGAGCAGGAATGGTGCTGGAGAGAATATGGAAATAAATATCAGCTTAGAGCCGAAGTACATGTTGGAGTTATACGCAGTTTGATTCCACTTCAGATATTGGCATTAAAATTGCTTGGTTAGGGATGGAGTTTGTGGACAGAAGTCATGGCAACAGCTTCCTTTTTTTCAGTATTTAAATTATGAGGACAGTAAGTTAGTTCAACAAAGATTGATGAATTCATAGTCAGATAGAAAGACTTACCAGGAATAATAGTGAGGAGATGATAGAAATCAGCTTGAATCAGCCAACGCACTTTTAAGTTCCACCCAATCTTGAAGAAGATTGTGAAGACCCAAATGTAAACCCCTGGTCAGTATTGGAACATTCCCGTCTATTGTTTCCATATTCTGGTCCATTGTTGGAACACTCCATTGCATTGTTCTCAGACTCTGATCTCTGCTCTCCCTTACTCATGAACTGTTGATCCTGGTTAGTGCTGAAGGTGAAGTTCCTACTGATACTATGTGATAACATTGTAAGACCCCCTTATTAATAGGAAGTAAACCTTTTAGTGAAATAATTTTACGCATGGAAACTGATATTAACTACAATCACTGAACGAGCAGGTTCACTTAACCCCATTCAAACCAATTTGTTTTATAACATGGTAAATTAATACATTTGCTCAGTCTGGATGGGATGTCTGAGTGTTTCTGAGGAATGGACACAACAGCAAAGTGATTGGTTTTAACTATTTAATGCTCCATAGATATGGAAGTGTGGTCAGAGGACTGAAATTACCTTCTCTTTACATAAAAGAAGAGACAAACCCTGGAATAAAGAATAGCCAATGTAATATAATTAAAATATTGAGGATACTTCCAGAGTCTACCATTTGGGGAGAATAATCTGTTCCTCAGAAACATTGGATTTACAAGAAGCAACTAGAATAGCGACGCAAATGGAAAACACATGTATCGACAAGAAAGGTCAGTTTATTAAGCTAGTATCAGAGCAGATCAATGAAGATGGTCCTGTAGATTTTCTCAAATAAAATACAATCAAGGGTCATTGTCGTGGAAATTAAATCTACTCAACTATTAGCAGGAGCAAAGAAAGGATCTTTATTTTGAATCCTGCAGAATTGACTCAATGCGCTATGCCAGATGCCTTAATGCAAAGAGCACTGAAACATTGTGCAGATGCTTGCCATATAGTGTTCCTTATCACATTCTCACGGGCAATTCTTTGGTCTTCCAGACATAATGATTCTTCAGCCTTCGCTGAGTTCGACGATTGCAAGGTCAAGTAGAATGTATACAGAATTCACACAGAGTTAAGCTGGCGGCAACCCTTTATCAAAGCATCATTTACTAAGCTCAGCACAGCATTGAATTAAAGAAAAGCATTCTCTTTAAATTCCACAGTAAACGGATAATTAATTTCACAGTAAATGGATAATTTCCCGTTTCATTTTCCCCCTTTTTGTCATTTTATGACATCAAGCCCAATTACAGCAACAACTACAAAGAAATATAGAGCCGTAATAGTTATACATCAAAAAAAGTTTAGGAAACACCAGGCCTTTCCTCAGATACCGCCTACCCGAAACACAGCTTTGTGGTGGTATCTTCACTTGCTCTGGTGTGCCCTGTACACAGCCCATTTGTGAGCTGCGGCAGCCCCATAATCGTATGAGGCTTCTAATCACTACTTGCACTTAATTGGTTCCGGTGCTGTCCGATATCTCCTCGGGCTCAGCTACACGCTTGTAATGGCTGGTGTGTATCTACTTGGCTCTTTCTGCGATCTTAACTGCTGTCTGTGTTGTGAGGGGCACTTGAAATGTTCCAAGCCACCTCTTCGCCTTCCAGTTGTTCCTCCTGAAGTCTTTCATCACTATCCAGTCTCCAGGTTCTAGATCATGCAGCTTCCCTCCTGCTGGTTGGGGTAGTTCTGCTTTCACTCGATTCTGTATTTGAGACAAAAGTGCAGAGAGTTTTATACAGTAACACAACATCTCATCCTCACAGCGGCCTGTTATCTGTCTTACCTTAGGTCTTGGGCCCATTCCTGTGTTGGGCGATCTACCAAACAAAATCTCAAACGGGCGAGGATTAACTCTGCCTCTCCTCCTCGATCTCATATACACTCGCACAATCGGAAGTGCCTTTGTCCATGTCACCCCTAGTTCCTCACAACATTTTGTCCATTTATTTTTTAGGGTAGAATTTTCTCTTTCCACTGCCCACTACTCACTGGGTGGTAGGCACAGGGTTGTCGCATATATTTTACCAAATAATCACTGATCTGCTGGAAGCCATTATTGAGAAATGGTGTCCCATTGTCACTACTGATCCTTTCAGGGATGCCCCATCTCGGAATTATCTCAGTAAGCAAAGCCTTGGCTACTGCACTGGCATCCTGTTTACACGTGGGGAATGCTTCCACCCATTTGGAAAACGTATCAACTATTACCAGACAATAACTTTTCCCTTCGCTGGGCGTTAACTCAATGAAATCCATCTGTAAATGTACTAAAGGTTTTTGGGGTTGGGGGTGTGCTGCATGACTTATCTGTATTCCCCTTCCCATATTATTAGTGACACAGATAAAACAATATTTCTGGGATTAATGAGTAAATCCCTCAGTGTACCAGTGTGCCAAAATACTGTATATGCCCACCCTTTGGCATAGAATGGAAATAATGATGGTGGTAGACACGGTTTCCCATTGGGATCACCCCATACTCCTTCCCTCACATTGCATCCTGCTTTCGTCCACTCTCGATTTTCTTCTGGTGTGGCCTATGACTGTAACTCCTGTACATCTGCTGTTGGGGTACAAATTTTTATCAGACACATGTCAATCTGCTCAGCTGGTGGCTGCTGGGCTGCCGTTCTCGCTGCTGAGTCTGCCCTTGCATTGCCTTGGGAAATAAGATCATTATTTTTTGTGTGAGCTTCACACTTACACACAGCGATTGATTTAGGCAACTGGACCGCTTCCAGGAGGTCGCGAATCAGGTTGCGATGTGTGATGGGCTTTCCGGTGGAGGTCAAGAATCCCCTGTGTTTCCACAGGGTTCCAAAATCATGTACAACTCCGAATACATATCTGCTATCGGTGTAAATATTCAGTGTCCTTCCCTCAGCCAACTTACAGGCCTCAGTCAAGGCAATCAGCTCCGCTGCTGGCACTGACAGATGAGAATGGAGTGATCCCACTTTGACTACTTCGTAGATAGTCACTGCATCGTAACCAACACAATTCTGGCCTGTCTCCTTGCTCCTGAATGTTGACCCATCCACAAAAAAATCTCCATGTCTGGATTCTGACATGGTCAATCCTGCAAATCTGATCTGGGGCAGCAAATTTGATTAGTTACAGCAATACAGTCGTGTGTGTCTCTGTATCCTTCTGTGGGGAGAAATCTAGCAGGGTTAAGGGCGTTACATCACTTTATTATAATGTTAGGCGTCTCCAATAACACAGTATTGTATCGGAGCCAACGTGCTGCTGAGATGTGTGCGGTCGTTTGCTCGGACAGCAGTCAGGATACTGCATGTGGGACCAGAAGGGTTAATTCACCACAGCCGACTATATCCCTGGATGCTCCAACAGCCTTTTCAGCTGCAGCCACAGCTCACAGGCATTGAGGCAATCCTGCCACTACGGGGTCAAGTTTAGCTGAAAAATATGCTCCCGGCCTCAATCTTCCCCAATGATCCTGGAACAGCACAGATGTCATGCAGCCACGCTCATCATCTACAGTTTGTACAAAAGGCTGGTTTGGGTTCAGAATCCCCAGTGTAGGTGTAGTTTGGAGCACCCCTTTTTAATTCAACAAAGGCACTCTCGGCCTCTGTGGTCCACTGTAATAGACTCAGGTTCTGCAACCCTTTTCCATGGGCTATGACACTTCGGGGACCCTCAAGGGTTGCGTAATGTGTGATAAACATCCTACAGTAGGAGCACATACCCAAAGAGGAGAGCAATTGTCTCTTCGTGTGAGGCTTTGGAATTTGCTGGATTTCTTGAACTCTGTCTTGACCAATAGCCTTCCCTTATTCAGATATTAGGCGACATAAGAACCTCACCTGTTGTTGCACAAATTGTAGCTTTGCGAGACTGGCTTTGTGCCCTTCCCGCACTAGATGGCAGAGCAACGGAAGGGTCTCCTTCCACATTGTTCCTTTGTTGGTGCCGCAGTCAAGCAATCATCTACATACTGCAGCAGCACTGACCCCGGGGTTTGAACAAGAGTCTCCAGACTCCTGCATAGAGCCACATTATATATGGTGGGGGACTCACAGTAACCTCGCGTGAAGGTATATGATTTCCCTTTGAATGAAAAAGCGAACCAGAATTGACTATTTGGGTGTACCAATACACTAAAGCAGGCATTTGCTAAATCCGCAACAGAGAACCGTTTGCTGTCCGGTGCAATTTGAGCCAATATAGTGTCGGGATTGGGAATATTTGGGGCACGTGGAACAACAGCGTCATTGACAGCCTGCAGGTCTTGAACAGATCTCCTTTCCTCCGGTTCACCGGGAATGTTTGTCTTTTTGACTGGATAAATGGGGTTCTCAATGGTGAGTTTTCACAGGGGATTATCGCTCCAGCTTTTAGGAGGGATTCAAAGACTGCAGTAATTCCTTCTTTGGCTTCGGGTTTTAACAGGTATTGTGCTCTGCAAGGGTGATACTCAGACTTCGGGGTTATCCTTATGGGCTCACAGCCCCATATGAGCCCCATATCATGTTTGCCCTTTGTCCACAACACAGTAAGGACCATTTTTAATCTTGCGTTTGAGACTTCTATCTTGGGGAAACGCCAGGCTATCCCCCTAGGCTTCTCAGGGCTAGCGGGTGTTACCTGGACTGTCCTATCCGCCTGAGTTAGCCAAGTTAGTTCCTTCTTATATGTCCGCATATCTGTATTGAACCAGATGCCCACATTGTCCTGTAAGACCCAACCTTTCGTTCTTTGTGCCTTTAGCTCCCATGGTCCCAAATCCTGCCACCTTTCACTGGACACCTTCGCCAGTGACACATGAGAGCAGAGCCTTCCACATCAAAAAGATAGGGTCTACTTGCTGTTACAGATACCTTAGATAGGTTCACACTGACTGCACATCTGAGATCACTCCAATAAAATTCACACAATAAAAACTGATCTGGTTTAACCAATCTCCTGAACCAATCCTTCTCATATGGTTCGTCAGGACCATCACGGTGTATGTGTTCTGTGCAATGCAACATGTCTCCAGCATGAAAATCGGTGTTAGTAGGATTAACATGGTTTCTTGCTTCCAGGGTGAGTGAATCGCTCTCTGAACTTATCACTCTCTGGCTTAATCGCCACTCATAGACATACATCAGGGGTCGTATGTCATATTTTATAGCCTGCACTGGTAAATCATTTCTTTGAATTATCTGCAAGCTCGTCGGAGTACTGACCAAATCCAATCCCAGTCTCCGTATGAGATCCCGACCCATCAAATTTAAAGGACCAAATTCCGATAACAAGAAAGAGAATTGGAATGGTTCCCCGCTACTACATTTGCTTAGTAGAGGTGCAGAAAATCTCTCCCGATCCATGACTCCTGATGCCCCCATTGTGTTCAGGAACCTGTCACTCATCTTTATTTGTGTCGATTGTCTGAACTGGCTTAATGTAAGGACTGAGTATGTTGCCCCTGTATCTATCAATAAGGTAACTGATGTACTTTCACATATAACATAGAGGTGGTCTTTGACTTGTACACTTCATTGTGATATTGGACATACCGTCCACACTTTGCAATCTCCGTGCTGCACATTGAGGTGTGATTTGTCTCAGTGAGCGAAAGGTTAGGAGAAGAGATGAGCATAAGCGAGTCTTCATTGCCAAGCGTAAGGGAAAGAGGCTGACCTGTACCTTGTGGGCTGCCCACCTCCACCTCAGCCTTCCCCTGTCAGTCACCCTGTCACTCAGCCTCCAGGGCCGAGTGAGCAAGTCTTTGCATTTTTGGTTGGCCATTCCAAGTCCTGTGTGGACTCTCCCTTTGCTTGCTCTTGCTGGAGCCCATTTTTAATGTCACTGGAAAAGTATTCAGCTCTCTCTCCGTCTCTCTCTCGCAGTACCATTATCTATTCCCTTTTGACTTGCTTTTACCTCCGGAGGTCCCCTCTCACATTGGGCGCGTCCGCCTCAAGGCCTTGGTTTTCGTAAACGAAGAAACCACGTACCTGCTTCGTCTTCGGTGAGTGCAACCCAGCCAGTGGTGGTTCCAAGTCTAAAACCAGCCTTAACCTTGCTGTCTCCTAAACACTCTTCATACAGCAATCCCCTTCCCCTGGGGTTTTACTCTAATACCACGTGAGAGTTCACTGAACCCTTTTCCTGCTGTATTTACTCTCTAAGAATGACTCTCTATGTAGGATTATGTAAAACACGACTATTACCCGATCTTATTTGATTTGAAACTCTGGCGGTAGGGCAATCCACAGATTCCCAGACCTCTCACGCAAAAGGGTCAATTCAGCGCTCGAGATGAAGTGAAAGACGTTCAAGGCACTGGCACGTACGCTTCCTGGGAATCTTCAGAATCTCATCCAGTCGCGGGGTCCCGGGATGAGCCCCCACGTTTACAGTCATGGAAATTAAATCGACTTGACTCAATAATTAGCAAGAGCAAAGCAAGGGCCGTCATTAAAAATTTTGCAAGATTGACCCATTACACTAAGTCAGATGCCTCAATGCAATGAGTACCCAAACATTTGCGCAGACACCTGCCTTATAGCATTCCTTACCAAACTCTCAAGGGCAGAGACTGTGGAAACTCAAGTTGTTATCCTCTCATCCCCTGGTGCTAGACGAAACAGTTATTCAGCTTTCACTGAGTTCGACCATCGCAAGGTCGAGTTGAATGCTTACAGAAATCAAACAGAAATAAGCTAACTGCAACCCTTCATCAAAGCATCGTTTACAAAGCTCAGCACATTATTGATTTAAACAAAGCATTCTCTTTAAACTTAACAGTAAATGGATAATTATTTTCACAGTAAATGGATAATTAATTTCACAGTAAATGAATAATTTCCTATTGCAGTCACAGTGTATTCCGAGAGAGTCATAGGGTGTCACTTTGTGTCCCAGAGAGAGTTACCGTGTGTCTCAGAGTGTCAGAGAGTATCAAAGTGTTTCACGGTGGGTCTTAGAGAGGGTCTCAGTGTGTCAAAGAGAATGTCAGAGAGTGTCACAGTATATCAGAGAGAGACAGGGAATATCACAGTATTAGAGAATGTTGCAGTGTGTCAGAGAATATCACATTGTATCTCAGACAGTCCGAGAGTGTCAAAGTTTAGCAGAGAGTGGCACAGTATGTCTCAGACAGTGTCACAGAAAGTCACAGTGGATGTCAGAGAGTGTCAGAGAAAGTCAGAGAGTGTCACAGTGTGTTACAGAGAGTGTCAAAGAGGGTCAGAGAGTGTCACAGTGTGTCTCAGGGAGTGTCAGAGAGAGTCAGGGAGTGTCACAGTGTGTCATAGTCTGTCAGAGAATGCCACAATATGTCTCAGAGAGCGTCAGAGATTATCACAGTGTCTTAGAGAGGGATACATATGTCTCTGAGAGTGTCAGAAAGTGTCACAGTGACTTAAAGAGTGTCACAGTGTGTCAGAGAGTGTCACAGTGTGTCTCACGGAGTGTCAGAAAGTGTCTCAGTGTCTCAGTGGATGTCACAGTCTGTCAGAGAGTGTCACAGTGTGTCAGAGAGAGAGTCAGAGAGTTTCACAGAGTGTTTCATACAGAGCCAAAAAGTAACACAGTGTGTCGCAGTCTGTCAGAGTGTCACAGTGTTTCTCAGAGAGTGACAGAGAGAGTCAGAGAGTGGCACAGTGTGTCTCAGAGAGAGTCAGTGAGTGTCAAAGTGGGTCTCAGAGAGTGTCAGAGACAGTCAAAAAAGTGGTACAGTGTGTCGCAGTCTGTCAGAGAGTGTCACAGAAGGATTCAGAAAGTGTCAAAGAGAGTCAGAAAGTGCCACAGTGTGTTTCAGAGAGGGTCAGAGTATGTCACAGTGTGCCTCCAAGAGTGTCATATTGTATCAGAGAGTGTCACTGTGTCTCACAGCCGGTCAGAGGGAATCAGAGAGTGTCACAGTGTGTGTCAGACAGTGTCAGTGAGAGTCAGAGTGTCACAGTATGTTACAGAGAGTGTCAGAGAGAGAGTCAGAGAGTGTCACAGTGTGTTTCAGAGTGTGTCAGAGAGTCAGAGAGTGTCACAGTGTGTCTCTGAGAGTGTCAGAGACAGTGAGAGAGTGTCATACTGAGCCTCAGTGAGTCAGAGAGTGCCACAGTGTGTCTCTGAGAGAGTCAGAAAGTGTCACAGTGTGTCACTGAGAGAGTCAGAGAGTGTCTCAGTGTGTTTCAGAGTGTGTCAGAGAGTGTCAGGTAATGTCACAGAATATCTCAGAAAGTGTCACAATGTCTCACAGTTGGTCAGAAAGTGTCAGAGAGAGGCAGAGAGTGTCACAGTGTGTCTCAGACAGTGTTAGTGAGAGTCAGAGAGTGTCACACTGTGTCTCAGATAGTGTCAGTGAGAGAGACCGAGTGTCACAGTCTGTCAGAAAGTGTTACAGTGTGTTACAGAGAGTGTCAGAGAGAGTCTGAGTGTGTCACTGTGTGTTTCAGAGTGTGCCAGAGAGAGTCAGAGATTATCACAGCTTGTCCCAGAGAAAATCAGAGAATGTCACAGAGTTTTTCAGAGAGTGACAGAGATTTAGCGAGTGGCACAGCGTGCAAGCTTTTGGCACAGTATGTCTCAGAGAAAGTCGGAGAGTGTCAAAGTGTGTCGCTGAGAGTGTCAGAGACAGTGAGAGAGTGTCACACTGAGCCTCAGTGAGTCAGAGAGTGTCACAGTGTGTCTTTGAGAGAGTCAGAGAGTGTCACAGTGTGTCCCAGAGAGAGTCAGAGTGTCTCAGTGTGTTTCAGAGTGTGTCTGAGAGAGTCAGTGAGTGTCACTGTGTGTCTTTGAGAGTGTCAGAGAGAGTCAGAGTGACAGTGTGTCGCAGTCTGTCAGAGAGAGTCACAGTGAGCCTCAGAGAGTGTCACAGTCTGATTCAGAGATTGTCGCAGTGTGTCACAGTCTGTCCGAGAGTCACAGTGTGTCTCAGAGAGTGTCACAGTGTGCCCCAGGCAGTGTCAGAGAGTGTCCAAGAGTGTCACAGCATGTCTCAGAGATTGTCAGAGAGTGTCGCAGTGTGTCACTGATTGTGAGAGAGAGTCACAGTGTGTCTCAGAGAGTGTCAGGGAGTGTCGCAGTGTGTCACAGTGTGGCTCAGTGAGTGTCAGAGAGAGTTAGAGAGTGCAACAGTGAGTCAGAAAATGTCACAGTGTGTCTCAGAGACAGTGAGAGAGTGCCAATGTGCATCAGAGTGTGGCACAGTATGTCTCAGACAGTGTCAGTGAGTGTCACAGTGGGTGTGAGAGAAAGTCAGAGAGTATCACAGTGTGTCTCAGGGAGTGTCACAGTGTATCTCAGGGAGTGTCTGAGAGAGTGAGGGAGTGTCAGAGTGTGTCACAATCTGTCAGGGAGTATCACAGTATGTGTCAGAGAGCGTCAGAGATTATCACAGTTTCTTAGAGAGGGATACAGTATGTCTCTGAGAGTGTCAGAAGGTGTAACAGTGTCTTAAACAGTGTCACAGTGTGTCAGAGATTGTCACACTGTGTCAGAGAGAGAGTCACAGAGTGTCAGAATGTGTCAGAGAGTGTCACAGTGTAGCTCACAGAGTGTCAGAGAGTGTTTCATACAGAGTCAGAAAGTGTCACAGTATGTCACACAGACTGTCAGAGAGTGTCACAGTGTTGCTCAGAGAGTGACAGAGACAGTCAGAGAGTGGCACAGTGTGCAAGAGAGTGGAACAGTATGTCTCAGAATGTCAGGGATTGTCAAAGTGGTTCTCAGAGAGTTACAGAGAGTCAAAAAGTGTCACAGTGTCTCACAGTCGGTCAGGGAGTGTCCGAGAGTGTCACAGTGTGTCTCAGACAGTGTCAGCGAGAGTCAGAGAGTGTCTCAGTGTGTCAGACAGTGTCACAGTGTGTTACAGAGATTGTCAGAGAGAGTCAGAGAGTGTCACAGTGTATCCCAGAGAGAGTCAGAGAGTGTCACAGAGTGCTTCATACAGAGTCAAAAAGTGTCACAGCACGTCACACAGTCTGTCAGAGAGTGTCACAGTGTTTCTCAGAGAGTGACAGACAGAGGCAGAGAGTGGCACATTATGTCTCAGAGAGAGTCAGAGAGTGTCAAAATGGGTCTCGGAGAGTGTCAGAGGGAGTCAAAAAGTGGCACAGTGTGTCGCAGTTTGTCACAGAGTGTCCCAGAACGTTTCAGAGAGTGTCAGAGAGAGTCACAGAGTGACACAGTGTGTTTCAGAGAGTGTCAGAGATGGTCAGAGTATGTCACAGTGTGTCTCAGAGAGTGTCACAGTGTCTCACAGTCGGTCAGAGAGTGTCAGAAAGAGTCAGAGAGTGTGACAGTCTGTCAGAGAGTGTCACAGTCTGTTTCAGAGTGTGTCAGAGAGAGTCAGAGAGTGTTACAGTGTGTAACAGTCTGTCAGAGAGTGTTATGCCGTGCCTCAGAGAGTGTCAGAGAGAGTCAGACAGTGGCACAGTCTGTCAGAGAGTCACAGTGTGTCACATTCTCTCAGAGAGAGTCACACAGTGTCCGAGCGTGTCAGAGTGTGTCTCAGAGAGTCAGAGAGTGTCAAAGTTTTTCACAGTCTGTCTCAGAGTGTGTCACAGTGTGTCTCAAAGTGTCAGAGTGTCACAGTGTGTCAGAGATTGTCACGATGTGTCAGAGAGAGCGTCAGAGAGAGACAAAATGTCTCAGAGAGTGTCACACTGTGTCTCAGGGAGAGTTAGACAGTATCAGTGTGTGTCACAGAGAGTGTCAGAGTGAGGCAGAGCGTGTCACAGTGTAGCACAGTCTGTCAGACAGTGTCACAGTCTGTCTCAGATAGTGTCGGAGAGTGGCAGAGATGGTCCGAGAGTTTCACAGTGTGTCACAGTCTCTCAGAGATTCACAGTGTCATTCAGAGAGTGTCAGAGAGGGTCAGAGAGTGTCACAATATGTCTTAGGGACAGTCAGAGAGTGTCACAGTGTGTCTCCGAGAGGATCATAAAGTGTCACAGTGTGTTAGAGAGTAGCACAGTATGACTCAGAGAGTGTCACGTGAGTCTCAGAGAGTGTCAGAGAGAGTCAAAATGTGTCATGCTGTGTCACAGTCTCTCAGAGAGTGTCACAGTGTGATTCCGAGAGTGTCAGAGAGTCACAGTCTGTCTCAGAAAGTGTCAAACAGGGTCAGAGTGCATCACAGTATGTCTCAGAGAGTGTCACAGTGTGTCAGTGTCGGTCACAGAGTGTTACAGTGTGTCTCAGTGTCTCACAGTTGGTCGGAGAGATTCAGAGAGAGTCAGAGAGTGTCACAGTGTGTCTCGCACAGTGTCAGAGATGTCAGAGAGTGTCACAGTGTGTCTCAGTGAGTGGCAGAGAGAGTCAGAGAATTCCACAGTGTGTCACAGTCTGTCAGAGAGAGTCACAGTGTGTCTCAGAGAGTGTAAGGGAGAGTCAGAGAGTGTCAAAGAGAGTCAGAGAGTGTCACAGCATGTTTCAGCGAGTGTCAGAGAGGGTCAGAGAGTGTCACAGTATGTCTCAGAGACAGTCAGAGACTGTCACAGTGTGTCTCCGAGAGGGTCATAAAGTGTCACAGTGTGTTAGAGAGTGGCACAGGATGACTCAGAGTGTCAGAGAGTGTCATGTGAGTCTCAGAGAGAGTCCAAAAATGTCACACTGTGTCACAGTCTAACTGAGACTGTCACAGTGTGTTTCAGGGTGTGTCAGAGAGATTCAAAGAGTTTCACAGTGTGTCTCTGAGAGTATCAGAGAGAGTCAGATAGTGTCACAGTGTGTAACAGTCTGTCAGAGTGTTACAAAGTGCCTCAGAGTATCAGAGAGAGTCACAGTCTTTCAGAGAGAGTCACAGTGTGTCACATTCTGTTAGAGAGAGTCACAGTGTGTCAGAGCGTGTCAAAGTGTGTCTCAGAGAGTCAGAGAGTGTCAAAGTGTTTCACAGTCTGTCTCAGAGTGTCACAATGTGTCTCAGAGAGACAGTGTCACAGTGTGTCTCAGAGTGTCAGAGTATCACAGTGTGTCAGAGAGAGCATCAGAGAGAGTCAGAATGTATCAGGGAGTGTCACACTGTCTCAGAGAGATTCAGAGAATATCATTGTGTGTCACAGAGAGTGTCAGAGAGAGGCAGAGAGTGTCATGCTGTGTCACAGTCTCTCGGAGAGTGTCACAGTGTGATTCCGAGAGTGTCAGAGAGTCACAGTCTGTCTCAGAAAGTGTCAAACAGGGTCAGAGTGCATCACAGTATGTCTCAGAGAGTGTCACAGTGTGTCAGTGTCGGTCACAGAGTGTTACAGTGTGTCTCAGTGTCTCACAGTTGGTCGGAGAGATTCAGAGAGAGTCAGAGAGTGTCACAGTGTGTCTCGCACAGTGTCAGAGATGTCAGAGAGTGTCACAGTGTGTCTCAGTGAGTGGCAGAGAGAGTCAGAGAATTCCACAGTGTGTCACAGTCTGTCAGAGAGAGTCACAGTGTGTCTCAGAGAGTGTAAGGGAGAGTCAGAGAGTGTCAAAGAGAGTCAGAGAGTGTCACAGCATGTTTCAGCGAGTGTCAGAGAGGGTCAGAGAGTGTCACAGTATGTCTCAGAGACAGTCAGAGACTGTCACAGTGTGTCTCCGAGAGGGTCATAAAGTGTCACAGTGTGTTAGAGAGTGGCACAGGATGACTCAGAGTGTCAGAGAGTGTCATGTGAGTCTCAGAGAGAGTCCAAAAATGTCACACTGTGTCACAGTCTAACTGAGACTGTCACAGTGTGTTTCAGGGTGTGTCAGAGAGATTCAAAGAGTTTCACAGTGTGTCTCTGAGAGTATCAGAGAGAGTCAGATAGTGTCACAGTGTGTAACAGTCTGTCAGAGTGTTACAAAGTGCCTCAGAGTATCAGAGAGAGTCACAGTCTTTCAGAGAGAGTCACAGTGTGTCACATTCTGTTAGAGAGAGTCACAGTGTGTCAGAGCGTGTCAAAGTGTGTCTCAGAGAGTCAGAGAGTGTCAAAGTGTTTCACAGTCTGTCTCAGAGTGTCACAATGTGTCTCAGAGAGACAGTGTCACAGTGTGTCTCAGAGTGTCAGAGTATCACAGTGTGTCAGAGAGAGCATCAGAGAGAGTCAGAATGTATCAGGGAGTGTCACACTGTCTCAGAGAGATTCAGAGAATATCATTG
Organism: Chiloscyllium punctatum; assembly: GCF_047496795.1. NCBI lineage: Eukaryota > Metazoa > Chordata > Chondrichthyes > Orectolobiformes > Hemiscylliidae > Chiloscyllium > Chiloscyllium punctatum. The sequence continues at coordinate 51,067,357 of NC_092759.1, read as the reverse complement.
TGTGTCACAGAGAGTGTCAGAGAGAGGCAGAGAGTGTCACAGTGTATCACAGTCTGTCAGAGCGTATCGCAGTCTGTCTCAGATAGTGTCAGAGAGATTCACAGTGTGTCACAGTCTGTCAGAGATTCGCAGAGTGTCTCAAAGATTCACAGTGTGTCTCACAGGGAGTGTCAGAGAGTGTCAAAGAGAGTCAGAGAGTATCACAGTGTGTTTCAGCGAGTGTCAGAGAGAGGCAGAGAGTGTCATGCTGTGTCACAGTCTCTCGGAGAGTGTCACAGTGTGATTCCGAGAGTGTCAGAGAGTCACAGTCTGTCTCAGAAAGTGTCAAACAGGGTCAGAGTGCATCACAGTATGTCTCAGAGAGTGTCACAGTGTGTCAGTGTCGGTCACAGAGTGTTACAGTGTGTCTCAGTGTCTCACAGTTGGTCGGAGAGATTCAGAGAGAGTCAGAGAGTGTCACAGTGTGTCTCGCACAGTGTCAGAGATGTCAGAGAGTGTCACAGTGTGTCTCAGTGAGTGGCAGAGAGAGTCAGAGAATTCCACAGTGTGTCACAGTCTGTCAGAGAGATTCACAGTGTGTCTCAGAGAGTGTAAGGGAGAGTCAGAGAGTGTCAAAGAGAGTCAGAGAGTGTCACAGCATGTTTCAGCGAGTGTCAGAGAGGGTCAGAGAGTGTCACAGTATGTCTCAGAGACAGTCAGAGACTGTCACAGTGTGTCTCCGAGAGGGTCATAAAGTGTCACAGTGTGTTAGAGAGTGGCACAGGATGACTCAGAGTGTCAGAGAGTGTCATGTGAGTCTCAGAGAGAGTCCAAAAATGTCACACTGTGTCACAGTCTAACTGAGACTGTCACAGTGTGTTTCAGGGTGTGTCAGAGAGATTCAAAGAGTTTCACAGTGTGTCTCTGAGAGTATCAGAGAGAGTCAGATAGTGTCACAGTGTGTAACAGTCTGTCAGAGTGTTACAAAGTGCCTCAGAGTATCAGAGAGAGTCACAGTCTTTCAGAGAGAGTCACAGTGTGTCACATTCTGTTAGAGAGAGTCACAGTGTGTCAGAGCGTGTCAAAGTGTGTCTCAGAGAGTCAGAGAGTGTCAAAGTGTTTCACAGTCTGTCTCAGAGTGTCACAATGTGTCTCAGAGAGACAGTGTCACAGTGTGTCTCAGAGTGTCAGAGTATCACAGTGTGTCAGAGAGAGCATCAGAGAGAGTCAGAATGTATCAGGGAGTGTCACACTGTCTCAGAGAGATTCAGAGAATATCATTGTGTGTCACAGAGAGTGTCAGAGAGAGGCAGAGAGTGTCACAGTGTATCACAGTCTGTCAGAGCGTATCGCAGTCTGTCTCAGATAGTGTCAGAGAGATTCACAGTGTGTCACAGTCTGTCAGAGATTCGCAGAGTGTCTCAAAGATTCACAGTGTGTCTCACAGGGAGTGTCAGAGAGTGTCAAAGAGAGTCAGAGAGTATCACAGTGTGTTTCAGCGAGTGTCAGAGAGGGTCAGAGACTGTCACAGTAGGTCTCAGAGACCATCAGAGAGTGTCACAGTGTATCTTCGAGAGGGTAATAATGTGTCACAGTGTGTTAGAGAATGGAACAGTATGACTCAGACAGTGTCGCAGAGTGTTACGTGGGTATCAGAGAGTGTCAGAGAGAGTCAAAATGTGTCACACTGTGTCACATTCTATCAGAGAGTGTCACAATGTGTTTCAGCAAGTGTCAGAGAGAGTCACAGACTGTCTCAGAAAGTGTCAAGCAGGGTCAGATGTGTGTTACAGTCTGTCTCAGAGAGTGTCACAGTTTGTCTCAGTGTCTCACATTTGGTTAGAGAGATTCAGAGAGAGTCAGAGAGTGTCACAGTGTGTCTCAGAGCGTGTCAGAGAATGTCGGTGATTGTAACAGTGTGTCACAGTCTGTCAGAGAGTGTCACAGTGTGCCTCAGAGAGTGTCGAAGAAAGTCACAGTCTGTTTCAGAAAGTGTCAGAGAGTGTTGCAGTGTGTCACAGTCTGTCAGAGAGTGTCACAGTGTGTCACTGTCGGTCAGGGAGTGTCACAGTGTGTCTCACTGTCTCATAATCGATCAGAGAGAGACAGAACGTGTCATAGTGTGTCTCAGAGAGTGTATGAGAGTGTCACGTTGTGTGTCAGACAGTGTCAGAGAGATTCAGAGTGTCTCACAGTGTGCCTCAGAGAGTGTCCGAGAGTGTCACAGCATGTCTCAGAGATTGTCAGAGTGTGTTGCAGTGTGTCACAGTCTGTCAGAGGGAGTCACAGTGTGTCTCAGAGAAATTCACAGCGTTGCAATGTGTCACAGTGTGTCTCAGAGAGTGTTAGAGAGAGTTAGAGGGTGTCACAGCGAGTCAGAGAATGTCACAGTGTGTCTCAGAGACAGTGAGAGAGTGTTAAAGTGTATCAGTGAGTGGCAAATTATGTCTCAGACAGTGCCAGAGTGTCAGAGAAAGTCAGAGAGTGTCACAGTGTGTTACAGAGAGTGTCAAAGAGGGTCAGAGTGTGTCACCGTGTTTCTCAGAGAGTGTCACAGTGATCTCAGGGAGTGTCAGAGAGTGTTCCAGTGTGTCACAGTCTGTCAGAGAGTGTCACAGTGTGTCACTGTCGGTCAGGGAGTGTCACAGTGTGTCTCACTGTCTCATAATCGATCAGAGAGAGACAGAACGTGTCATAGTGTGTCTCAGAGAGTGTATGAGAGTGTCACGTTGTGTGTCAGACAGTGTCAGAGAGTCAGAGTGTCAGTGTCTCAGGGAGAGTCAGGGAGTGTCAGAGTGTGTCACAGTCTGTCAGAGAGTATCACAGTATGTCTCAGAGAGAGTCAGAGATTATCACTGTGTCTTTGAGAGGGATACGTTATGTCTCTGAGAGTGTCAGAAGGTGTCACAGTGTCTCGAAGAGTGTAACAGTGTGTCAGAGAGTGTACAGTGTGTCTCACAGAGTGTCACAGTGTGTCACACAGTCTGTCAGAGAGTGTCACAGTGTTTCTCAGAGAATGACAGAGAGAGTCACAGAGTGGCACAGTGTGTAAGAGATTGGAACAGCATGTCTCAAAGAGTCAGAGATTGTCAAAGTTGTTCTCAGAGAGATACAGAGTGTCAAAATGTGTCACAGTGTTTCGCAGCCTGTCAGAGAGTGCCACAGAACGTTTCAGAGAATGTCAGAGAGAGTCAGAGAGTGTCACAGCGTGTCTCAGAGCGTGTCAGAGAGAGTCAGGGAGTGTCAGAGTGTGTCACAGTCTGTCAGAGAGTATCACAGTATGTCTCAGAGAGAGTCAGAGATTATCACAGTGTCTTAGAGAGTGATACAGTATGTCTCTGAGAGTGTCAGACGGTGTCACAGTGTCTTAAAGAGTGTCACAGTGTGTCAGGGAGAGAGGCACAGAGTGTCAGAAGGTGTCAGAGAGTGTCACACTGTGTCTCAGTGAGAGACAGAGAGTATCACTGTGTTTCTCAGAGAGTGTCAGAGAGAGACAGAGTGTCAGTGTATCACAGTCTGTCAGAGAGTGTCACAGTCTGATTCAGATAGTGGCAGAGAGTGGCAGAGAGAGTGAGAGAATTTCAAATTGTGTCACAGTCTGTCAGAGAGATTCAAAGTGTGTCTCAGAGAATGTAAGGGAGTGTCACAGAGTGTCAATGAGAGTCAGAGAGTGTCGCCTTGTGTCTCATCGAGTTTCAGAGAGCCTCAGGTAGTGTCACACTGCGTCTCAGAGACAGTCAGAGAGTGTCACAATGTGTCTCCGAGAGGGTCATAAAGTGTCACAGTGTGTTAGAGAGTGGAACAGAATGTCTCAGAAAGTGTCAGAGAGTGTCATGTGAGTCTCAGAGTCTCAGAGAGGGTCAAAAAGTGTCACACTGTGTCTCATTCTATCAAAGAGTGTTGCAATGTGTTTCAGAGAGTGTCAGAGAGAGTCACAGTCTGTCACCGAGAGTGTCAAACAGGGACAGAGTGTGTCACAGTGTGTCAGTGTCGGTCAGAGAGTGTCACAGTGTGTCTCAGTGTCTCACAGTCGGTTAGAGAGATTCAGAGAGAGAGAGAGAGTTACACAGTGTGTCTCAGAGATTGTCAGAGAGAGTCAGGGAGTATCAGTGTGTTTCAGAGAGTTTCAGAGAATGTCAGCGATTGTCACAGTGTGTCACTTTCTGTCAAAGAGAGTCACAGTGTGCCACAGAGAGTGTCACAGTCTGTTTCAGAGAGTGTCAGAGTGTGTCTCAGTGTGTCACAGTCCTTCAGAGAGAGTCACAGTGTGTCTCAGTGAATGTCACAGAGTGTTGCATTGGGTCACAGTGTGTCTCTGAGAGTATCAGAGAGAGGTAGAGAGTGTCAGAATGTGTCAGAGAGGGTCACACAGTGTCAGTGTCGATCTGAGAGTATCACAGTGTGTCACAGTCAGTCAGAGAGTGTCAGTGTGTCTCAGAGCGTGTCAGAGAATGTCAGCGATTGTCACAGTGTGTTACAGTCTGTCAGAGAGTGTCACAGTGTTCCTCAGAGAGTGTCATAGTCTGTTTCAGGAAGTGTCAGAGAGTGTCGCAGTATGTCACTGACGGTCAGAGAGTGTCGCAGTGTGGCATTGACGGTCAGAGAATGTCACAGTTTGTCTTAGAGAGTGTATGAGAGCGTTACGTTCTGTGTCAGACAGTGTCAGAGAGAGTCAGAGTGAGTCACGTTGTGGTTTAGAGAGTGTCAGAGAGTGACAAAGTTTGTTACAGAGAGTGTCAGAGATCTCCGAGAGTGTGACAGCATGTCTCAGAGCTTGTCAGAGAGTGTTGCACTTTGTCACACTCTGTCAGAGAGAGTTACAATGTGTCTCAGAGAAAGTCAGAGTGTGTCACACTGTGTCACAGTCTGTCAGAGAGAGTCACAGTGTGTCTCAGAGAGTGTCAGAGAATGTCAGAGATTACCACAGTGTGTCACAGTCAGTCAGAGAGTGTCACAGTGTGCCTCAGAGAGGGTCACAGTCTGTTTCAGAGAGTGTCAGAGAGTGTCGCAGTGAGTTACTCTCAGATCTCCGAGATTGTCACAGCATGTCGCAAAGATTGTCAGAGTGAGTCTCAGTGTGTCACATTCTGTCAGAGAGTATGAGGGTCTGTCTCAGAGGATGTCAGAGTGTGTCTCACTGTCTCACATTCGGTCAGAGAGAGACAAAACGTGTTACAGTGTGTCTCAGAGCGTCAGAGAGTGTCACAATGTGTCTCAGACAATGTCGCAGAGAGGCAGAGAGTGTCACCGTGTATCAGAGAGGGTCAGAGAATGTCAGAGATTGTCACAGTCTGTCACAGTGTGCCTCAGTGACAGTGGGTGTCAGAGTTTCAGAGAAAGTCAGAGACTATCACAGTGTGTTACAGAGAGTTTCAAAGAGGCTCAAATGTGTCACAGTGCGTCTCAGAGAGTGGCATAATGTGTCACAGAGAAAGAGAGAGTCACAGTGTCTCAGAGAGAGTCAGAGAGTGTCACAATGTGTCTCGGAGCGTGTCAGAGACAGTCACAGTGTTTCTCTGAGAGTGTCAGAGAGAGTCAAAAACTGTCACACTGAGTCACACTCTATCAGAGATGGTCTCAGTGTGTTTCAGAGAGTGTCAGAGAGTGTCACAGTCTGTCTCAGAGTGTCAAAGAGTGTGAAAGTGTGTCACAGTGAATCTTAGAGTGTGTCAAACAGTGTCAATGTCAGTCAGAGAGTGTCATGGTTTGTTTCAGAGGGTGTCTTACAGTCGGTCAGAGAGAGCCAGAGAGCATCACAGTGTGTCTCAGAGAGTGTCACAGTGTGTCTCAGAGCGTGTCAGAGAATATCAGAGATTGTCACAGTCAGTCAGAGAGTGTCACAGTGTGTCTCAGAGCGTGTCAGAGAATATCAGAGATTGTCACAGTCTGTCAGAGAGAGTCACAGTTTGTCTCAGAGAATGTCAGAGTGTGTCGCAGTGTGTCACAGTCTGTCAGAGAGAGTCACAGTGTGTCTCAGAGAAAGGCACAGAGTGTTGCAATGTGTCACAGTGTGTATCAGAGAGTGTCAGAGAGAGTTAGAGACTGTCAGATTGAGTCAGTGAATGTCACAGTGTGTCTCAGAGACAGTGGGAGAGTGTTAACGTTTATCAGAGAGTGGCACAGTATGTCTCAGAGAATGTCAGAGTGTGTCTCAGTGTGTCACAGTCCTTCAGAGAGAGTCACAGTTTGTCTCAGTGAATGTCACAGAGTGTTGCATTGTGTCACTGTGTGTCTCTGAGAGTGTCAGAGAGAGTTAGAGAGTGTCAGAATGTGTCAGAGAATGTCACAGTGTGTCTCAGAGACAGTGAGACAGTGTCAAAGTTTATCAGAGAGTGGCACAGTATGTCTCAGACAGTGTCAGAGAGTGTCACAGTGGGTGTCAGAGAGTGTCAGAGAAAGTCAGAGACTATCACAGTGTGTTACAGAGAGTGTCAAAGAGGGTCAGAGTGTATCTCAGAGAGAGTCACAGTGTGTCTCAGGGAGTGTCAGAGAGAGTGAGGGAGTGTCACAGTGTGTCACAGTCAGTCCGAGAGTGTAACAGTATGTCTCAGAGAGAGTCAGATAGCATCACAGTGTCTTAGAGAGGGATACATCATTTCTCTGAGAGTGTCAGAAGGTGTCACAGTGTTTAAAAGAGTGTAACAATGTGTCAGAGCGTGTCACTGCGTGTCTCAGAGAGGGTCACAGAGTGTCAGTGTCGATCTGAGAGTATCACAGTGTGTCCCAGCGTCCCAAAGTCGGTCAGAGATTGTCACAGTCAGTCAGAGAGTGTCAGTGTGTCTCAGAGCGTGTCAGAGAATGTCAGCGATTGTCACAGTTTGTTACAGTCTGTTAGAGAGTGTCACAGTGGGCCTCAGAGAGTGTCAAATAGTGTCATAGTCTGTTTCAGGAATTGTCAGAGAGTGTCGCAGTGTGTCACCGACGGTCAGTGAATGTCACAGTCTTTCTCAGAGAGTGTACGAGAGTGTTACGTTGTGTGTCAGACAGTGTCAGAGAGAGTCAGAGTGAGTCACATTGTGGTTTAGAGAGTGTCAGAGAGTGACACAGTTTGTTACAGATTTTGCCAGAGATCTCCAAGACTATGAAAGCATGTCTCAGAGCTTGTCAGAGTGTGTTGCAGTTTGTCACACTCTGTCGGAGAGAGTTACAGTGTGTCTCAGAGTATGTCAGAGTGTGTCACAGTCTGTCACAGTCTGTCAGAGAGAGTCACAGTGTGTCTCAGAGAAAGTCACAGAGTGTTGCAATGTGTCACAGTGTTTCTCATAGAGTTAGAGAGTGTCACATTGAGTCAGTGAATGTCACAGTGTGTCTCAGAGACTGTGAGAGAGTGTTATCGATTATCAGAGAGTTGCACAGTATGTCTCAGACAGTGTCAGTGAGTGTCACTGTGGGTGTCAGAGAGTGTCAGAGAAAGTCAGAGACTATCACAGTGTGTTACAGAGAGTGTCACAGAGGGTCAGAGTGTGTTACGCTGTGTCTCAGAGAGTGTCACAGTGTGTCTCAGGGAGTGTCAGAAAGAGTGAGGGTGTGTCAAAGTGTGTCACAGTCAGTCGGAGAGTATCACAGTATGTCTCAGAGAGAGTCATAGATTATCACAGTGTGTTAGAGAGGGATACAGTACATCTCTGAGAGTGTCATAAGGTGTCACAGTGTCTTAAAGAGTTTAACAGTCTGTCAGAGAGTGTGACAGTGTTTCTCAGAGAGTGACAGGGAGAGTAACAGATTGGCACAGTGTGTAAGAGAGTGGAACAGCATGTCTCAAAGAGTCAGAGACTGTCAAAGTTGTTCTCAGAGAGTTACAAAGAGTCAAAATGTGTTACAGTGTTTCGCAGTCTGTCAGAGAGTGCCACAAAACGTTTCAAAGAATGTCAGAGAGAGTCAGAGAGTGTCACAGTGTGTCTCAGAGCGTGTCAGAGAATGTCAGAGATTGTAACAGTCAGTCAGAGAGTGTCACAGTGTGCATCAGAGACTGTCAGAGAGGGTCACGGTCTGATTCAGAGAGTGTCAGAAGTGTCGCAGTTTGTCACAGTCTGTCAAAGAATGTCAGAGATTGTCACAGTCAGAGAGAGTCAGAGAGTGTCACAGTGTGTCACAGAGCGTGTCAGAGAATGTCAGAGATTGTCACAGTCAGTCAGAGAGTATCACAGTGTGTCTCAGAGAGTGTCCGAGAGTCACAGTGTATCTCAGAGCGTGTCAGAGAATGTCAGAGATTGTCACAGTCAGTCAGAGAGTGTCACACTGTGCCTCAGAGACTGTCAGCGAGTGTCACAGTGTGTCTCAGTGAGTGTCAGAGAGTTTCACAGTCTGTCTCAGAGAGAGTCAGAGTGTCACAGTGTGTCTCAGAGCATGTCGGAGAATGTCAGAGACTGTCACAGTCAGTCAGAGAGTGTCACAGTGTGCCTCAGAGACTGTCAGAGAGGCTCACGGTCTGTTTCAGAGAGTGTCTGAAGTGTCACAATGTGTCACAGTCTGTCAGCAAATGTCAGAGATTGACACAGTCAGTCAGAGAATGTCAAAGATTGTCACAGTCAGTGTGTCTCAGAGAATGTCAGAGATTGTCACATTGTGTCACAGTCTATCAGAGAGTGTCACAGTGTGCCTCAGGCAGTGTCAGAGACAGTCACAGTGTTTATCAGACAGTGGCACAGTATGTCTCAGACAGTGTCAGAGAGTGTCACAGTGGATGTCAGAGAGTGTCAGAGAAAGTCAGAGACTATCACAGTGTGTGACAGAGAGTGTCAACGAGGGTCAGAGTGTGTCCCAGAGAGAGTCACAGTGTGTCTCAGTGAGTGTCAGAGAGAGTGAGGGAGTGTCACAGAGTGTCACAGGCATTCCGAGTGTATCACAGTATGTCTCAGAGAGTCAAAGATTATCACAGTGTCTTAGAGAGGGATACAGTATGTCTCTGAGATTGTCAGAAGCTGTCACAGTGTCTAGAAGAGTGTAACAGTGTGTCAGAGAGTGTCGCAGTGTGTCACAGTCCATCAGAGCGTGTCGCAGTGTTCTTAGGCAGTGTCAGAGAGTGTCCGGGAGTGTCACAGCATGTCTCAGAGAGTTTTCAGAAAGTGTCGACGTGTGACACAGTCCGTCAGAGAGAGTCACAATGTGTCTCAGAGAATGTCAGAGAGTGTCGCAGAGTGTCAGAGAGAGTTAGAGAGTGGAACAGTGAGTCAGAGAATGTCACAGTGTGACTCAGAGACAGTGAGAGAGTGTCAATGTATAACAGAGAGTGGCACAGTATGTCTCAGACAGTGTGAGAGAGTGTCACAGAGGGTGTCAGAGAAAGTCAGAGAGAGTCAAAGAGGGTCAGAGTGTGTCACGGTGTGTCTCAGAGAGTGTCACAGTGTGTCTCAGGGATTGTCAGAGAGAGTCATGGAGTTCCGCAGTGTGTCACAGTCTGTCAGAGGGTATCACAGTCTGTGTCAGAGAGCGTTCCAGATTATCATAGTGTCTTAGAGAGGGATACCACATGTGTCAGACAGTGTCACAATGACTTAAAGAGTGTCACAGAATGTCAGACAGAGAGTCACAGAGTGTCACAATGTGTCAGATAGTGTCACAGTATATCTCAGAGAGTGTCAGAGAGAGTCAGAGAGTGTCACATGTGTCTCAGACAGTGTCAGGGAGTGTCAGAGAGTGTCAGTGTGTCTCAGAGAGTGTCAGAGAATGTCAGCGGTTACCACAGTGTATCACAGTCAGTCAGAGAGTGTCACAGTGTGCCTCAGAGAGGGTCACAGACTGTTTCAGAGAGTGTCACAGTGCGTCACTCTCAGATCTCCGAGAGTGTCACAGCATGTCGCAGAGATTGTCAGAGTGAGTCTCAGTGTGTCACAGTCTGTCAGAGAGTATGACAGTCTGTCTCCGAGGATGTCAGAGTGTGTCTCACTGTCTCACAATCGGTCAGAGAGAGACAAAACGTGTCACAGTGCGTCTCAGAGCGTCAGAGAGTGTCACAATGTGTCTCAGACAATGTCAGAGAGAGGCAGACAGTGTCACCGTGTATCAGAGAGTGTCAGAGAATGTCAGAGATTGTCACAGTCTGTCATAGTGTGCCTCAGTCACAGTGGGTGTCAGAGTTTCAGAGAAAGTCAGAGATTATCACAGTGTGTTACAGAGTGTCAAAGAAGGTCAGAGTGTGTCACAGTGTGTCTGAGAGAGTGCAATAGTGTGTCAGAGAGAGTCAAAAAGTGTCACACTGAGTCACACTCTATCAGAGAGGGTCTCAGTGTGTTTCAGAGAGTGTCAGAGTGTCACAGTCTGTCTCAGAGTGTCAAAGAGGGTCAAAGTGTGTCACAGTGAGTCTTAGAGTGTGTCGCACTATGTCAATGTCAGTCAGAGAGTGTCACAGTTTGTTTCAGAGGGTGTCTTACAATCGGTCAGAGAGAGTCAGAGAGTATCACAGTGTGTCTCAGAGAATGTCACAGTGTGTCTCAGAGCGTGTAAGAGAATATCAGAGATTGTCACAGTCAGTCAGAGAGTGTCACAGTGTGTCTCAGAGAATGTCAGAGAGTGTCACAGCGTGTCACTATCGGTCAGAGACTTTCACAGTTTGTTTCTGAGAGTGTCAGAAATCTCCGAGAGTGTCACAGCATGTCGCAGAGATTGTCAGAGTGTGTCTCAGTGTGTGACAGTCTGTGATAGAGAGTCACAGTGTGTCTCAGAGAATGTCAGAGAGTGTCCCAGTGTGTCTCAGAGAAATTCACAGAGTGTTGCAATGTGTCACAGTGTGTATCAGAGAGTGTCGGAGAGAGTTCGAGAGTGTCAGATTGAATCAGTGAATGTCACAGTGTGTCTCAGAGACAGTGAGAAAGTGGTAAAAATATCAGACAGTGGCACAGTATGTCTCAGAGAACGTTAGAGTGTGTCTCAGTGTGTCACAGTCTGTCTGAGAGAGTCACAGTGTGTCTCAGTGAATGTCACAGAGTGTCGCAATGTGTCACAGTCTGTCACAGAGTGTCACAGTGTGCCTCAGAGAGAGTCAGAGACTTGCTCAGTGTGTCTCAGAGCGTGTCAGAGAACGGCAGAGATTGTCTCAGTCAGTCAGAGAGTGTCACACTGTGTCTCAGAGACTGTCAGCGAGTGTCACAGTGTGTCTCAGAGAGAGTCAGAGTGTCACAGTGTGTCTCAGAGCGTGTCGGAGAATGTCAGAGATTGTCACAGTCAGTCAGAGAGTGTCACAGTGTGCCTCAGAGACTGTCAGAGATGGTCACGGTCTGTTTCAGAGAGTGTCAGAAGTGTCACAATGCGTCACAGTCTGTCAGCGAATGTCAGAGATTGACACAGTCAGTCAGAGAATGTCAAAGATTGTCACAGTCAGTGTGTCTCAGAGAATGTCAGATTTGTCACAGTGTGTCACAGTCTATCAGAGAGTGTCACAGTGTCCCTAAGGCAGTGTCAGAGTGAGTCCGAGAGTGTCAGCATATCTCAGTGATTGGCAGAGTGTGTCGCAGTGTTTTACAGTCAGTCGGAGAATGTCACAGTGGGTCTCAGAGTGTGTCAGAGACAGTCACAGTGTTTCTCTGAGAGTGTCAGAGAGAGCCAAAAAGTGTCACACTGAGTCACACTCTATCAGAGAGGGTCTCAGTGTGTTTCAGAGAGTGTCAGAGTGTCACAGTCTGTCTCAGAGTGTCAAAGAGGGTCAAAGTGTGTCACAGTGAGTCTTAGAGTGTGTCAAACTATGTCAATGTCAGTCAGAGAGTGTCAAAGTTTGTTTCCGAGGGTGTCTTACAATCGGTCAGAGAGAGTCAGAGAGTATCACAGTGTGTCTCAGAGAATGTCACAGTGTGTCTCAGAGCGTGTAAGACAATATCAGAGATTGTCACAGTCAGTCAGAGAGTGTCACAGTGTGTCTCAGAGCGTGTCAGAGAATATCAGAGATTGTCACAGTCTGTCAGAGAGAGTCACAGTTTGTCTCAGAGAATGTCAGAGTGTGTCGCAGTGTGTCACAGTCTGTCAGAGAGAGTCACAGTGTGTCTCAGAGAAAGGCACAGAGTGTTGCAATGTGTCACGGTGTGTATCAGAGAGTGTCAGAGAGAGTTAGAGACTGTCAGATTGAGTCAGTGAATGTCACAGTGTGTCTCAGAGACAGTGGGAGAGTGTTAACGTTTATCAGAGAGTGGCACAGTATGTCTCAGAGAATGTCAGAGTGTGTCTCAGTGTGTCACAGTCCTTCAGAGAGAGTCACAGTTTGTCTCAGTGAATGTCACAGAGTGTTGCATTGTGTCACAGTGTGTCTCTGAGAGTGTCAGAGAGAGTTAGAGAGTGTCAGAATGTGTCAGAGACAGTCACAGTGTTTCTCAGAGAGTGTCAGGGAGAGCCAAAAAGTGTCACACTTACACACACTCTATCAGAGAGGGTCTCAGTGTGATTCAGAGAGTGTCAGAGAGTGTCAAAGTCTGTCTCAGAGTGTCAAAGAGGGTCAAAGTGTGTCACAGTGAGTCTTAGAGAGTGTCAAACTGTGTCAATGTCAGTCAGAGAGTATCACAGTCTGTGTCAGAGAGTGTCAGAGATTATTATAGTGTCTTCGAGAGGAATACCATATGTCTCTGTGAGTGTCAGATAGTGTCATAATGTGGAAAGAGTGTCCCAGTGTGTCAGAGCGAGAGAGTCACAGAATGTCAAAACGTGTCAGAGAGTGTCACAGTCTGTCTCAGAGAGTGTCAGAGAGAGGCAGAGAGTGCCAAGGTGTATCACAGTCTGTCCGAGAGTGTCACAGTCTGACTCGGATAGCGGTAGAGAGTGTCAGAGAGAGTCAGAGAGGGTCACATGCGTCTCAGACAGTGTCAGGGAGAGTCAGAGAGTGTCAGTGTGTCTCAGAGAGTGTCGGAGAATGTCAGCGATTGCCACAGTATGTCACAGTCTGTCAGAGAGTGTCACAGTGTGCCTCAGAGAGGGTCACAGTCTGTTTCAGAGAGTGTCAGAGAGTGTCGCAGTAAGTCACTCTCAGATCTCCAAGAGTGTCACAGCATGTCGCAGAGATTGTCAGAGTGAGTCTCAGTGTGTCACAGTCTGTCAGGGAGTATGACAGTCTGTCTCAGAGAATGTCAGAGTGTGTCTCACTGTCTCACAATCGGTCAGAGAGCGACAAAACGTGTCACAGTGTGTCTCAGAGCGTCAGAGAGTGTCACAATGTGTCTCAGACAATGTCAGAGAGAGACAGAGAGTGTCACCGTGTATCAGAGTGTGTCAAAGAACGTCAGAGATTGTCACTGTCTGTCACAGTGTGCCTCAGTCACAGTGGGTGTCAGGGTTTCAGAGAAAGTCAGAGACTGTAACAGTGTGTTACAGAGAGTGTGAAAGAAGGTCAGAGTGTGTCACGGTGTGTCTCAGAGAGTGCAATAGTGTGTCAGAGAGAGTCAAAAAGTGTGACACAGAGTCACACTCTATCAGAGAGGTTCTCAGTGTGTTTCAGAGAGTGTCAGAGAGTGTCACAGTCTGTCTCAGAGTGTCAGAGAGGGTTAAAGTGTGTCACAGTGAGTCTTCGAGAGTGTCAAACTGTGTCAATGTCAGTCAGAGAGTGTCACAGTTTGTTTCAGAGGGTGTCTTACAGTCGGTCAGAGAGAGCCAGAGAGTATCACAGTGTGTCTCAGAGAATGTCACATTGTGTCTCAGAGCGTGTCAGAGAATATCGGAGATTGTCACAGTCAGTCAGAGAGTGTCACCGTGCGTCTCAGAGAATGTCAGAGAGTGTCACAGTGTGTCACTATCGGTCAGAGACTTACACAGTTTGTTTCTGAGAGTGTCAGAGATCTCCGAGAGTGTCACAGCATGTCGCAGAGATTGTCAGAGTGTGTCTCAGTGTGTCACAGTCTGTCATAGGGAGTCACAGTGTGTCTCAGAGAATGTCAGAGAGTGTCACAGTGTGTCTCAGGGAAAGTCACAGAGTGTTGCAATGTGTCACAGTGTGTATCAGAGAGTGTCGGAGAGAGTGAGAGAGTGTCAGATTGAATCAGTGAATGTCACAGTGTGTCTCAGAGACAGTGAGAGAGTGTTAAAATTTATCAGAGAGTGGCACAGTATTTCTCAGAGAATGTCAGAGTGTGTCTCAGGATGTCACAGTCTGTCAGAGAGACTCACAGTGTGTCTCAGTGAATGTCACAGAGTGTCGCAATGTGTGACAGTGTGTCACAGTCTGTCAGAGAGTGTCACAGTGTGCCTCAGAGAGTGTCAAAGAGTGTCATAGTCTGTTTCAGGAAGTGTCCGAGAGTGTCGCAGTGTATCACCGTTGGTCAGAGCGTGTCACAGTGTGTCGCTGACGGTCAGAGAATGTCACAGTGTGTCTCAGAGAGTGTATAAGGGTGTTATGTTGTGTGTCAGACAGTGTCAGAGAGAGTCAGAGTGAGTCACATTGTGCTTTAGAGAGTGTCAAAGAGAGTCACAGTTTGTTACAGAGAGTGACAGAGATCTCCGAGAGTGTGACAGCATGTCTCAGAGATTGTCGGCGTGTGTCACCGTGTGTCTCAGTGAGTGTCAGAGAGAGGTGTAGTGTGTCACATTGACTCAGAGACTGTCACAGTCTGTCACAGAGACAGTGAGAGAGTGACAACGTTTATCAGACAGTGGCAAAGTATGTCTCAGACAGTATCAGAGTGTGTCACAGTGTGTCTCATAGAGTGTCACAGTGTGTCTCAGGGTTTGTCAGAGAGAGTCATGGAGTGCCACAGTGTGTCACAGTCTGTCAGAGAGTATTACAGTCTGTCTCAGAGACCGTCCGAGATTATCATAGTGTCTTAGAGAGGGATACCATATGTCTCTGAGAGTGTCAGAAATGTCACAATGTCTTAAAGAGTGTCACAGTGTGTCCGAAAGAGAGAGTCAGAGTGTCAAAATGTGTCAGAGAGTGTCAGAGAGAGGCGGAGAGTGCCAAAGTGTATCACAGTCTGTCCGAGAGTGTCACAGTTTGACTCAGATAGTGGTAGAGAGAGTCAGAGAGTGTCACATGTGTCTCAGTCAGTGTCAGGGAGTGTCAGAGAGTGTCAGTGTGTCTCAGAGAGTATCAGAGAATGTCAGCGATTGCCACTGTGTGTCACAGTCTGTCAGAGAGTGTCACAGTGTGCCTCAGAGAGGGTCAGAGAGTGTCACAGTGTGTCTCAGAACGTGTCAGAGAATGACAGAGATCGTCACAATCAGTCACAGTGTGCCTCAGTCGCAGTGGGTGTCAGAGTTTCAGAGTAAGTCATTGACTATCACAGTGTGTTACAGAGAATGTCAAAGAGGGTCAGAGTGTGTCACAGTGTGTTTCAGAGAGTGCAACATTGTGTCTCAGAGAGTTTCAAAGAGGCTTAGAATGTGTGTCACAGTGTGTCACAGTCTGTCAGAGAGAGTCACAAAGTGTCTCAGTGAATGTCACAGTGTCGCAATGTGTCACAGTGTATCTCAGAGAGTGTCAGAGAGAGTTAGGGAGTGTCACATTGAGTCAGAGAATGCCACAGTGTGTCTCAGAGACAGTGAGAGAGTGTCATAGTTTATCAGAGAGTTGCACAGTATGTCTCAGACAGTGTCAGACAGTGTCACCGTGGGTTTCAGAGAGTGTCAGTGAAAGTCAGAGACTATCACAGTGTGTTACAGAGAGTGTCAAAGAAGGTCAGAGTGTGTCTCAGAGAGAGTCACAGTGTGTCTCAGGGAATGTCTGAGAGAATGAGGGAGTTTCACAGTGTGTCACAGTCAGTCCGAGATTATCACAGAATGTCTCAGAGAGAGTCAGAGATTATCACAGTGTCTTAGAGAGGGATACATTATGTCTCTGAGAGTGTCAGAAGGTGTCACAGTGTCTCTAAGAGCGTGACAGTGTGTCAGAGAGTGTTCAGTGTGTCTCACAGAGTGTCACAGTGCGTCACACAGTCTGTCAGAGAGTGTCACCGTGTTTCTCAGAGAATGGCAGAGAGAGTCACAGAGTGGCACAGTGTGTAAGAGATTGGAACAGCATGACTCAAACAGTCAGAGATTGTCAAATGTGTTCTCAGAGAGTTACAGAGTGTCAAATGTGTCACAGTGTTTCGCAGTCTGTCAGAGAGTGCCACAGAACGTTTCAGAGAGTGTCATAGAGTGCCAAAGTTTGTCTCAAAGCGTGTCAGAGAATGTCCGAGAATGTCAGAGATTGTCACAGTCAGTCAGAGAGTGTCACAGTTTGTTTCAGAGACTGTCTTACAGTCGGTCAGAGAGAACCAGAGAGTATCACAGTGTATCGCAGAGAGTGTCAGAGAGTGTCACAACGTTTCTCAGAGAGTGACAGAGAGAGTCACAGAGTGGCACAGTGTGTAAGAGAGTGGAACAGCATGTCTCAAAGAGTCAGAGACTGTCAAAGTTGTTTACAGAGAGTCAAAATGTGTCACAGTGTTTCGCAGTCTTTCAGATAGTGCCACAGAACGTTTCAGAGAGAGTCAGAGATTGTCACAGTGTGTCTCAGAACGAGTCAGAGAATCTCAGAGATTGTCACCGTCAGTCAGAGAATGTCACAGTGTGCCTCAGAGACTGTCAGAGAGGGTCACGGTCTGATTCAGAGAGTGTCAGAAGTGTCGCAGTGTGTCACAGTCTGTCAAAGAATGTCAGTGTATCTCAGAGAGTGTCAGAGAGTCACAGTGTATCTAAAAGCGTGTCAGAGAATGTCAGAGATTGTCACAGTCAGTCAGAGTGTCACAGTTTGTTTAAAAGAGTGTCTTACAATCGGTCATGGAGAGCCAGAGAGTATCACAGTCTGTCTCAGTGAGTGTCAGAGAGTGTCACAGTGTGTCTCAGAGCGTGTCAGAGAATGTCAGAGAGTGTCACAGTGTGTCACTGTCGGTCAGAGAGTGTCACAGTTTGTTTCAGAGAGTGTCAGAGATCTCCGAGAGTGCCATGGCATGTCTCAGAGATTGTCAGAGTGTGTCGCAGTATATCATAGTCTGTCAGAGGGACTCACAGTGTGTCTCAGAGAATGTCAGAGAGTGTCACAGTGTATCACAGTGTGTCTTAGTGAGTGTCAGAGAGAGGTGGAGTGTGTCACATTCAATCAGAGAAAGTCACAGTCTGTCTCAGAGACAGTGAGTGAGTGTCAAAGTTTATCAGACAGTGGCACAGTATATCTCAGACAGTGTCAGAGAGTGTCCGAGAATGTCACAGTGAGACATAGTCCGTCAGAGAGAGTCGCAATGTGTCTCATAGAATGTCAGAGAGTATCGCAGAGTGTCAGAGAGAGTTAGAGAGTGTAACAGTGAGTCCAGAGAATGTCACAGTGTGTCTCAGAGACAGTGAGAGAGTGTCAATGTATAACAGAGAGTGGTACAGTATGTCTCAGACAGTGTCAGAGAGTATTACACTGTGTGTCAGAGAAAGTCAGAGAGTGTCAAAGAGCGCCAGAGTGTGTCTCAGAGAGTGTCACGGTGTGTCTCGGGGAGGGTCAGAAAGAGTGAGGGAGTGTCACAGTGTGTCACAGGCAGTCCGAGAGTATCACAGTATGTCTCAGAGAGCATCAGAGATTATCACAGTGTCTTAGAGAGGGATGCAGTATGTCTCTGAGAGTGCCAGAAGGTGTCACAGTGTCTAAAAGAGTGTAACAGTGTGTCAGAGAGTGTCGCAGTGTGTCACAGTCTGTAAGAGAGTGTCGCAATGTTCCTCAGAGAGTGTCACAGTCTGTTTCAGAGAGTGTCAGAGAGTGTCGCAGTGAGTCACTGTCAGACAGAGAGTGTCACAGTCTGTCTCACTGTCTCACAATCGGTCAGAGAGAGACAAAAAGTGTCACAGTGTGTCTCAGAGAGTCAGAGAGTGTCACGGTGTGTCTGAGACAGTGTCAGAGAGAGTCAGAGAGTGTCACTGTGTATCAGAAAGTGTCAGGGAATGTCAGAGATTGTCACAGTCTGTCTCAGAGACAGTGAGATAGTGTAAATGTTTGTCAGACAGTTTCACAGTATGTCTCAGACATTGTCAGAGAGTGTCACATTGGGTGTCAGAGAGTGTCAGAGAAAGTCAGAGACTATCGCAGTGTATTACAGAGAGTGTCAAGGAGGGTCAGAGCGTGTCTCAGAGAGAGTCACAGTGTGTCTCAGGGAGTGTCAGAGAGAGTGAGGGAGTGTCACAGTGTGTCACAGTCAGTCCGAGAGTGTCACAGTATGTCTCAGAGAGAGTCATAGATTATCACAGTGTCTTGGAGAGGGATACAGTATGTCCCTGAGAGTGTCAGAAGGTGTCACAGTGTCTAGAAGAGTGTCACAGTGTGTCAGAGAGTGTCACAGCGTGTCTCGGAGCGTGTCAGAGAGTGTTACCGCGCATCTCAGAGTGCGTCAAAGAGTGTTACAGTGTGTCTCAGAGCGTGTCACAGTGTGTCAGAGAGTTTTACAGTGTGTCTCAGTAAGTGTCAGAGAGTGTCACAGTGTGTCTCAGAGTGTTTCAGAGAGTGTCACAGTGTGTCTCAGAGATTGTCAGAGAGTGTCGCAGTGTATCACAGTGTGTCTTAGTGTGTGTCAGAGAGATGTGGAGTGTGTCACATTGAGTCAGAGAATGTAACAGTCTGTCTCAGAGACAGTGAGGGAGTGTCCAAGTATATCAGACAGTGGCACAGTATGTCTCAGACAGTGTCAGAGAGTGTCCGAGAATGTCACACTGAGACATAGTCCGTCAGAGAGAGTCACAGTGTGTATCAGAGAATGTCAGAGAGTATCGCAGAGTGTCAGAGAGAGTTAGAGAGTGTAACAGTGAGTCAGAGAATGTCACTATGTGTCTCAGAGACAGTGAGAGAGTGTCAATGTACAACAGAGAGTGGTACAGTATGTCTCAGACAGTGTCAGAGAGTATTACACTGTGTGTCAGAGAAAGTCAGAGAGTGTCAAAGAGCGCCAGAGTGTGCCTAAGAGAGTGTCACAGTGTGTCTCAGGGAGAGTCCGAAAGAGTGAGGGAGTGTCACAGTGTGTCACAGGCAGTCCGAGAGTATCACAGTATGTCTCAGAGAGCATCAGAGATTATCACAGTGTCTTAGAGAGGGATACAGTATGTCTCTGAGAGTGTCAGAAGGTGTCACAGTGTCTAAAAGAGTGTAACAGTGTGTCAGAGAGTGTCGCAGTGTGTCACAGTCTGTAAGAGAGTGTCGCAATGTTCCTCAGAGAGTGTCACAGTCTGTTTCAGAGAGTGTCAGAGAGTGTCGCAGTGAGTCACTGTCAGACAGAGAGTGTCACAGTCTGTCTCACTGTCTCACAATCGGTCAGAGAGAGACAAAAAGTGTCACAGTTTGTCTCAGAGAGTCAGCGAGTGTCACGGTGTGTCTGAGACAGTGTCAGAGAGAGTCAGAGAGTGTCACTGTGTATCAGAAAGTGTCAGGGAATGTCAGAGATTGTCACAGTTTGTCTCAGAGACAGTGAGATAGTGTAAATGTTTGTCAGACAGTTTCACAGTATGTCTCAGACATTGTCAGAGAGTGTCACATTGGGTGTCAGAGAGTGTCAGAGAAAGTCAGAGACTATCGCAGTGTATTACAGAGAGTGTCAAGGAGGGTCAGAGCGTGTCTCAGAGAGAGTCACAGTGTGTCTCAGGGAGTGTCAGAGAGAGTGAGGGAGTGTCACAGTGTGTCACAGTCAGTCCGAGAGTGTCACAGTATGTCTCAGAGAGAGTCATAGATTATCACAGTGTCTTGGAGAGGGATACAGTATGTCCCTGAGAGTGTCAGAAGGTGTCACAGTGTCTAGAAGAGTGTCACAGTGTGTCAGAGAGTGTCACAGCGTGTCTCGGAGCGTGTCAGAGAGTGTTACCGCGCATCTCAGAGTGCGTCAAAGAGTGTTACAGTGTGTCTCAGAGCGTGTCACAGTGTGTCAGAGAGTTTTACAGTGTGTCTCAGTAAGTGTCAGAGAGTGTCACAGTGTGTCTCAGAGTGTTTCAGAGAGTGTCACAGTGTGTCTCAGAGATTGTCAGAGAGTGTCACAGTGTATCACAGTGTGTCTTAGTGTGTGTCAGAGAGATGTGGAGTGTGTCACATTGAGTCAGAGAATGTAACAGTCTGTCTCAGAGACAGTGAGGGAGTGTCCAAGTATATCAGACAGTGGCACAGTATGTCTCAGACAGTGTCAGAGAGTGTCCGAGAATGTCACACTGAGACATATTCCGTCAGAGAGAGTCACAGTGTGTATCAGAGAATGTCAGAGAGTATCGCAGAGTGTCAGAGAGAGTTAGAGAGTGTAACAGTGAGTCAGAGAATGTCACAGTGTGTCTAAGAAACAGTGAGAGAGTGTCAATGTACAACAGAGAGTGGTACAGTATGTCTCAGACAGTGTCAGAGAGTATTACACTGTGTGTCAGAGAAAGTCAGAGAATGTCAAAGAGAGCCAGAGTGTGCCTCAGAGAGTGTCACAGTGTGTCTCAGGGAGAGTCCGAAAGAGTGAGGATGTGTCACAGTGTGTTACAGGCAGTCTGAGAGTATCACAGTATGTCTCAGAGAGCATCAGAGATTATCACAGTGTCTTGGAGAGGGATACAGTATGTCTCTGAGAGTGTCAGAAGGTATCACAGTGTCTAGAAGAGTGTCACAGTGTGTCAGAGAGTGTCACAGCGTGTCTCGGAGCGTGTCAGAGAGTGTCACCGTGTATCTCAGAGTGCGTCAAAGAGTGTTACAGTGTGTCTCAGAGCTTGTCACAGTGTGTCTCAGAGCGGGTCACAGTGTGTCAGAGAGTTTTACAGTCTGTCTCAGTGTCATAGAGTGTCGCAGTGTGTCTCAGAGGGTGTCAGAGAGTGTCACAGTGTGTCTCAGAGAGTGTCAGAGAGAGTCAGAGAGTGTCACATTCTGTCAGAGAGTGTCTCAGAGTGTCAGATGGAGTCAGAAAGTGTCACCGTGTGTCAGAGAGTGTCACAATGTGTCAGAGAGCAGAGATTCAGAGAGTTTCAGAGTGTGTCAGGGAGTGTCACAGTTAGTCTCAGAGAGATTCACATTTTTTCAAAGAGTGTCACAGTGCGTCTCAGAGCCAGACAGAGAGTATCACGGGGTGTCTCAGAGAGAGTCAGAGACTGGTTCAGCGTATCTCAGAGGGTATCAGAGAGAGACAGAGAGACTCACAGTTTATTACAGTCTGTCAGAGTGTCACAGACTGTCTCAGATTCTGTCAGAGAGTAGCACACTGTGTCTCAGAGCGTGTCAGAGTGTCAGAGTGAAAGTAATAGATTGTCAGAATGTGTCACAGTGTGTCTCAGAGAGTGTCTGCGAGAGTCAGAGAGTGTCACAGTGTGTCAGAGTGTGTCACAGTGTGCCTCAGAGAGTGTCCGAGAGAATCAGTGTCACATTCTGTCAGAGCATGTCTCAGAGTGTCAGAGGTAGTCACAAAGTGTCACAGTGTGTCTCAGAGAGGGTCGGCAAGTGTCACAGTCCTTCAAAGAGTGTGATAGGGTGTCAGAGAGAGTGTCAGAGTGTGTTACATTGTGTCAGAGAGTGTCACAGTGTGTCTCAGAGCGTGTCAGAGAGAGGTGGAGTCTGTCATATTGAGTCAGAGAATATCACAGTCTGTCCCAGAGACAGTGAGAGAGTGTCAAAGTTTATCAGACAGTGGCACACTATGTCTCAGACAGTGTCAGAGATTGTCACGCTGTGTCTCAGAGCGTGTCAGACAGTGTCAAAGTGTGTCAGAGTGAAAGTCAGAGAGTGTCAGAATGTGTCACAGTGTGTCTTAGAGAGTGTCCGAGAGAGATTCAGAGAGTGTCAGAGCGTGTCAGAGTGTGTCATAGTGTGCCTCAGAGAGTGTCCGACAGTCAGAGGGTGTCGCAGTCTGTCAGAGCATGTCTCAGAGTGTCAGAGGTAGTCACAAAGTGTCACTGTGTGTCTCAGAGAGGGTCAGCAAGTGTCACAGTGCTTCAGAGAGTGTCACATGGTTTCAGAGAGAGTGTCAGAGAGTGTCACATTGCGTCAGAGAGTGTCACAGTGTGTCAGAGTGTGTCACAGTGTGTCTCAGAGAGTGTCCGAGAGTCAGAGGGTGTCGCAGTCTTTCAGAGCATGTCTCAGAGTGTCAGAGGTAGTCACAAAGTGTCACAGTGTGTCTCAGAGAGAGTCGGAGAGTATCACAGTGTGTCTCAGAGAGTGTCAGAGGGTATCAATGCGTGTCTCAGAGTGTCAGAGAGTGTCATCGTGTATCTCAGAGAGTGTCTGAGTGTGTGATAGACAGTGTCAGAGAGTGTCACAGTAGTCAGAAGAGAGTCAGAGTGTGTCACAGTGTGTCTCAGAGTGAGTCAGAGAGTATCTCTGTGTGTCAGAGGAGAGTCAGAGAGTGTCACAGTGTGTCAGTGTCACAGTGTGTCTCAGAGAGAGTTAGAGAATATCACTGTGTGTCTTAGAGAGTGTCGGAGAGTGTCACAGTGTGACAGAGTGTCAATGTGTGTCTCAGAGAGTGCCAGAGAGAGTCAAAGAGTATCACAATCTGTCAGAGAGTGTCTCAGAGCGTCAGATGGAGTCAGAAAGTGTCACAGTGTGTCAGACATTGTCACAATTTGTCAGCAAGTGAGATTCAGAGAGTTTCACAGTGTGTCAGAGAGTGTCACAGTGTGTCTCAGAGAGTGTCCGAGACAATCAGAGGGTGTCACATTCTGTCAGAGCATGTCTCAGAGTGTCAGAGGTAGTCACAAAGTGTCACAGTGTGTCTGAGAGAGTGGCAGCAAGTGTCACAGTGCTTCCGAGAGTGTCACAGGATGTCAGAGAGAGTGTCAGAGTGTCACAATGTGTCAGAGAGTGTCACAGTGTGTCAGAGTATTTCACAGTGTGTCTCAGAGAGTGACCGAGAGTCAGAGGGTGTCGCAGTCTGTCAGAGCATGTCTCAGAGTGTCAGAGGTAGTCACAAAGTGTCACAGTGTGTCTCAGAGAGAGTCAGAGAGTGTCACAGTGTGTGTCAGAGAGTATTACAGTGTGTCAGTGAGTGTCACAGTGTGTCTCAGAGAGTGTCAGAGGGTATCAATGCGTGTCTCAGAGTGTCAGAGAGTGTTATCGTGTATCTCAGAGAGTGTCAGAGTGTGTGTCAGACAGTGTCAGAGAGCGTCACAGTGTATCAGAGTGTGTCTCAGACAGCATCAGAGAGTGTCACAGTCTGTCAGACTGTGTCTAAGACGGTCAGAGAGTGTCAAAGTATTTCACGGTGTGTCTAAAAAAGTGACGCACAGGGTGTCTCAGAGAGTGTCAGTGAGCATCTTTGTGTGTCTCAGAGAATGTCAGAGAGTGTCAAAGTGTGTCTCAGAGTGAGTCAGAGAGTATCTCGATGTGTCAGAGGAGAGTGAGAGAGTGTCACGGTGTGTCTCAGAATGAGTCAGAGAGTATCTCTGTGTGTCTTAGAGATTGTCAGAGAGTATCAACGCGTGTCCCAGAGTGTCAGAGAGTGTCACAGAGTGACGGAGAGTGTCACAGGCTGTCAGAGAGAGAGTCGGCGAGTGTCACAGTGTGTCAGAGAGTGTTACTGTGTGTATCAGAGAGTGCCAGAGAGAGTCAGAGAGTGTCACAATCTGTCAGAGAGTGTCTCAGAGTGTCAGATGGAGTCAGAAAGTGTCACAGTGTGTCAGAGATTGTCACAATTTGCCAGCAAGAGAGATTCAGTGAGTTTCAGAGTGTGTCTGAGCGTGTCACAGTGAGTCTCAGAGAGAGTTAGAGAGTATCACTCTGTGTCTCAGAGTGTCAGAGAGTATCAATGCGTGTCTCAGATGTCAGAGAGTGTCATCGTGCGTCTCAGAGAGTGCCACAGTGTGTGTCAGACAGTGTCAGAGAGTGTCACAGTGTGTCAGAGTGTGTCTCAGACAGCATCAGAGAGTGTCACAGTCTGTTAGAGTGTGTCCAAGACCGTCAGAGAGTGTCAAAGTATTTCACGGTGTGTCTCAACAAGTGCCACTTTGTGTCTCAGAGAGTGTTGCACATGGTGTCTCAGAGAGTGTCAGTGAGCATCTTTGTGTGTCTCAGAGAAAGTCAGAGAGTGTCACAGTGTGTCTCAGAGTGAGTCAGAGAGTATCTCGGTGTGTCAAAGGAGAGTCAGAGAGTGTCACAGTGTGTCTCAGAATGAGTCAGAGAGTATCTCTGTGTGTCCGAGGGGAGTCAGAGAGTGTCACAGTGTGTCAGAGAGTGTCACAGTGTGTCTCAGAGAGAGTTAGAGAATATCACTGTGTGTCTTAGAGAGTGTCAGAGAGTATCCACGCGTGTCTCAGAGTGTCAGAGTATGTCACAGTGTGACAGAGAGTGTCATTGTGTGACTCAGAGAGTGCCAGAGAGAGTCAGAGAGTGTCACAGTGTGTCAGAGATTGTCACAATTTGTTTTCAAGTGAGCATCAGAGAGTTTCAGAGTGTGTCAAGGAGTGTCACACTGAGTCTCAGAGAGAGTCTGAGAGCGTTGCAGTATCTCATACATTGTCACATGGTGTCAGAGTGTGTCACAGTGTGTCTCAGAGCGAGACAGAGAGTATCACTGTGTGTCTCAGAGCGAGTCAGAACCTGGCACAGCGTATCTCAGAGAGTCAGAGAGTATCACAATCTGTCAGAGAGTGTCTCAGAGCGTCAGATGGAGTCAGAAAGTGTCATAGTGTGTCAGAGATTGTCACAATTTTTCAGCAAGAGAGATTCAGAGAGTTTCAGAGTGTGTCAGAGAGTGTCACAGTGAGTCTCAGAGAGAGTCTGAGAGTGTTGCAGTATCTCATAGAGTGTCACATGTTGTCAGAGTGTGTCACAGTATGTCTCAGAGCGAGACAGAGATTATCACTGTGTGTCTCAGAGCGAGTCAGAGACTGGCACAGCGTATCTCAGAGAGTATCAGAGAGAGACAGAGAGAATCACAGTTTATCACAGTCTGTCAGCGTGTCACAGACTGTCTCCGATTCTGCCAGAGAGTGTCGCAGTGTATCTCAAAGAGAGTCAGAGAATGTCACAGTGCATCTCAGAGCATGTCATAGAGTGTCAAAGTGTCAGAGAGAAAGTCAAAGAGTGTCACAGTGTGTCAGAGAGTGTCACAGTGTGTCTCAGAGAGTGTCCGAGAGAATCAGAGAGTGTCACATTCAGCCAGAGCATGTCTCAGAGTGTCAGAGGTAGTCACAAAGTGTCACAGTGTGTCTCAGAGAGGGTCAGCAAGTGTCACAGTGCTTCAGAGAGTGTCACAGGGAGTCAGAGAGAGTGTCAGAGTGTCACAATGCGTCAGAGAGTGTCACGGTGTGTCAGAGTGTGTCACAGTGTGTCTCAGAGAGTGTCCGAGAGTCAGAGGGTGTCGCAGCCTGTCAGAGCATGTCTCAATTTGGCAGAGGTAGTCACAAAGTGTCACAGTGTGTCTCAGAGAGAGACAAAGAGTGACACAGTGTGTGTCAGAGAGAGTCAGAGAGTGTCACAGACTGTCTCTCTGACACACTATGAGAAACACTGCCACACTCTCGGACTCTCTCTGACACTCTCTGAGACACACTTTGACACTCTCTGAGACACACTGTGGCACTTTTTGAGACACACCGTGAAACACTTTGACACTCTCTGACCGTGTTAGACACACTCTGACAGACTGTGACACTCTCTGATGCTGTCTGAGCCACACTCTGACACACTGTGACACTCTCTGATGCTGTCTGAGACACACTCTGACACTCTCTGAGATACACGATGACATTCTCTGACACTCTGAGACACGTATATATACTCTCTGACACTCTCTGAGACACACTGTGCCACTCACTGACACACTGTGACACTCTCTGACTCTCTCTGACACACACTGTGACACTCTCTGTCTCTCTCTGAGACACACCGTGACACTTTGTGACTACCTCTGACAAATTGAGACATGCTCTGACAGGCTGCGTCACCCTCCGACTCTCGGACACTCTCTGAGACACACTGTGACACACTCTGACACACCGTGGCACTCCCTGACGCACTGTGACACTCTGCCACTCTCTCTGACTCCCTGTCACACTCTCTGAAGCACTGTGACACTTGCTGACCCTCTCTGAGACGCACTATGAAACTTTGTGACTACCTCTGACACTCTGAGACATGCTCTGACAGAATGTGACACCCTCTGATTCTCTCGGACACTCTCCGAGATACACTGTGGCACTTTTTGAGACACACCGTGAAATACTTTGACACTCTCTGACCGGCTTAGACACACTCTGACAGACTGTGACACTCTCTGATGCAGACTGAGACAAACTCTGACACACTGTGACACTCTCTGACACTGTCGGACACACACTCTGACACTCTCTGAGATACACGATGACACTCTGAGACACGCATTAATACTCTCTGACACTCTGAATCACAGTGTGATATTCTCTAACTCTCTCTGAGACACACAGTAATACTCTCTGTCTCGCTCTGAGAAACACTGTGACACTCTCTGACGCTCTCTGACACACTCTGAGAAACACTGCCACACTCTCGGACTCTCTGACACTCTCTGAGACACACTGTGACACTCTCTGAGACACACTGTGGCACTTTCTGAGACACACCGTGAAACACTTTGACACTCTATGACCGTCTTAGACACACTCTGACAGACTGTGACACTCTCTGATGCTGTCTGAGACACACTCTGACACTCTCTGAGACACACTGTGGCACTTTCTGAGACACACCGCGAAACACTTTGACACTCTATGACCGTCTTAGACACACTCTGACAGTCTGTGACACTCTCTGATGATGTCTGAGACACACTCTGACACTCTCTGAGATACACGATGACACTCTCTGACACTCTGAGACACGCATTGATACCCTCTGAAAGTCTCTGAGACACACTGTGACACTCACTGACACACTGTGAAACTCTCTGGCGCACACTGTGACACTCTCTGAATCTCTCTGAGACACACTGTGACACTTTGTGACTACCTCTGACACTCTGACACATGCTCTGACAGACTGCGACACCCTCTGACTCTCGGACGCTCTCTGAGACACACTGTGACACACTCTGACACCCTGTGACACTCTCTGAAGCACTGTGACACTTGCTGACCCTCTCTGAGACACACTGTGACACATTGTGACTAC
This sequence comes from Chiloscyllium punctatum, assembly GCF_047496795.1. Classification (NCBI taxonomy): domain Eukaryota; kingdom Metazoa; phylum Chordata; class Chondrichthyes; order Orectolobiformes; family Hemiscylliidae; genus Chiloscyllium; species Chiloscyllium punctatum. Next base: position 51,040,431 of record NC_092759.1, on the reverse strand, counting down.
CTCTGACACTCTGAGACATGCTCTGACAGAATGTGACGCTCTCTGATTGTCTCGGACACTCTCTGAGAAACACTGTGACACTCTCTGACATACTGTGACACTCTTTGACTTTCTCTCTGACACTTTGACACTCTCTGACATGCTCTGTGACGCACTGTGACACTCTCTGACTCTCTTTCAGATACACTGCGACACTCTCTGGCAGAATCTGAGACAGTCTGTGACACGCTGACAGACTGTGATAAACTGTGAGTGTCTCTGTCTCTCTCTGATACTCTCTGGGATACGCTGTGCCAGTCTCTGACTCGCTCTGAGACACACAGTGATACTCTCTGTCTCGCTCTGAGACACACTGTGACACACTCTGACACCATATGACACTCTATGAGATACTGCAACACTCTCAGACTCTCTCTGAGACTCACTGTGACACTCCCTGACACACTCTGAAACTCTCTGAATCTCTCTTGCTGACAAATTGTGACAATCTCTGACACACTGTGACACTTTCTGACTCCATCTGACGCTCTGAGACACTCTCTGACAGATTGTGATACTCTCTGACACTCTGAGACACGCGTTGATACTCTCTGACACACTCTAAGACACACAGTGATATTCTCTAACACTCTCTGAGACACTCTGTGACACTCTGACACACTGTGACACTCTCTGACTCTCCTCTGACACACCGATCTACTCTGACTCACTCTGAGACACACTGTGACACTCTCTGACTTTCTCTGAGACACACAAAGATGCTCACTGACTCTCTCTGAGACACCCTGTGACACTCTCAGAGACCCACTGTGGCACTTTTTGAGACATACCGTGAAATACTTTGACACTCTCTGACCGTCTTAGGCACACTCTGCAGACTGTGACACTCTCTGATGCTGTCTGAGACACACTCTGACACACGGTGACACTCTCTGACACTGTCTGACACACACTCTGACACTCTCTGAGATACACGATGACAGTCTCTGACACTCTGAATATCACTGTGTGTCTCAGAGTGAGTCAGAGACTGGCACAGCGTATCTCGCAGAGTATCAGAGAGAGACAGAGACACTCACAGTTTATCACAGTCTGTCAGCGTGTCCCAGACTGTCTCAGAACCTGTCATGGAGTGCCACAGTGTATCTCAAAGAGAGTCAGAGAGTGTCACAGTGCGTCTCAGAGCATGTCAGAGATTGTCAAAGTGTCAGAGAGAAAGTCAAAGAGTGACACAGTGTGTCAGAGAGTGTCACAGTGTGTCTCAGAGAGTGTCCGAGACAATCAGAGAGTGCCACATTCTGTCAGAGCATGTCTCAGAGTGTAAGAGGTAGTAACAAAGTATCACAGTGTATCTCAGAGAGAGTCAGAGAGTGTCGCAGTGTGTCAGTGAGTGTAACAGTGTGTCTCAGAGAGTGTCCGAGAGAATAAGAGAGTGTCACATTCTGTCAGAGCATGTCTAAGAGTGTCAGAGGTAGTCACAAAGTATCACAGTGTGTCTCAGAGAGGGTCAGCAAGTGTCACAGTGTGACAGAGAGTGTCACAGCATGTCAGAGAGAGTGAAAGAGAGTGTCACATTGTGTCAGAGAGTTTCACAGTGTGTCTCAGAGAGTGTCCGAGAGTCAGAGGGTGTCGCAGTCTGTCAGAGCATGTCTCAGAGTGTCAGAGGTAGTCACAAAGTGTCACAGTGTGTCCCAGAGAGTGTCCGAGAGTCAGAGTCTGTCAGTGAGTGTCACACTGTGTCTCAGAGAGAGTCAGAGAGTATCACTGAGTGTCTCAGAGAGAGTTAGAGATTATCACTCTGTGGCTCAGAGAGTGTCAGAGAGTATCAATGCGTGTGTCAGAGTGTCAGAGAGTGTCATCGCGTATCTCAGAGAGTGTCAGAGTGTGTCTCAGACAGCATCAGAGAGTGTGACAGTCTGTCAGAGTGTGTCTAAGACGTTTAGAGAGTGTCAAAGTGTTTCACGTTGTGTCTCAGAAAGTGCCACAGTGTGTCTCAGAGAGTGTCAGAGAGAGTCCGAGAGTGTGGCAGTGTTTCTCATAGTGTGTCAGAGATTATCAGAGAGTGTCACAGGGTTTCACAGTCTGTCCGAGAGTGTCCAAGCTTGTCTCAGAGTGTCACGCGTGTCAGAGTGAGAGAGACAGAGAGTGTGATTGTGTGTCTCAGAGAGTGTCGCTGTGCATTAGCGAGAGAGTCAGAGAGTGTCACAGTGTGTCTCAGAGAGAGTCATAATGTGTCACAATCCGTCAGAGAAAATCAAAGATCAGACATGTGTCACAGTATTTCAGTGAGTGTCACAGGGTGTCAAAGGGTGAGTGAGAGAGTGTCACGGTCTGTCAGAGAGTGTAACAGTGTGTCAGAGAGTCTCAGTGAGAGGCAGAGAGCGTCACAGTCTGTCAGAGCATTTCTCAGAGTGTCAGAGGGAGTCAGAGTTTGTCAGTGTGTCTCAGAGAGTCAGAGAGTGTCACAGTGTGCCAGAGAGTGTCACAGTGTGTCAGAGTGTGTCTCAGATGGTCAGAGAATGTCACAGTCTGTCAGAGTGTGTCTCAAACGGTCAGAGAGTGTCAAAGTGTTTCCCGGTGTGTCTCAGAAAGTGCCACAGTGTGTCTAAGAGAGTGTCACAGCCTGTCAGAGCATGTCTCAGAGTGTCAGAGGTAGTCACAAAGTGTCACAGTGTGTCTCAGAGCGCCAGAGAGTCTCACAGTGTGACAGATATTGTCACAGTGTGTCAGAGAGATAGCCAGAGCGTGTCCGAGTGTGTCGGAGAGTGTCACAGTATGTCTCAGAGAGAGTTAGAGAATATCACTGTGTGTCACAGAGAGTCAGAGAGTGTCGCAGTGTGTCTCAGAGAAAGACAGAGAGTATCACTGTGCGTCTCAGAGAGTGTCAGAGAGAGACAGAGAGAGACACAGTTTATCATAGTGTGTCAGAGACTGGCACAGTGTGTCTCAGACGAGACATGGAGTATAACTGTGTGTCTCAGAGAGAGTCAGAGACTGGCACATCGTATCTCAGAGAGTATCAGAGAGAGACAGAGAGATTCACAGTTTATCACAGTCTGTCAGAGTGTCACAGACTGACTCAGAATAGGTCAGAGAGTGTCTCAGGGTGTCTCAGAGTGTGTCAGAGAGTGTCAAAGTGTGTCAGAGAGAAAGTCAGAGAGTGTCAGAATGTGTCACAGTGTGTCTTAGAGAGTGTCCGAGAGAGATTCAGAGAGTGTCACATCGTGTCAGAGTGTGTCACAGTTTGCCTCAGAGAGTGTCCGAGAGTCAGAGGGTGTTGCAGTCTGTCAGAGCATGTCTCAGAGAGTCAGAGGTAGTCACAAAGGGTAACAGTGTGTCTCAGACAGGGTCAGCATGTCTCACAGTGCTTCAGAGAGTGTCACGGGGTGTCAGAGAGAGTGTCAGAGAGTGTCACATTGGGTCAGAGAGTGTCACAGTGTGTTTCAGAGAGTGTCAGAGAGAGGTGGAGTCTGTCACATTGAGTCAGAGAATATCACAGTCTGTCTCAGAGACAGTGAGAGAGTGTCCAGGTTTATCAGACAATGGCACAGTATGACTCAGACAGTGTCAGAGAGTGTCACAGTGGGTGTCAGAGAGTGTTAGAGAAAGTCAGAGACGATCACAGTGTGTTACAGAGAGTGTCAAAGAGGGTCAGAGTGTGTCTCAGAGAGAGTCACAGTGTGTCTCAGGGAGTGTCAGAGAGAGTGAGGGAGTGTCACAGTGTGTCACAGACAGTCCGAGGGTATCACAGTATGTGTCAGAGGGAGTCAGAGATTATCACAGTGTCTTAGAGAGGGATACAGTATGTCTCTGAGAGTGTCAGAAGCTGTCACAGTGTCTAGAAGAGTGTAACAGTTTGTCAGAGAGTGTCGCAGTGTGTCACAGTCAACCAGAGCGTGTCGCAATGCTCTCAGGCAGCGTCAGAGAGTGTCCGAGAGTGTCACAGCATGTCTCAGAGATTTTCAGAGAGTGTTGCAGTATGACACAGTCCGTCAGAGAGAGTCACAGTGTGTCTCAGAGAATGTCAGAAAGTGTCGCAGTGTCAGAGAGAGTTAGAGAGTGTAACAGTGAGTCAGAGAATGTCACATTGTGTCTCAGAGACAGTGAGACAGTGTCAATGTATAACAGAGAGTGGCTCAGTAGGTCTCAGAAAGTGTCAGAGAGTGTCACAGTGTGTCAGAGTGTCAGAGAGTGTCATCGTGTATCTCAGAGAGCGTCAGAGTGCGTGTCAGACAGCATCAGAGAGTGGCACAGTCTGTCAGAGTGTGTCTAAGACGGTCAGAGAGTTTCAAAGTATTTCACGGTGTGTCTCAAAAAGTGCCACAGTGTGTCTCAGAGAGTGTCACAGGGTGTCTCAGAGATTGTCAGTGAGCATCTTTGTGTGTCTCAGAAAAAGTCAGAGAGTGTAACAGTGTGTCTCAGAGAGTGTCAGAGAGTATCTCGGTGTGTCATAGGAGAGTCAGTGAGTGTCACAGTGTGTCTCAGAGTGAGTCAGAGAGTATCTCTGTGTGTCAGAGGAGAGTCAGAGAGTGTCACAGTGTGTCAGAGTGTCACAGTGTGTCTCAGAGACACTTAGAGAATATTAGGGTGTGTCTTAGAGAGTGTCAGAGAGTATCAACGCGTGTCTCAGAGTGTCAGAGAGTGTCACAGTGTGACAGATAGTGACACAGTGTGTCAGAAAGAGAGTCAGAGAGTGTCACAGGCTGTCAGGGAGTGTCACAGTGAGTCTTAGAGAGAGTCTGAGAGCTTTGCAGTATCTCATTGAGTGTCACATGGTGTCAGAGTGTGTCACAGTGTGTCTCAGAGCGAGACAGAGAGTATCACTGTGTGTCTCAGAGAGAGTCAGAGACTGGAACAGCGTATCTGAGAGAGTATCAGAGAGAGACAGAGAGACTCACAGTTTATCACAGTCTGTCAGCGTGTCACAGACTGTCTCAGATTCTGTCAGAGAGTGTCACAGTGTATCTCAGAGAGAGTCAGAGAGTGTGACAGTGCGTCTCAGAGCACGTCAGAGAGTGTCAAAGTGTCAGAGAGAAAGTCAAAGAGTGTCACATTGTGTCAGAGAGTGTCACAGTGTGTCTCAGAGAGTGTCCGAGAGAGTCAGACGGTGTTACATTCTGTCACAGCATGTCTCAGAGTGTCAGAGGTAGTAACAAAGTATCACAGTGTGTATCAGAGAGGATCAGCAGGTGTCACAGTGCTTCAGAGAGTGTGACAGGGAGTCAGAGAGAATGTCAGAGAGTGTCACATTGTGTCAGAGAGTGTCACAGTGTGTCAGAGTGTGTCACAGTGTTTCCACGTTTGTCTCAGAGTGTCACGTGTGTCAGAGAGAGATAGTCAGAGAGTGTGATAGCGTTTCAGAGCGTGTCGCAGTGCATCAGGGAGAGAGTCAGAGAGTGCAATAATGTGACTCAGAGGGTGTCAGAGTCTGTCACAGTGTGTCTCAGAGAGAGTCAGAAAGTGTCACAATGCATTAGAGAGAGTCGGAGAGTGTCAGCAATGTGTCTCAGTATTTGAATGAGTGTCACAGGGTGTCAAAGAGTGATTCAGAGAGTGTCACGGTCTGTCAGAGCATGTCCCACAGTGTCAGAGGTAGTCACAAAGTGTCACAGTGTGTCTCAGAGAGGGTCCGCAAGTGTCACAGTGTGACAGAGAGTGTCACTGGGTGTCAGAGAGAGTGTCAGAGAGTGTCACAGTGTGTCAGAGAGTGTCACAGCGCGTCTCAGAGAGTGTCAGAGAGAGTCATTATGTCACAGACTGTCAGAGCATGTCTCAGAGTGTCAGAGGTAGTCACAAAGTGTCAGAGTGTGTTTCAGAGTGTCGGAGAGTCTCACAGTGTGACAGAGATTGTCACAGTGTGTCAGAGAGATAGCCAGAGCGTGTCACGGTGTGTAAGAGAGTGTCACAATATGTCTCAGAGAGATTTAGAGAATATCACTGTGTGTCTCAGAGTGTGTCACAGTGTCTCAGAGAGTGTCACATTGTGTCAGAGAGTGTCAGAGCGTGCCTCAGAGAGTGTCAGAGAGAGACAGAGAGTGTCACTGTGTGTCTCAGAGCATGTCAGAGAGAAACAGAGAGAGTCACAGTTTTCCACAGTCTGAAAGAAAGTATCACTGACTATCTCAGAATGTGTCAGAGAGTGTTATTGTGTGTGTCAGAGAGAGTCATTGAGTGTTACAGTGTGTCACAGTCTGTCAGAGAGTATCACAGTGTGCCTCAGTGAGTGTAATAGAGTGTCGGAGAGAGTTAAAGAGTGTCAGAATGAGTTTCAGAGAGTGTCAGAAATTGTCAGAGAGCATCGCAGTGTGTCAGAGAGTGTAACAGAGTGTCAGACATTGTCACAATGTGTCAGAGGAGAGTCAGAGTGTCACAGGGTGTCTCAGAGAGAGTCAGTGAGCATCTCTGTGTGTCTCAGAGAAAGTCAGAGAGTCTCACAATGTGTCTCAGAGTGAGTCAGAGAGTACCTCCGTGTGTCAGAGGAGAGTCAGAGAGTGTCACAGTGTGTCAGAGTGTCACAGTGTGTCTCAGAGAGAGTTAGAGAATATCACTGTGTGTCTCAGAGAGTATCAATGCGTGTCTCAGAGTGTCAGAGAGTGTCACAGTGTGACAGAGAGTGTCACAGGGTGTCAGAAAGAGAGTCAGAGAGTGTCACAGTGTGTCAGAGAGAGTCACTGTGTGTCTCATAGAGTGTCAGAGAGAGTCAGACAGTGTCGCAATCTGTCAGAGAGTGTCTCAGAGTGTCAGATGGAGTCAGAAAGTGTCACAGTGTGTCTGAGATTGTCACAATTTGTCAGCAAGAGAGATTCAGAGAGTTTCAGAGTGTGTCAGGGAGTGTCACAGTGAGTCTCAGAGAGAGTCTGAGAGTGTTGCAGTATCTCATAGAGTGTCACATGGTGTCGGAGTGTGACACAGTGTGTCTCAGAGCGAGACAGAGAGTATCACTGTGTGTCTCAGAGAGAGCCAGTGACTGGAACAGCGTATCTCAGAGAGTATCAGAGAGAGACAGAGAGACTCACAGTTTATCACAGTCTGTCAGCGTGTCACAGACCGTCTCAGATTCTGTCAGAGAGTGTCACAGTGTATCTCAGAGAGAGTCAGAGAGTGTGACAGTGCGTCTCGGAGCATGTCAGAGAATGTCAAAGTGTCAGAGAGAAAGTCAAAGAGTGTCACAGTGTGTCAGAGAGTGTCACAATGTGTCTCAGAGAGTGTCCGAGAGAGTCAGAGAGTATCACATTCTGTCAGAGCATGTCTCAGCGTGTCAGAGGTAGTCACAAAGTATCACAGTGTGTATCAGAGAGGATCAGCAAGTGTCACAGTGCTTCAGAGAGTGTGACAGGGAGTCAGAGAGAGTGTCAGAGAGTGTAACATTGTGTCAGAGAGTATCGCAGTGTGTCAGAGTGTGTCACAGTGTTTCCACGTTTGTCTCAGAGTGTCACGTGTGTCAGAGAGAGAGAGTCAGAGAGTGTGATAGTGTTTCAGAACGTGTCGCAGTGCATCAGGGAGAGAGTCAGAGAGTGCCATAGTGTGACTCAGAGGGTGTTAAAGTCTGTCACAGTGTGTCTCAGAGAGAGTCAGAGAGTCTCACAATGTATCAGAGAGAGTCAGCGAGTGTCAGCAATGTGTCTCAGTATTTCAATGAGTGTCACAGGGTGTCAAAAAGTGAGTCAGAGAGTATCACGGTCTGTCAGAGCATGTCTCAGAGTGTCAGAGGTAATCACAAAGTGTCACAGTGTGTCTCAGAGAGGGTCCGCAAGTGTCACAGTGTGACAGAGAGTGTCACAGCATGTCAGAGAGAGTGAAAGAGAGTGTTACATTGTGTCAGAGAGTTTCACAGTGTGTCTCAGAGAGTGTCCGAGAGTCAGAGGGTGTCGCAGTCTGTCAGAGCATGTCCCAGAGTGTCAGAGGTAGTCACAAAGTGTCACAGTGTGTCCCAGAGAGAGTCAGAGAGTGTCACAGTGTGTCTCAGAGAGTGTCCGAGAGTCAGAGTCTGTCAGTGAGTGTCACACTGTGTCTCAGAGAGAGTCAGAGAGTATCATTGAGTGTCTCAGAGAGAGTTAGAGATTATCACTCTGTGGCTCAGAGAGTGTCAGAGAGTATCAATGCGTGTGTCAGAGTGTCAGAGAGTGTCATCGCGTATCTCAGAGAGTGTCAGAGTGTGTCTCAGACAGCATCAGAGAGTGTGACAGTCTGTCAGAGTGTGTCTAAGACGTTTAGAGAGTGTCAAAGTGTTTCACGGTGTGTCTCAGAAAGTGCCACAGTGTGTCTCAGAGAGTGTCAGAGAGAGTCCGAGAGTGTGGCAGTGTTTCTCATAGTGTGTCATTTATTATCAGAGAGTGTCACAGGGTTTCACAGTCTGTCCGAGAGTGTCCAAGCTTGTCTCAGAGTGTCACGCGTGTCAGAGTGAGAGAGACAGAGAGTGTGATTGTGTGTCTCAGAGAGTGTCGCTGTGCATCAGCGAGAGAGTCAGAGAGTGTCACAGTGTGTCTCAGAGAGAGTCATAATGTGTCACAATCCGTCAGAGAAAATCAAAGATCAGACATGTGTCACAGTATTTCAGTGAGTGTCACAGGGTGTCAAAGGGTGAGTCAGAGAGTGTCACGGTCTGTCAGAGAGTGTAACAGTGTGTCAGAGAGTCTCAGTGAGAGGCAGAGAGCGTCACAGTCTGTCAGAGCATTTCTCAGAGTGTCAGAGGGAGTCAGAGTTTGTCAGTGTGTCTCAGAGAGTCAGAGAGTGTCACAGTGTGCCAGAGAGTGTCACAGTGTGTCAGAGTGTGTCTCAGATGGTCAGAGAATGTCACAGTCTGTCAGTGTGTGTCTCAAACGGTCAGAGAGTGTCAAAGTGTTTCCCGGTGTGTCTCAGAAAGTGCAACAGTGTGTCTGAGAGAGTGTCACAGCCTGTCAGAGCATGTCTCAGAGTGTCAGAGGTAGTCACAAAGTGTCACAGTGTGTCTCAGAGCGCCAGAGAGTCTCACAGTGTGACAGATATTGTCACAGTGTGTCAGAGAGATAGCCAGAGCGTGTCCGAGTGTGTCGGAGAGTGTCACAGTATGTCTCAGAGAGAGTTAGAGAATATCACTGTGTGTCACAGAGAGTCAGAGAGTGTCGCAGTGTGTCTCAGAGAAAGACAGAGAGTATCACTGTGCGTCTCAGAGAGTGTCAGAGAGAGACAGAGAGAGACACAGTTTATCATAGTGTGTCAGAGACTGGCACAGTGTGTCTCAGACGAGACATGGAGTATAACTGTGTGTCTCAGAGAGAGTCAGAGACTGGCACATCGTATCTCAGAGAGTATCAGAGAGAGACAGAGAGATTCACAGTTTATCACAGTCTGTCAGAGTGTCACAGACTGACTCAGAATAGGTCAGAGAGTGTCTCAGTGTGTCTCAGAGTGTGTCAGAGAGTGTCAAAGTGTGTCAGAGAGAAAGTCAGAGAGTGTCAGAATGTGTCACAGTGTGTCTTAGAGAGTGTCCGAGAGAGATTCAGAGAGTGTCACATCGTGTCAGAGTGTGTCACAGTTTGCCTCAGAGAGTGTCCGAGAGTCAGAGGGTGTTGCAGTCTGTCAGAGCATGTCTCAGAGAGTCAGAGGTAGTCACAAAGGGTAACAGTGTGTCTCAGACAGGGTCAGCATGTCTCACAGTGCTTCAGAGAGTGTCACGGGGTGTCAGAGAGAGTGTCAGAGAGTGTCACATTGGGTCAGAGAGTGTCACAGTGTGTCTCAGAGAGTGTCAGAGAGAGGTGGAGTCTGTCACATTGAGTCAGAGAATATCACAGTCTGTCTCAGAGACAGTGAGAGAGTGTCCAGGTTTATCAGACAATGGCACAGTATGACTCAGACAGTGTCAGAGAGTGTCACAGTGGGTGTCAGAGAGTGTTAGAGAAAGTCAGAGACGATCACAGTGTGTTACAGAGAGTGTCAAAGAGGGTCAGAGTGTGTCTCAGAGAGAGTCACAGTGTGTCTCAGGGAGTGTCAGAGAGAGTGAGGGAGTGTCACAGTGTGTCACAGACAGTCCGAGGGTATCACAGTATGTGTCAGAGGGAGTCAGAGATTATCACAGTGTCTTAGAGAGGGATACAGTATGTCTCTGAGAGTGTCAGAAGCTGTCACAGTGTCTAGAAGAGTGTAACAGTTTGTCAGAGAGTGTCGCAGTGTGTCACAGTCAATCAGAGCATGTCGCAATGCTCTCAGGCAGCGTCAGAGAGTGTCCGAGAGTGTCACAGCATGTCTCAGAGATTTTCAGAGAGTGTTGCAGTATGACACAGTCCGTCAGAGAGAGTCACAGTGTGTCTCAGAGAATGTCAGAGAGTGTCGCAGTGTCAGAGAGAGTTAGAGAGTGTAACAGTGAGTCAGAGAATGTCACATTGTGTCTCAGAGACAGTGAGACAGTGTCAATGTATAACAGAGAGTGGCTCAGTAGGTCTCAGAAAGTGTCAGAGAGTGTCACAGTGTGTCAGAGTGTCAGAGAGTGTCATCGTGTATCTCAGAGAGTGTCAGAGTGCGTGTCAGACAGCATCAGAGAGTGGCACAGTCTGTCAGAGTGTGTCTAAGACGGTCAGAGAGTTTCAAAGTATTTCACGGTGTGTCTCAAAAAGTGCCACAGTGTGTCTCAGAGAGTGTCACAGGGTGTCTCAGAGATTGTCAGTGAGCATCTTTGTGTGTCTCAGAAAAAGTCAGAGAGTGTAACAGTGTGTCTCAGAGAGTGTCAGAGAGTATCTCGGTGTGTCAGAGGAGAGTCAGTGAGTGTCACAGTGTGTCTCAGAGTGAGTCAGAGAGTATCTCTGTGTGTCAGAGGAGAGTCAGAGAGTGTCACAGTGTGTCAGAGTGTCACAGTGTGTCTCAGAGACACTTAGAGAATATTAGGGTGTGTCTTAGAGAGTGTCAGAGAGTATCAACGCGTGTCTCAGAGTGTCAGAGAGTGTCACAGTGTGACAGATAGTGACACAGTGTGTCAGAAAGAGAGTCAGAGAGTGTCACAGGGTGTCAGGGAGTGTCACAGTGAGTCTTAGAGAGAGTCTGAGAGCTTTGCAGTATCTCATTGAGTGTCACATGGTGTCAGAGTGTGTCACAGTGTGTCTCAGAGCGAGACAGAGAGTATCACTGTGTGTCTCAGAGAGAGTCAGAGACTGGAACAGCGTATCTCAGAGAGTATCAGAGAGAGACAGAGAGACTCACAGTTTATCACAGTCTGTCAGCGTGTCACAGACTGTCTCAGATTCTGTCAGAGAGTGTCACAGTGTATCTCAGAGAGAGTCAGAGAGTGTGACAGTGCGTCTCAGAGCATGTCAGAGAGTGTCAAAATGTCAGAGAGAAAGTCAAAGAGTGTCACATTGTGTCAGAGAGTGTCACAGTGTGTCTCAGAGAGTGTCCGAGAGAGTCAGACGTTGTCACATTCTGTCACAGCATGTCTCAGATTGTCAGAGGTAGTAACAAAGTATCACAGTGTGTATCAGAGAGGATCAGCAAGTGTCACAGTGCTTCAGAGAGTGTGACAGGGAGTCAGAGAGAGTGTCAGAGAGTGTCACATTGTGTCAGAGAGTGTCACAGTGTGTCAGAGTGTGTCACAGTGTTTCCACGTTTGTCTCAGAGTGTCACGTGTGTCAGAGAGAGATAGTCAGAGAGTGTGATAGCGTTTCAGAGCGTGTCGCAGTGCATCAGGGAGAGAGTCAGAGAGTGCAATAATGTGACTCAGAGGGTGTCAGAGTCTGTCACAGTGTGTCTCAGAGAGAGTCAGAAAGTGTCACAATGCATTAGAGAGAGTCGGAGAGTGTCAGCAATGTGTCTCAGTATTTGAATGAGTGTCACAGGGTGTCAAAGAGTGATTCAGAGAGTGTCACGGTCTGTCAGAGCATGTCCCACAGTGTCAGAGGTAGTCACAAAGTGTCACAGTGTGTCTCAGAGAGGGTCCGCAAGTGTCACAGTGTGACAGAGAGTGTCACTGGGTGTCAGAGAGAGTGTCAGAGAGTGTCACAGTGTGACAGAGAGTGTCACTGGGTGTCAGAGAGAGTGTCAGAGAGTGTCACATTGTGTCAGAGAGTGTCACAGGGTGTCTCAGAGAGAGTCAGTGAGCATCTCTGTGTGTCTGAGAGAAAGTCAGAGAGTCTCACAATGTGTCTCAGAGTGAGTCAGAGAGTACCTCCGTCTGTCAGAGGAGAGTCAGAGAGTGTCACAGTGTGTCAGAGTGTCACAGTGTGTCTCAGAGAGAGTTAGAGAATATCACTGTGTGTCTCAGAGAGTATCAATGCGTGTCTCAGAGTGTCAGAGAGTGTCACAGTGTGACAGAGAGTGTCACAGGGTGTCAGAGAGAGAGTCAGAGAGTGTCACAGTCTGTCAGAGCGTGTCTCAGATGGTCAGAGAGTGTCAAAGTGTTTCACGATGTGTCTCAGAAAGTGCCACAGTGTGTCTCAGAAAGTGCCACAGTGTGTCTCAGAGAGTGTCGCTGTGTGACAGAGAGTGTCACAGTGTGTCAGAAAGAGAGTCAGAGAGTGTCACAGTGTGTCAGAGAGAGTCACTGTGTGTCTCATAGAGTGTCAGAGAGAGTCAGAGAGTGTCGCAATCTGTCAGAGAGTGTCTCAGAGTGTCAGATGGAGTCAGAAAGTGTCACAGTGTGTCTGAGATTGTCACAATTTGTCAGCAAGAGAGATTCAGAGAGTTTCAGAGTGTGTCAGGGAGTGTCACAGTGAGTCTCAGAGAGAGTCTGAGAGTGTTGCAGTATCTCATAGAGTGTCACATGGTGTCGGAGTGTGACACAGTGTGTCTCAGAGCGAGACAGAGAGTATCACTGTGTGTCTCAGAGAGAGCCAGAGACTGGAACAGCGTATCTCAGAGAGTATCAGAGAGAGACAGAGAGACTCACAGTTTATCACAGTCTGTCAGCGTGTCACAGACCGTCTCAGATTCTGTCAGAGAGTGTCACAGTGTATCTCAGAGAGAGTCAGAGAGTGTGACAGTGCGTCTCGGAGCATGTCAGAGAGTGTCAAAGTGTCAGAGAGAAAGTCAAAGAGTGTCACAGTGTGTCAGAGAGTGTCACAATGTGTCTCAGAGAGTGTCCGAGAGAGTCAGAGAGTATCACATTCTGTCAGAGCATGTCTCAGCGTGTCAGAGGTAATCACAAAGTATCACAGTGTGTATCAGAGAGGATCAGCAAGTGTCACAGTGCTTCAGAGAGTGTGACAGGGAGTCAGAGAGAGTGTCAGAGAGTGTCACATTGTGTCAGAGAGTGTCGCAGTGTGTCAGAGTGTGTCACAGTGTTTCCACGTTTGTCTCAGAGTGTCACGTGTGTCAGAGAGAGAGAGTCAGAGAGTGTGATAGTGTTTCAGAACGTGTCGCAGTGCATCAGGGAGAGAGTCAGAGAGTGCCATAGTGTGACTCAGAGGGTGTTAAAGTCTGTCACAGTGTGTCTCAGAGAGAGTCAGAGAGTCTCACAATTTATCAGAGAGAGTCAGCGAGTGTCAGCAATGTGTCTCAATATTTCAATGAGTGTCACAGGGTGTCAAAGAGTGAGTCAGAGAGTATCACGGTCTGTCAGAGCATGTCTCAGAGTGTCAGAAGTAATCACAAAGTGTCACAGTGTGTCTCAGAGAGGGTCCGCAAGTGTCACAGTGTGACAGAGAGTGTCACAGCATGTCAGAGAGAGTGAAAGAGAGTGTCACATTGTGTCAGAGAGTTTCACAGTGTGTCTCAGAGAGTGTCCGAGAGTCAGAGGGTGTCGCAGTCTGTCAGAGCATGTCTCAGAGTGTCAGAGGTAGTCACAAAGTGTCACAGTGTGTCCCAGAGAGAGTCAGAGAGTGTCACAGTGTGTCTCAGAGAGTGTCCGAGAGTCAGAGTCTGTCAGTGAGTGTCACACTGTGTCTCAGAGAGAGTCAGAGAGTATCATTGAGTGTCTCAGAGAGAGTTAGAGATTATCACTCTGTGGCTCAGAGAGTGTCAGAGAGTATCAATGCGTGTGTCAGAGTGTCAGAGAGTGTCATCGCGTATCTCAGAGAGTGTCAGAGTGTGTCTCAGACAGCATTAGAGAGTGGCACAGTCTGTCAGAGTGTGTCTAAGACGGTCAGAGAGTTTCAAAGTATTTCACGGTGTGTCTCAAAAAGTGCCACAGTGTGTCTCAGAGAGTGTCACAGGGTGTCTCAGAGATTGTCAGTGAGCATCTTTGTGTGTCTCAGAAAAAGTCAGAGAGTGTAACAGTGTGTCTCAGAGAGTGTCAGAGAGTATCTCGGTTTGTCAGAGGAGAGTCAGTGAGTGTCACAGTGTGTCTCAGAGTGAGTCAGAGAGTATCTCTGTGTGTCAGAGGAGAGTCAGAGAGTGTCACAGTGTGTCAGAGTGTCACAGTGTGTCTCAGAGACACTTAGAGAATATTAGGGTGTGTCTTAGAGAGTGTCAGAGAGTATCAACGCGTGTCTCAGAGTGTCAGAGAGTGTCACAGTGTGACAGATAGTGACACAGTGTGTCAGAAAGAGAGTCAGAGAGTGTCACAGGCTGTCAGGGAGTGTCACAGTGAGTCTTAGAGAGAGTCTGAGAGCTTTGCAGTATCTCATTGAGTGTCACATGGTGTCAGAGTGTGTCACAGTGTGTCTCAGAGCGAGACAGAGAGTATCACTGTGTGTCTCAGAGAGAGTCAGAGACTGGAACAGCGTATCTGAGAGAGTATCAGAGAGAGACAGAGAGACTCACAGTTTATCACAGTCTGTCAGCGTGTCACAGACTGTCTCAGATTCTGTCAGAGAGTGTCACAGTGTATCTCAGAGAGAGTCAGAGAGTGTGACAGTGCGTCTCAGAGCATGTCAGAGAGTGTCAAAATGTCAGAGAGAAAGTCAAAGAGTGTCACATTGTGTCAGAGAGTGTCACAGTGTGTCTCAGAGAGTGTCCGAGAGAGTCAGACGTTGTCACATTCTGTCACAGCATGTCTCAGAGTGTCAGAGGTAGTAACAAAGTATCACAGTGTGTATCAGAGAGGATCAGCAAGTGTCACAGTGCTTCAGAGAGTGTGACAGGGAGTCAGAGAGAGTGTCAGAGAGTGTCACATTGTGTCAGAGAGTGTCACAGTGTGTCAGAGTGTGTCACAGTGTTTCCACGTTTGTCTCAGAGTGTCACGTGTGTCAGAGAGAGATAGTCAGAGAGTGTGATAGCGTTTCAGAGCGTGTCGCAGTGCATCAGGGAGAGAGTCAGAGAGTGCAATAATGTGACTCAGAGGGTGTCAGAGTCTGTCACAGTGTGTCTCAGAGAGAGTCAGAAAGTGTCACAATGCATTAGAGAGAGTCGGAGAGTGTCAGCAATGTGTCTCAGTATTTGAATGAGTGTCACAGGGTGTCAAAGAGTGATTCAGAGAGTGTCACGGTCTGTCAGAGCATGTCCCACAGTGTCAGAGGTAGTCACAAAGTGTCACAGTGTGTCTCAGAGAGGGTCCGCAAGTGTCACAGTGTGACAGAGAGTGTCACTGGGTGTCAGAGAGAGTGTCAGAGAGTGTCACAGTGTGTCAGAGAGTGTCACAGCGCGTCTCAGAGAGTGTCAGAGAGAGTCATTATGTCACAGACTGTCAGAGCATGTCTCAGAGTGTCAGAGGTAGTCACAAAGTGTCAGAGTGTGTTTCAGAGTGTCGGAGAGTCTCACAGTGTGACAGAGATTGTCACAGTGTGTCAGAGAGATAGCCAGAGCGTGTCACAGTGTGTAAGAGAGTGTCACAATATGTCTCAGAGAGATTTAGAGAATATCACTGTGTGTCTCAGAGTGTGTCACAGTGTCTCAGAGAGTGTCACATTGTGTCAGAGAGTGTCAGAGCGTGCCTCAGAGAGTTTCAGAGAGAGACAGAGAGTGTCACTGTGTGTCTCAGAGCATGTCAGAGAGAAACAGAGAGAGTCACAGTTTTCCACAGTCTGAAAGAAAGTATCACTGACTATCTCAGAATGTGTCAGAGAGTGTTATTGTGTGTCTCAGAGAGAGTCCTTGAGTGTTACAGTGTGTCACAGTCTGTCAGAGAGTATCACAGTGTGCCTCAGAGAGTGTAATAGAGTGTCGGAGAGAGTTAGAGAGTGTCAGAATGAGTTTCAGAGAGTGTCAGAAATTGTCAGAGAGCATCGCAGTGTGTCAGAGAGTGTAACAGAGTGTCAGACATTGTCACAATGTGTCAGAGGAGAGTCAGAGTGTCACAGGGTGTCTCAGAGAGAGTCAGTGAGCATCTCTGTGTGTCTCAGAGAAAGTCAGAGAGTCTCACAATGTGTCTCAGAGTGAGTCAGAGAGTACCTCCGTCTGTCAGAGGAGAGTCAGAGAGTGTCACAGTGTGTCAGAGTGTCACAGTGTGTCTCAGAGAGAGTTAGAGAATATCACTGTGTGTCTCAGAGAGTATCAATGCGTGTCTCAGAGTGTCAGAGAGTGTCACAGTGTGACAGAGAGTGTCACAGGGTGTCAGAGAGAGAGTCAGAGAGTGTCACAGTCTGTCAGAGCGTGTCTCAGATGGTCAGAGAGTGTCAAAGTGTTTCACGATGTGTCTCAGAAAGTGCCACAGTGTGTCTCAGAAAGTGCCACAGTGTGTCTCAGAGAGTGTCGCTGTGTGACAGAGAGTGTCACAGTGTGTCAGAAAGAGAGTCAGAGAGTGTCACAGTGTGTCAGAGAGAGTCACTGTGTGTCTCATAGAGTGTCAGAGAGAGTCAGAGAGTGTCGCAATCTGTCAGAGAGTGTCTCAGAGTGTCAGATGGAGTCAGAAAGTGTCACAGTGTGTCTGAGATTGTCACAATTTGTCAGCAAGAGAGATTCAGAGAGTTTCAGAGTGTGTCAGAGAGTGTCACAGTGAGTCTCAGAGAGAGTCTGAGAGTGTTGCAGTATCTCATAGAGTGTCACATGGTGTCGGAGTGTGACACAGTGTGTCTCAGAGCGAGACAGAGAGTATCACTGTGTGTCTCAGAGAGAGCCAGAGACTGGAACAGCGTATCTCAGAGAGTATCAGAGAGAGACAGAGAGACTCACAGTTTATCACAGTCTGTCAGCGTGTCACAGACCGTCTCAGATTCTGTCAGAGAGTGTCACAGTGTATCTCAGAGAGAGTCAGAGAGTGTGACAGTGCGTCTCGGAGCATGTCAGAGAGTGTCAAAGTGTCAGAGAGAAAGTCAAAGAGTGTCACAGTGTGTCAGAGAGTGTCACAATGTGTCTCAGAGAGTGTCCGAGAGAGTCAGAGAGTATCACATTCTGTCAGAGCATGTCTCAGCGTGTCAGAGGTAATCACAAAGTATCACAGTGTGTATCAGAGAGGATCAGCAAGTGTCACAGTGCTTCAGAGAGTGTGACAGGGAGTCAGAGAGAGTGTCAGAGAGTGTCACATTGTGTCAGAGAGTGTCGCAGTGTGTCAGAGTGTGTCACAGTGTTTCCACGTTTGTCTCAGAGTGTCACGTGTGTCAGAGAGAGAGAGTCAGAGAGTGTGATAGTGTTTCAGAACGTGTCGCAGTGCATCAGGGAGAGAGTCAGAGAGTGCCATAGTGTGACTCAGAGGGTGTTAAAGTCTGTCACAGTGTGTCTCAGAGAGAGTCAGAGAGTCTCACAATTTATCAGAGAGAGTCAGCGAGTGTCAGCAATGTGTCTCAATATTTCAATGAGTGTCACAGGGTGTCAAAGAGTGAGTCAGAGAGTATCACGGTCTGTCAGAGCATGTCTCAGAGTGTCAGAAGTAATCACAAAGTGTCACAGTGTGTCTCAGAGAGGGTCCGCAAGTGTCACAGTGTGACAGAGAGTGTCACAGCATGTCAGAGAGAGTGAAAGAGAGTGTCACATTGTGTCAGAGAGTTTCACAGTGTGTCTCAGAGAGTGTCCGAGAGTCAGAGGGTGTCGCAGTCTGTCAGAGCATGTCTCAGAGTGTCAGAGGTAGTCACAAAGTGTCACAGTGTGTCCCAGAGAGAGTCAGAGAGTGTCACAGTGTGTCTCAGAGAGTGTCCGAGAGTCAGAGTCTGTCAGTGAGTGTCACACTGTGTCTCAGAGAGAGTCAGAGAGTATCATTGAGTGTCTCAGAGAGAGTTAGAGATTATCACTCTGTGGCTCAGAGAGTGTCAGAGAGTATCAATGCGTGTGTCAGAGTGTCAGAGAGTGTCATCGCGTATCTCAGAGAGTGTCAGAGTGTGTCTCAGACAGCATTAGAGAGTGGCACAGTCTGTCAGAGTGTGTCTAAGACGGTCAGAGAGTTTCAAAGTATTTCACGGTGTGTCTCAAAAAGTGCCACAGTGTGTCTCAGAGAGTGTCACAGGGTGTCTCAGAGATTGTCAGTGAGCATCTTTGTGTGTCTCAGAAAAAGTCAGAGAGTGTAACAGTGTGTCTCAGAGAGTGTCAGAGAGTATCTCGGTTTGTCAGAGGAGAGTCAGTGAGTGTCACAGTGTGTCTCAGAGTGAGTCAGAGAGTATCTCTGTGTGTCAGAGGAGAGTCAGAGAGTGTCACAGTGTGTCAGAGTGTCACAGTGTGTCTCAGAGACACTTAGAGAATATTAGGGTGTGTCTTAGAGAGTGTCAGAGAGTATCAACGCGTGTCTCAGAGTGTCAGAGAGTGTCACAGTGTGACAGATAGTGACACAGTGTGTCAGAAAGAGAGTCAGAGAGTGTCACAGGCTGTCAGGGAGTGTCACAGTGAGTCTTAGAGAGAGTCTGAGAGCTTTGCAGTATCTCATTGAGTGTCACATGGTGTCAGAGTGTGTCACAGTGTGTCTCAGAGCGAGACAGAGAGTATCACTGTGTGTCTCAGAGAGAGTCAGAGACTGGAACAGCGTATCTGAGAGAGTATCAGAGAGAGACAGAGAGACTCACAGTTTATCACAGTCTGTCAGCGTGTCACAGACTGTCTCAGATTCTGTCAGAGAGTGTCACAGTGTATCTCAGAGAGAGTCAGAGAGTGTGACAGTGCGTCTCAGAGCATGTCAGAGAGTGTCAAAATGTCAGAGAGAAAGTCAAAGAGTGTCACATTGTGTCAGAGAGTGTCACAGTGTGTCTCAGAGAGTGTCCGAGAGAGTCAGACGTTGTCACATTCTGTCACAGCATGTCTCAGAGTGTCAGAGGTAGTAACAAAGTATCACAGTGTGTATCAGAGAGGATCAGCAAGTGTCACAGTGCTTCAGAGAGTGTGACAGGGAGTCAGAGAGAGTGTCAGAGAGTGTCACATTGTGTCAGAGAGTGTCACAGTGTGTCAGAGTGTGTCACAGTGTTTCCACGTTTGTCTCAGAGTGTCACGTGTGTCAGAGAGAGATAGTCAGAGAGTGTGATAGCGTTTCAGAGCGTGTCGCAGTGCATCAGGGAGAGAGTCAGAGAGTGCAATAATGTGACTCAGAGGGTGTCAGAGTCTGTCACAGTGTGTCTCAGAGAGAGTCAGAAAGTGTCACAATGCATTAGAGAGAGTCGGAGAGTGTCAGCAATGTGTCTCAGTATTTGAATGAGTGTCACAGGGTGTCAAAGAGTGATTCAGAGAGTGTCACGGTCTGTCAGAGCATGTCCCACAGTGTCAGAGGTAGTCACAAAGTGTCACAGTGTGTCTCAGAGAGGGTCCGCAAGTGTCACAGTGTGACAGAGAGTGTCACTGGGTGTCAGAGAGAGTGTCAGAGAGTGTCACAGTGTGTCAGAGAGTGTCACAGCGCGTCTCAGAGAGTGTCAGAGAGAGTCATTATGTCACAGACTGTCAGAGCATGTCTCAGAGTGTCAGAGGTAGTCACAAAGTGTCAGAGTGTGTTTCAGAGTGTCGGAGAGTCTCACAGTGTGACAGAGATTGTCACAGTGTGTCAGAGAGATAGCCAGAGCGTGTCACAGTGTGTAAGAGAGTGTCACAATATGTCTCAGAGAGATTTAGAGAATATCACTGTGTGTCTCAGAGTGTGTCACAGTGTCTCAGAGAGTGTCACATTGTGTCAGAGAGTGTCAGAGCGTGCCTCAGAGAGTTTCAGAGAGAGACAGAGAGTGTCACTGTGTGTCTCAGAGCATGTCAGAGAGAAACAGAGAGAGTCACAGTTTTCCACAGTCTGAAAGAAAGTATCACTGACTATCTCAGAATGTGTCAGAGAGTGTTATTGTGTGTCTCAGAGAGAGTCCTTGAGTGTTACAGTGTGTCACAGTCTGTCAGAGAGTATCACAGTGTGCCTCAGAGAGTGTAATAGAGTGTCGGAGAGAGTTAGAGAGTGTCAGAATGAGTTTCAGAGAGTGTCAGAAATTGTCAGAGAGCATCGCAGTGTGTCAGAGAGTGTAACAGAGTGTCAGACATTGTCACAATGTGTCAGAGGAGAGTCAGAGTGTCACAGGGTGTCTCAGAGAGAGTCAGTGAGCATCTCTGTGTGTCTCAGAGAAAGTCAGAGAGTCTCACAATGTGTCTCAGAGTGAGTCAGAGAGTACCTCCGTCTGTCAGAGGAGAGTCAGAGAGTGTCACAGTGTGTCAGAGTGTCACAGTGTGTCTCAGAGAGAGTTAGAGAATATCACTGTGTGTCTCAGAGAGTATCAATGCGTGTCTCAGAGTGTCAGAGAGTGTCACAGTGTGACAGAGAGTGTCACAGGGTGTCAGAGAGAGAGTCAGAGAGTGTCACAGTCTGTCAGAGCGTGTCTCAGATGGTCAGAGAGTGTCAAAGTGTTTCACGATGTGTCTCAGAAAGTGCCACAGTGTGTCTCAGAGAGTGTCGCTGTGTGACAGAGAGTGTCACAGTGTGTCAGAAAGAGAGTCAGAGAGTGTCACAGTGTGTCAGAGAGAGTCACTGTGTGTCTCATAGAGTGTCAGAGAGAGTCAGAGAGTGTCGCAATCTGTCAGAGAGTGTCTCAGAGTGTCAGATGGAGTCAGAAAGTGTCACAGTGTGTCTGAGATTGTCACAATTTGTCAGCAAGAGAGATTCAGAGAGTTTCAGAGTGTGTCAGGGAGTGTCACAGTGAGTCTCAGAGAGAGTCTGAGAGTGTTGCAGTATCTCATAGAGTGTCACATGGTGTCGGAGTGTGACACAGTGTGTCTCAGAGCGAGACAGAGAGTATCACTGTGTGTCTCAGAGAGAGCCAGAGACTGGAACAGCGTATCTCAGAGAGTATCAGAGAGAGACAGAGAGACTCACAGTTTATCACAGTCTGTCAGCGTGTCACAGACCGTCTCAGATTCTGTCAGAGAGTGTCACAGTGTATCTCAGAGAGAGTCAGAGAGTGTGACAGTGCGTCTCGGAGCATGTCAGAGAGTGTCAAAGTGTCAGAGAGAAAGTCAAAGAGTGTCACAGTGTGTCAGAGAGTGTCACAATGTGTCTCAGAGAGTGTCCGAGAGAGTCAGAGAGTATCACATTCTGTCAGAGCATGTCTCAGCGTGTCAGAGGTAGTCACAAAGTATCACAGTGTGTATCAGAGAGGATCAGCAAGTGTCACAGTGCTTCAGAGAGTGTGACAGGGAGTCAGAGAGAGTGTCAGAGAGTGTCACATTGTGTCAGAGAGTGTCGCAGTGTGTCAGAGTGTGTCACAGTGTTTCCACGTTTGTCTCAGAGTGTCACGTGTGTCAGAGAGAGAGAGTCAGAGAGTGTGATAGTGTTTCAGAACGTGTCGCAGTGCATCAGGGAGAGAGTCAGAGAGTGCCATAGTGTGACTCAGAGGGTGTTAAAGTCTGTCACAGTGTGTCTCAGAGAGAGTCAGTGAGTCTCACAATGTATCAGAGAGAGTCAGCGAGTGTCAGCAATGTGTCTCAGTATTTCAA
The DNA here is from genome assembly GCF_047496795.1 of Chiloscyllium punctatum. Classification (NCBI taxonomy): domain Eukaryota; kingdom Metazoa; phylum Chordata; class Chondrichthyes; order Orectolobiformes; family Hemiscylliidae; genus Chiloscyllium; species Chiloscyllium punctatum. The sequence continues at coordinate 51,018,783 of NC_092759.1, read as the reverse complement.
TGAGTGTCACAGGGTGTCAAAGAGTGAGTCAGAGAGTATCACGGTCTGTCAGAGCATGTCTCAGAGTGTCAGAGGTAATCACAAAGTGTCACAGTGTGTCTCAGAGAGGGTCCGCAAGTGTCACAGTGTGACAGAGAGTGTCACAGCATGTCAGAGAGAGTGAAAGAGAGTGTCACATTGTGTCAGAGAGTTTCACAGTGTGTCTCAGAGAGTGTCCGAGAGTCAGAGGGTGTCGCAGTCTGTCAGAGCATGTCTCAGAGTGTCAGAGGTAGTCACAAAGTGTCACAGTGTGTCCCAGAGAGAGTCAGAGAGTGTCACAGTGTGTCTCAGAGAGTGTCCGAGAGTCAGAGTCTGTCAGTGAGTGTCACACTGTGTCTCAGAGAGAGTCAGAGAGTATCATTGAGTGTCTCAGAGAGAGTTAGAGATTATCACTCTGTGGCTCAGAGAGTGTCAGAGAGTATCAATGCGTGTGTCAGAGTGTCAGAGAGTGTCATCGCGTATCTCAGAGAGTGTCAGAGTGTGTCTCAGACAGCATCAGAGAGTGTGACAGTCTGTCAGAGTGTGTCTAAGACGTTTAGAGAGTGTCAAAGTGTTTCACGGTGTGTCTCAGAAAGTGCCACAGTGTGTCTCAGAGAGTGTCAGAGAGAGTCCGAGAGTGTGGCAGTGTTTCTCATAGTGTGTCATTTATTATCAGAGAGTGTCACAGGGTTTCACAGTCTGTCCGAGAGTGTCCAAGCTTGTCTCAGAGTGTCACGCGTGTCAGAGTGAGAGAGACAGAGAGTGTGATTGTGTGTCTCAGAGAGTGTCGCTGTGCATCAGCGAGAGAGTCAGAGAGTGTCACAGTGTGTCTCAGAGAGAGTCATAATGTGTCACAATCCGTCAGAGAAAATCAAAGATCAGACATGTGTCACAGTATTTCAGTGAGTGTCACAGGGTGTCAAAGGGTGAGTCAGAGAGTGTCACGGTCTGTCAGAGAGTGTAACAGTGTGTCAGAGAGTCTCAGTGAGAGGCAGAGAGCGTCACAGTCTGTCAGAGCATTTCTCAGAGTGTCAGAGGGAGTCAGACTTTGTCAGTGTGTCTCAGAGAGTCAGAGAGTGTCACAGTGTGCCAGAGAGTGTCACAGTGTGTCAGAGTGTGTCTCAGATGGTCAGAGAATGTCACAGTCTGTCAGAGTGTGTCTCAGAGTGTCAGAGGTAGTCACAAAGTGTCACAGTGTGTCTCAGAGCGCCAGAGAGTCTCACAGTGTGACAGATATTGTCACAGTGTGTCAGAGAGATAGCCAGAGCGTGTCAGAGTGTGTCGGAGAGTGTCACAGTATGTCTCAGAGAGAGTTAGAGAATATCACTGTGTGTCACAGAGAGTCAGAGAGTGTCGCAGTGTGTCTCAGAGAAAGACAGAGAGTATCACTGTGCGTCTCAGAGAGTGTCAGAGAGAGACAGAGAGCGACACAGTTTATCATAGTGTGTCAGAGACTGGCACAGTGTGTCTCAGACGAGACATGGAGTATAACTGTGTGTCTCAGAGAGAGTCAGAGACTGGCACATCGTATCTCAGAGAGTATCAGAGAGAGACAGAGAGATTCACAGTTTATCACAGTCTGTCAGAGTGTCACAGACTGACTCAGAATAGGTCAGAGAGTGTCTCAGTGTGTCTCAGAGTGTGTCAGAGAGTGTCAAAGTGTGTCAGAGAGAAAGTCAGAGAGTGTCAGAATGTGTCACAGTGTGTCTTAGAGAGTGTCCGAGAGAGATTCAGAGAGTGTCACATCGTGTCAGAGTGTGTCACAGTTTGCCTCAGAGAGTGTCCGAGAGTCAGAGGGTGTTGCAGTCTGTCAGAGCATGTCTCAGAGAGTCAGAGGTAGTCACAAAGGGTAACAGTGTGTCTCAGACAGGGTCAGCATGTCTCACAGTGCTTCAGAGAGTGTCACGGGGTGTCAGAGAGAGTGTCAGAGAGTGTCACATTGGGTCAGAGAGTGTCACAGTGTGTCTCAGAGAGTGTCAGAGAGAGGTGGAGTCTGTCACATTGAGTCAGAGAATATCACAGTCTGTCTCAGAGACAGTGAGAGAGTGTCCAGGTTTATCAGACAATGGCACAGTATGACTCAGAGCGTGTCAGAGAGTGTCACAGTGGGTGTCAGAGAGTGTCAGAGAAAGTCAGAGACGATCACAGTGTGTTACAGAGAGTGTCAAAGAGGGTCAGAGTGTGTCTCAGAGAGAGTCACAGTGTGTCTCAGGGAGTGTCAGAGAGAGTGAGGGAGTGTCACAGTGTGTCACAGACAGTCCGAGGATATCACAATATGTGTCAGAGGGAGTCAGAGATTATCACAGTGTCTTAGAGAGGGATACAGTATGTCTCTGAGAGTGTCAGAAGCTGTCACAGTGTATAGAAGAGTGTAACAGTTTGTCAGAGAGTGTCGCAGTGTGTCACAGTCAATCAGAGCGTGTCGCAATGCTCTCAGGCAGCGTCAGAGAGTGTCCGAGAGTGTCACAGCATGTCTCAGAGATTTTCAGAGAGTGTTGCAGTATGACACAGTCCGTCAGAGAGAGTCACAGTGTGTCTCAGAGAATGTCAGAGAGTGTCGCAGTGTCAGAGAGAGTTAGAGAGTGTAACAGTGAGTCAGAGAATGTCACATTGTGTCTCAGAGACAGTGAGACAGTGTCAATGTATAACAGAGAGTGGCTCAGTAGGTCTCAGAAAGTGTCAGAGAGTGTCACCGTGTGTCAGAGTGTCAGAGAGTGTCATCGTGTATCTCAGAGAGTGTCAGAGTGCGTGTCAGACAGCATCAGAGAGTGGAACAGTCTGTCAGAGTGTGTCTAAGACGGTCAGAGAGTTTCAAAGTATTTCATGGTGTGTCTCAAAAAGTGCCACAGTGTGTCTCAGAGAGTGTCACAGGGTGTCTCAGAGATTGTCAGTGAGCATCTTTGTGTGTCTCAGAGAAAGTCAGAGAGTGTAACAGTGTGTCTCAGAGAGTGTCAGAGAGTATCTTGGTGTGTCAGAGGAGAGTCAGTGAGTGTCACAGTGTGTCTCAGAGTGAGTCAGAGAGTATCTCTGTGTGTCAGAGGAGAGTCAGAGAGTGTCACAGTGTGTCAGAGTGTCACAGTGTGTCTCAGAGACACTTAGAGAATATTAGGGTGTGTCTTAGAGAGTTTCAGAGAGTATCAACGCGTGTCTCAGAGTGTCAGAGAGTGTCACAGTGTGACAGATAGTGACACAGTGTGTCAGAAAGAGAGTCAGAGAGTGTCACAGGGTGTCAGGGAGTGGCACAGTGAGTCTTAGAGAGAGTCTGAGAGTGTTGCAGTATCTCACTGAGTGTCACATGGTGTCAGAGTGTGTCACAGTGTGTCTCAGAGCGAGACAGAGAGTATCACTGTGTGTCTCAGAGAGAGTCAGAGACTGGAACAGCGTATCTGAGAGAGTATCAGAGAGAGACAGAGAGACTCACAGTTTATCACAGTCTGTCAGCGTGTCACAGACTGTCTCAGATACTGTCAGAGAGTGTCACAGTGTATCTCAGAGAGAGTCAGAGAGTGTGACAGTGCGTCTCAGAGCATGTCAGAGAGTGTCAAAGTGTCAGAGAGAAAGTCAAAGAGTGTCACATTGTGTCAGAGAGTGTCACAGTGTGTCTCAGAGAGTGTCCGAGAGAGTCAGACGGTGTCACATTCTGTCACAGCATGTCCCACAGTGTCAGAGGTAGTCACAAAGTGTCACAGTGTGTCTCAGAGAGGGTCCGCAAGTGTCACAGTGTGACAGAGAGTGTCACTGGGTGTCAGAGAGAGTGTCAGAGAGTGTCACAGTGTGTCAGAGAGTGTCGCAGCGCGTCTCAGAGAGTGTCAGAGAGAGTCATTATGTCACAGACTGTCAGAGCATGTCTCAGAGTGTCAGAGGTAGTCACAAAGTGTCACAGTGTGTTTCAGAGTGTCAGAGAGTCTCACAGTGTGACAGAGATTGTCACAGTGTGTCAGAGAGATAGCCAGAGCGTGTCACAGTGTGTAAGAGAGTGTCACAATATGTCTCAGAGAGATTTAGAGAATATCACTGTGTGTCTCAGAGTGTGTCACAGTGTCTCAGAGAGTGTCACATTGTGTCAGAGAGTGTCAGAGCGTGCCTCAGAGAGTGTCAGAGAGAGACAGAGAGTGTCACTGTGTGTCTCAGAGCATGTCAGAGAGAAACAGAGAGAGTCACAGTTTTCCACAGTCTGAAAGAAAGTATCACTGACTATCTCAGAATGTGTCAGAGAGTGTTATTGTATGTCTCAGAGAGAGTCCTTGAGTGTTACAGTGTGTCACAGTCTGTCAGAGAGTATCACAGTGTGCCTCAGTGAGTGTAATAGAGTGTCGGAGAGAGTTAGAGAGTGTCAGAATGAGTTTCAGAGAGTGTCAGAAATTGTCAGAGAGCATCGCAGTGTGTCAGAGAGTGTAACAGAGTGTCAGACATTGTCACAATGTGTCAGAGGAGAGTCAGAGTGTCACAGGGTGTCTCAGAGAGAGTCGGTGAGCATCTCTGTGTGTCTCAGAGAAAGTCAGAGAGTCTCACAATGTGTCTCAGAGTGAGTCAGAGAGTACCTCCGTGTGTCAGAGGAGAGTCAGAGAGTGTCACAGTGTGTCAGAGTGTCACAGTGTGTCTCAGAGAGAGTTAGAGAATATCACTGTTTGTCTCAGAGAGTATCAATGCGTGTCTCAGAGTGTCAGAGAGTGTCACAGTGTGACAGAGAGTGTCACAGAGTGTCAGAGAGAGAGTCAGAGAGTGTCACAGTCTGTCAGAGCGTGTCTCAGATGGTCAGAGAGTGTCAAAGTGTTTCACGATGTGTCTCAGAAAGTGCCACAGTGTGTCTCAGAAAGTGCCACAGTGTGTCTCAGAGAGTGTCGCTGTGTGACAGAGAGTGTCACAGTGTGTCAGAAAGAGAGTCAGAGAGTGTCACAGTGCGTCAGAGAGAGTCACTGTGTGTCTCATAGAGTGTCAGAGAGAGTCAGAGAGTGTCGCAATCTGTCAGAGAGTATCTCAGAGTGTCGGATGGAATCAGAAAGTGTCACAGTGTGTCTGAGATTGTCACAATTTGTCAGCAAGAGAGATTCAGAGAGTTTCAGAGTGTGTCAGGGAGTGTCACAGTGAGTCTCAGAGAGAGTCTGAGAGTGTTGCAGTATCTCATAGAGTGTCACATGGTGTCGGGGTGTGTCACAGTGTGTCTCAGAGCGAGACAGAGAGTATCACTGTGTGTCTCAGAGAGAGCCAGAGACTGGAACAGCGTATCTCAGAGAGTATCAGAGAGAGACAGAGAGACTCACAGTTTATCACAGTCTGTCAGCGTGTCACAGACCGTCTCAGATTCTGTCAGAGGGTGTCACAGTGTATCTCAGAGAGAGTCAGAGAGTGTGACAGTGCGTCTCAGAGCATGTCGGAGAGTGTCAAAGTGTCAGAGAGAAAGTCAAAGAGTGTCACAGTGTGTCAGAGAGTGTCACAATGTGTCTCAGAGAGTGTCCGAGAGAGTCAGAGAGTATCACATTCTGTCAGAGCATGTCTCAGCGTGTCAGAGGTAGTGACAAAGTATCACAGTGTGTATCAGAGAGGATCAGCAAGTGTCACAGTGCTTCAGAGAGTGTGACAGGGAGTCAGAGAGAGTGTTAGAGAGTGTCACATTGTGTCAGAGAGTGTCACAGTGTGTCAGAGCGTGTCACAGTGTTTCCACGTTTGTCTCAGAGTGTCACGTGTGTCAGAGAGAGAGAGTCAGAGAGTGTGATAGTGTTTCAGAGCGTGTCGCAGTGCATCAGGGAGAGAGTCAGAGAGTGCCATAGTGTGACTCAGAGGGTGTTAAAGTCTGTCACAGTGTGTCTCAGAGAGAGTCAGAGAGTCTCACAATGTATCAGAGAGAGTCAGCGAGTGTCAGCAATGTGTCTCAGTATTTCAATGAGTGTCACGGGGTGTCAAAGAGTGAGTCAGAGAGTATCACGGTCTGTCAGAGCATGTCTCAGAGTGTCAGAGGTAATCACAAAGTGTCACAGTGTGTCTCAGAGAGGGTCCGCAAGTGTCACAGTGTGACAGAGAGTTTCACTGGGTGTCAGAGAGTGTGTCCGAGAGTGTGACAGTGTGTCAGAGAGTGTCACAGCGCGTCTCAGAGAGTGTCAGAGAGAGTCATTGTGTCACAGACTGTCAGAGCATGTCTCAGAGTGTTAGAGGTAGTCACAAAGTGTCACAGTGTTTCTCAGAGTTTCAGAGAGTCTCACAGTGTGTCAGAGAGATAGCCAGAGCGTGTCACAGTGTGTCAGAGAGTATCACAATATGTCTCAGAGAGAGTTAGAGAATATCACTGTGTGTCTCAGAGTGTGTCACAATGTGTCAGAGAGTGTCACATTGTGTCAGACAGTGTCAGAGCGTGCCTCAGAGAGTTTCAGAGAGAGGCAGAGAGTGTCACTGTGTGTCTCAGAGCATGTCAGAGAGAGACAGAGAGAGTCACAGTTTTCCACAGTCTGAAAGAAAGTATCACTGACTAGCTCAGAATGTGTCAGAGTGTTATTGTGTGTCTCAGAGCGTGTCCTTGAGTGTTACAGTGTGTCACAGTCTGTCAGAGAGTGTCACAGTGTGCCTCAGCGAGTGTAATAGAGTGTCAGAGAGAGTTAGAGAGTGTCAGAATGAGATTCAGAGAGTGTCAGAAAATGTCAGAGAGCATCAGTGTGGCAGGGAGTGTAACAGAGTGTCAGACATTGTCACAATGTGTCAGAGGAGAGTCAGACTGTCACAGGGTGTCTCAGAGAGAGTCAGTGAGCATCTCTGTGTGTCTCAGAGAAAGTCAGAGAGTCTCACAATGTGTCCCAGAGTGAGTCAGAGAGTATCTCCGTGTGTCAGAGGAGAGTCAGAGAGTGTCACAGTGTGTCAGAGTGTCACAGTGTGGCTCAGAGAGAGTTAGAGAATATCACTGTTTGTCTCAGAGAGTATCAATGCGTGTCTCAGAGTGTCGGAGAGTGTCACAGTGTGACAGAGAGTGTCACAGGGTGTCAGAGAGAGAGAGAGTCAGAGAGTGTCACAGTCTCTCAGAGCGTGTCTCAGACGGTCAGGGAGTGTCAAAGTGTTTCACGATGTGTCTCAGAAAGTGCCACAGTGTGTTCCAGAAAGTGCCACAGTGTGTCTCAGAGAGGGTCACAGTATGTCTCATAGAATAACAGAGAGTCCGAGAGTGTGGCAGTGTTTCTCATAATGTGTCAGAGAGCATCAGTGAGTGCCACAGGGTTTCACAGTCTGTCAGAGAGTGTCCGAGCTTGTCTCAGCGTGTCACGCGTGTCAGAGTGAGAGAGACAGAGAGTCTGATAGTGTGTCTCAGATAGTGTCGCAGTGAATCAGGGAGAGAGTCAGAGAGCGTCACAGTGTGTCTCAGAGGGAGTCAGAAGGTGTCACAGTCCGTCAGAGAGAATCAGAGAGTGTCAGACATGTGTCACAGTATTTCAGTGAGTGTCACAGGGTGTCAGAGAGTGAGTCGGAGAGTGTCACGGTCTGTCAGAGAGTCTCACAGTGTGTCAGAGAGTCTCAGTGAGAGGCAGAGAGCGTCACAGTCTGTCAGAGCATTTCTCAGAGTGTCAGAGGGAGTCAGAATTTGTCAGTGTGTCTCAGAGCGTCAGAGAGTGTCACAGTGTGCTAGAGAGTGTCACAGTGTGCCAGAGAGTGTTACAGTGTGTCAGAGTGTGAGTCAGACGGTCAGAGAATGTCACAGTCTGTCAGAGTGTGTCTCAGACGGTCAGAGAGTGTCAAAGTGTTTCCCGGTGTGTCTCAGTAAGTGCAAAAGTGTGTCTCAGAGAGTGTCATAGTGTGTCTCAGAGAGTGTCAGAGAGAGAGAGTTCGAGAGTGTGGCAGTGTTTCTCATAGTGTGTCAGAGAGCGTCACAGTGTTTCACAGTCTGTCAGAGCGTGTCCAAGTTTGTCTCAGAGTGTCACGTGCATCAGAGCGAGGGAGTCAGAGAGTGTGATAGTGTGTCAGAGAATGTCGCAGTGCATCAGGGAGAGAGTCAGAGAGTGCCATAGTGTGACTCAGAGGGTGTCAGAGTCTGTCACAGTCTGTCTCAGAGAGAGTCAGAAAGTGTCACAATGCATCAGAGAGAGTCACAGAGTGTCAACAAAGTGGCTCAGTACTTCAATGAGTGTCACAGGGTGTCAAAGAGTGAGTCCGAGAGTTTCACAGCCTGTCAGAGCATGTCTCAGACTGTCAGAGGTAGTCACAAAGTTTCAAAGTGTGTCTCACAGAGGGTCCGCAAATGTCGCAGTGTGGCAGAGAGTGTCACTGTGTGTCAGAGAGAGTGTCAGAGAGTGTCACAGTGTGTCAGAAGGTGTCACAGCGCGTATCAGAGAGTGTCAGAGAGAGTCATTGTGTCATAGACTGTCAGAGCATGTCTCAGAGTGTCAGAGGTAGTCACAAAGTGTCACAATGTGTCTCAGAGAGTGTCCGAGACAATCAGAGAGTGTCACATTCTGTCAGAGCATGTCTCAGAGTGTCAGAGGTAGTCACAAAGTGTCACAGTGCTTCAGAGAGTGTCACAGGGTGTCTGAGAGAGTGTCAGAGAGTGTCACAGTGTGTCAGAGAGTGTCACAGCGCGTCTCAGAGAGTGTCGGAGAGAGTCAGACAGTGCCACAGCTTGTCAGAGCATGTCTCAGAGTGTCAGAGGTAGTCACAAAGTGTCACAGTGTGTCTCAGAGAGGGTCAGCAAGTGTCACAGTTTGACAGAGATTGTCACAGTGTGGCAGAGATTGTCACAGTGTGTCAGAGAGATAACCAGAGCGTGTCAGAGTGTGTCGGAGAGTGTCACAGTATGTCTCAGAGAAAGTTAGAGAATATCACTGTGTGTCTCAGAGAGTCAGAGAGTGTCGCAGTGTGTCTCAGGGAGTGTCACATTGTGTCAGAGAGTGTCACAGTGTGTCTCAGAGAAAGACAGAGAGTATCACTGTGTGTCTCAGTGAGTGTCACAGTGTGTCTCAGAGAGTGTCAGAGAGAAACAGAGAGAGACACAGTTTATCACAGTGCGTCAGAGAGTCTCACAGACTGTCTCAGATTGCATCAGAGAGTGTCAGAGAGCGTCTCAGAGAGAGTCAGAGAGTGTTACAGTGTGTCACCGTCTGCTAGAAACTGTCACAGTGTGTCTCAGAGAGTGTAATGGAGTGTCAGAGAGAGTTAGAGAGTGTCACAGTGTGTTTCAGCGAGCGTCAGAGAGAGTCTAGGACCGTTCCAGTGCGTCAGAGTGTCACAGAGTATCAGACATTCACACAGTGTGTCAGAGGAGAGTCAGAGAGTGTCACAGTTTGTCTGAGAGAGAGTCAGAGAGTATCTCTGTGTGTCTCAGAGTGAGTCAGAGAGTGTGGCAGTGTTTCTCATAGGGCATCAGAAAGAGTCAGAGAGTGTCACTGTGTGTCAGAGATTGTCACAGTGTGACCGTGGGAGTGTCACAATCTGTCAGAGAATGTCACAGTGAGTCCCTAAGAGTTTTGGATAGTATCACCGTGTGTCGTAGAGGGTGTCAGAGAGTACCAATGCGTGTCCCAGAGTGTCAGCGAGTGTCACAGTTTATCACAGAGAGTGTCACAGTGCGTCTCAGAGGGTGTCAGAGAGTGCCACAGCGTGTCTCAGAGAGAGTCGCAGTGTGTCAGAGTGTGTCTCAGCGTGTGTCTCAGTGTCAGAGAGTTCAAAGTGTTTCACGGAGTGTCTCAGAGAGTGCCACAGTGTGTCTCAGAGAGTCTCACAGTGACTCCGAGAGAGAAATAGTGTGACACAGTGTCTCAGTGAGAGACCGAGAATGTCAGAGAGAGTCTCAGAGAGTATCAGAGAGTGTCAAAGTGTGTTTCAGAGAGAGTCAAAGAGTATCACTATGTGTCTCAGAGAGTGTCACAGTGTGAATCAGAGAGTGTCAAAGTGACTCTGAGAGAGAAATAGAGTGACACAGTGTCTCAGTGAGAGACCGAGAGTCTCAGAGAGAGTCTCAGAGAGTGTCACAGTGTGTCTCAGTGTGTGACAGAGTGTCACAGTGTGTCTCAGAGAGAGTCAGAGAGTGTGACTCAGTGTTTCTCATCGTGTGTCGGAGAGAGTCAGAGAGTGTGACAGGCTGTCACAGTCTGTCAGAGCGTGTCACAGTGTGTCAGAGAGAGAGAGAGTCAGGGAGTGTGACGGAGTATCAGAGAGTGTCTCAGTGCGTCAGAGAGAGAGTCAGAGAGTGTCGCAGTGTGTCAGAGAGAGAGAGTCAGAGAGTGTGTCAGTGTGTAAGAGAGTGTCACAGTGGGTCCGAGAGAAAGTCAGAGCGTGTCACAGTGTGTGTCAGCGTGTCAGAGAGTGTGACAGGGTGTCAGAGAGAGAATCAGAGAGTGACACAGAGTGTCAGAGAGTGTCATAGTATGTCACAGAAAGTGTCAGAGAGAGCCAGAGTGTCATAGTTTTTCATAGTGTCAGAGAGAGTCAGAGAGTGTGACAGTGTTTCTGATGGTTTGTCAGAGAGAGTCAGAGAGTATCACAGGAGCGACAGTCTGTCAAAGCGTGTCATAGTTTATCTCTGAGTGTCACAGTGTCTCAGGCAGAGATGGTCAGAGAGTGTGACATTTGTCAGAGAATGTCTCAGTGCGTCAGAGAGTGTCATAGAGTGTCTCAGAGCGTGTCAGAGAGTGTCTTAGTTTGTCTCAGAGAGAGACAGAGAGCGTCAAAGTGCATCAGAGAGAGAGAGTCAGAGAGTGTCACTGTGTCTCAGAGAGTATCAGCAAGTCACACAGTGTTTCAGAGAGTGTCACAGGGTGTCAGAGAGTCAGAGTGTGTCAGGGGTATCACAGTCTGTCAGGTAGTGTCACAGTGTGTCTCAGAGCGTGACAGAGAGTGTCATAGTGTGTCTCAAAGAGAGTCATAGAGCGTCACAGTTCGTCTGAGAGAGAGTCAGAGAGTGTCACTGTGTCTCAGAGAGTGTCGGCAAGTCTCACAGTGTTTCAGAGAGTGTCACAGGGTGTCAGAGAGTCAGAGTGTGTCACGGGATTTCACAGTCTGTCGGATAGTGCCACAGTGTGTCTCAGAGAGAGTCAGAGAGTGTCACAGTGTTTCAGAGAGTGTCACAGGTTAACAGAAAGAGAGACAGAGAGTGTCACAATGTGTCAGAGTTTTAGAGTGTTTGTCAGATTGTCACAGTGTGTCTCACAGAGAGTCAGAGAGTGTCACAGTGTCTCAGAGAGAGTCAGAGAGTGTCACACTGTCTCAGAGAGTGTCACTTTTTGTCAGTGTCGCAGTGCGTCTCAGAGCGATACAGAGAGAATCACTGTGTGTCTCAGAGAGAGTCACATTGAGTCAGAGAATGTCACAGTGTGTCTCAGAACGAGACAGAGAGTATCACTGTGTGTCTCAGAGAGCGTCAGAGAGTGTGACACTGTGTCTGCGAGAGTGTCAGAGAGAATCAGAGTGTGTCACAGTGTTTATTGCAGTGTCAGAGAGTGTCACAGTGCGTCAGAGAGAGAGTCAGAGAGTTTCAGAGTGTGTCAGAGAGTGTCACAGTGTATCTCAGAGAGAGTCAGACAGTTTGACAGTATCTCAGAGAGTGTCACATTGTGTCAGAGAGTGTCAATGTGTGTCTCAGAGCGAGAGAGAGAGAGAGTGTCATAGTTTATCATAGTCTTTCAGAGAGTGTCACAGACTGTCTCAGATTGTGTCAGAGTGTCACAGTGTGTCTCAGAGAGAGACAGAGAGAGTCACAGTTTATCACAGTCTGTCAGAGACTGTCATAGACTGTCTCAGATTGTGTCAGACAGTATCACAGTGTGTCTCAGAGAGAGTCAGACAGTGTCACAGTGTGTCTCAGAACGTGTCAGAGAGTGTCACAGTGTGTCTCAGAGAGTGACAGAGAGAGACACACGGTTTATCACAGTGTGTCAGAGAGTGTCACAGACTGTCTCTGATTGTGTCAGAGTGTCACAGTGCGTCTCAGAGAGGGGTAAAATGTGTCGCAGTCGATCAGAGAGTGTCACAGTGTGTCTCAGAGAGTGTCAGATAGAGTCACAGTGTATCGCTGTGTGTCTGAGAGAGTGTCAGAGAATGTCAGAGCCGTCCCAGTGCATCGGAGAGTGTCACAGTGTGTCAGACTTTGCCACAGTGTGTCAGAGGAGAGTCAGAGAGTGTCACAGTGTTTCTCAGAGACAGTTAGAGAGTATGCTTGTGTGTCTCAGAGAGAGTGAGAGGGTGTCACAGTGTCTGTCAGAGAGAGTCAGAGAATGTGGCAATGTTTCTCAAAGTGCATCAGAAAGAATCAGAGAATGTCACAGTGTGTCTCAGAGTGTCACAGCGTGTCCCGAAGAGAGTCAGAGAGGTCTCTGCGTGTCTCAGAGAGACTTAAAGAATATCACTGTGTTTCTCAGAGAGTGCCAGAGAGTATCAATTCGTGTCTCAGAGAGACAGAGAATGTCATCGTGTATCTCAGAGAGTCTCACAGCGTGTCTCAGAGAGAGTCAAAGAGTATCCCTATGTGTCTCAGAGAGTGTCACAGTGTGTTTCAGAGCGGGTCAGAGAATGTGGCAGTGTTTCTCATAGTGTGTCAGAGAGAGTCAGAGAGTGTCACAGGGTGTCACAGTCTGTCAGAGAGTGTCACAGTTTGTCTCAGAGTGTAACAGTGTGTCAGAGAGAGAGTCAGAGAATGTGACAGTGTGTCAGAGAGTGTCTCAGTGCATCAGAGAGCGTCAGAGAGTGTCACAGTGTGTCTCAGAGAGTGTCAGAGAGTGTCACAGGTTATCAGAAAGAGAGTAAGAGAGTGTCACAATGTGTCAGAGTGTCACAGTGTGTTTCAGCGAGTGTCAGAGAGAGTCAGAGAGTATCGCCATGTGTCTCAGAGGGTGTCAGAGAATGTCAGAGCCGTCCAAGTGCCTCAGAGAGTGTCACAATGTGTCAGAGATTGTCAGAGAGTGTGGCAGTGTTTCTCCGGGTTTGTCAGAGAGAGTCAGAGAGTGTCACAGTGTGTCTCAGCGTGTCAGAGTGTGACAGGGTGTCAGAGAGAGAATCAGAGAGTGACACAGTGTGTCAGAGAGTGTCCCAGTATGTCACAGAACCTGTCAGAGAGAGTCAGAGTGTCATAGCTTTTCGGAGCGTGTCTCAGAGTGTTAGAGAGGGTCAGAGAGTGTGGCAGAGTTTCTCCTGGTTTGTCAAAGAGAGTCAGAGAGTGTCACGGGGTGAAACAGTCTGTCAAGCGTGTCATAGTTTGTCTCAGAGTGTCACAGTGTGTCAGGCAGAGATGGTCAGAGAGTGTGAAAGTTGTCAGAGAGCGTCTCAGTGCGTCAGAGAGTGTCACGGTGTGTCTCAGAGAGAGTCAGAGAACGTCACAGTGCGTCAACGAGAGAGTCAGAGTCTCACTGTGTCTCAGAGAGTGTCAGTAAGAGTGCATCAGAGTGTGTCACAGTGTGTCAGACCTTGTCACAGTGTGTCAGAGGAGAGTCAGATAGTGTCACAGTGTGTCTCCGAGAAAGTCAGAGAGTATGATTGTGTGTCTCAGAGAGATTCAGAGAGTGTGGCAGTGTTTCTCATAGTGCATCAGAAAGAGTCAGAGAATGTCACAGTGTGTTTCAGAGTGTCACAGTGTGTCCCGAAGAGAGTCAGACAGTATCACTGCGTGTGTCAGAGAGAATTAAAGAGTATCACTGTGTTTCTCAGAGAGTGTCAGAGAGTATCAATGCATGTCTCAGAGTGCCAGAGAGTGTCATCGTCTATCTCAGAGAGTGTCGGAGTATGTCTCAGAGTGTGTCAGAGAGTGTCACAGCTTATCAGAAAGAGAGTCAGAGAGTGTCACAATGTGTCAGAGAGTGTCACAGTGTGTTAGACAAAGAGCCAGAGAGTTTCAGAGTGTTTGAGAGAGTGTCACAGTGTGTCTCAGAGAGAGTCAGAGAATGTCACACTGTCTCCAAGAGTGTCTCATTGTGTCAGAGAGTGCCACAGTGTGTCAGACCGAGCGTCAGAGTGTTTCAGAGTGTTTCAGAGTGTTTGAGAGAGTGTCACAGTGTCTCAGAGAGAGTCAGAGTGTCAGGTGTATCTCACTGCGTCAGAGAACGAGTCAAAGAGTGTCATAGTGTGTCTCAGAGTGTGTCAGATAGTGTCACAGGTGATCAGAAAGAGAGTCTGAGAGTGTCACAGTGTGTCAGACAGAGAGTCAGAGAGTTTAAGAGTGTTTGAGAGAGTGTCACAGTGTGCCTCAGAGAGTGTCACAGTGTCTCAGAGAGAGTCAGAGCGTGTCACACTGTCTCAGAGAGTGTCACATTGAGACAGAGAGTCTCACAGTGCGTCTCAGAGCGAGTCAGAGAGTATCACTGTGTGTCCCAGAGAGAATCAGAGAGCGTCACATTGTGCCCGAGAGTGTCACAGTGGGTCTCAGAGCGAGACAGAGAGTATCACTGTGTGTCTCAGAGAGAGTCAGAGAGTGTCACATTTTGGGAGAGATTGTCACAGTATGTCAGAGGGAGAGAGTCATAGCGTTTCGGATTGTGTCAGAGAGTGTCACAGTGTGTCTCAGAGAGAATCAGAGAGTTTCACAGTATCTCAGAGAGTGTCACATTGTATCAGAGAGTGTCACTGTGCGTCTCAGAGAGAGTGTCACAGTTTATCACAGTCTGTCAGAGAGTGTCACAGACTGTCTCAGATTGTGTCAGAGGGTGTCAGAGAGTGTCACAGTGTGTCTCGGAGAGAGTCAGAGAGTATCTTTGTGCGTCAGAGGAGAGTCAGAGAGTGTCACAGTGTGTGTCAGAGAGAGTCAGAGAATATCCCTGTGTTTCTCAGAGAGAGTCAGACAGTGTCTCTGAATGTCAGAGGGTGTCAGAGAGTTTCACAGTGTGTCTCAGAGAGAGTCAGAGAGTGTCACAGTGTGTCTCAGAGCGTGTCAGAGAGAGTCAGAGAGTGTCATAGTGTGTCTCAGAGAGTGTCAGAGAGAGTCAGGGAGTGTTACAGTCTTTCAGAGCATGCCTCAGAGTGTTAGAGGTAGTCACAATGTGTCACAGTGTGTCTCAGAGAGGGTCAGCAAGTGTCACAGTGCTTCAGAGTGTGTCACAGTTTGTCAGAGAGTGTCGCAGCGTGTCTCTGAGAATGTCAGAGAGAGTCAGGGAGTGTCAAAAAGTGTCAGAGCATGTCTCAGAGTGTCAGAGGTAGTCACAAAGTGTCACAGTGTGTCTCAGAATGTCAGAGAATCTCACAGTGTGACAGGGATTGTCACAGTGCGTCAGAGAGATAGGAAGAGCGTGTCAGAGTGTGTCTCAGAGTGTGTCACAGTGCCTCAGAGAGTGCCACATTGTGTCAGAGAGTGTCACAGTGTTAATCAGAACGAGACAGAGAGTATCACTCTGTGTCTCAGAGAGTGTCACAGTGTGTCTCAGAGTGTGTCAGAGAGAGTCAGAGAGTGTCATAGTTTAGCACAATCTGAAATAAAGTGTCACGGACTATCTCATAATGTGTCAGAGAGTGTCATAGTGTGTTACTGTTTGTCTCAGAGAAAGTCAGAGAGTGCTACAGTGCGTCACAGTCTGTCAGAGACTGTCACACTGTGTCTCAGAGAGTGTAAGGGAGTGTCAGAGGGAGTTAGAGAGTGTCACAGTAAGTTTCAGAGAGTATCTCTGTGTGTCTCAGAGAGTGTCAGAGAAAGTCAGAGAGCATTGCAGTATGTCGGAGAATATTACAGTGTGTCAGACATTGTCACAGAGTGTCAGAGGAGAGTCAGAGTGTCACAGTGTGTCTGAGAGAGAGTCAGAGAGCATCACTGTGTGTCTCACAGAGAGTCAGAGAGTATCTCTGTGTGTCTCAGAGAGACACATGAAAGAAGTGAAACTATCACTGCATTCTAACAGATAAAAGTCTTAACAGACAATCAATCCTTCAATGTATAATTTCAGTTGCATCACACTGCAAATTTTTGTGATAAATTCTGTGTTACGATCGAGCCCTCCACAATCACCTGATGAAGGAGCGTCGCTCCGAAAGCTAGTGTGTTTCCAATTAAACCTGTTGGACTATAATCTGGTGTTGTGTGATTTTTAGCTTTGTCTCAGAGAGAGTTAGACAGTAACACTGTGTGTCTCAGAGAGTGTCAGAGAGTGTCACAGTCTGTCAGAGTGTGTCTAAGACGGTCAGAGAGTGTCAATGTGTTTCACGGTGTGTCTCAGAAAGTGCCACAGTGTGTCTCAGAGAATGTCACAGTGTGTCTCAGAGAGTGTCAGAGACAGTACGAGAGTGTGGCAGTGTTTCTCATAGTGTGTCAGAGAGCATCATAGAGTGTCACTGGGTTTCACAGTCTGTCAGAGCGTGTCCAAGTTTGTCTCAAAGTGTCACGTGTGTCTCAGAGAGAGAGTCAGAGAGTGCCATAGTGTGAACCAGAGGGTGTCAGAGTCTGTCACAGTATGTCTCAGAGAGAGTCAGAGAGTGTCACAATGCGTCGGAGAGAGTCAGAGAGTGTCAGCAATGTGTCTCAGTATTTCAATGAGTGTCACAGGGTGTCAAAGAGTGAGTCAGAGTGTGTCACGGTCTGTCGGAGCAAGTCTCAGAGTGTCAGAGGTAGTCGCAAAGTGTTAGTGTGTCTCAGAGAGGGTCCGCAAGTGTCACAGTGCTTCAGACAGTGTCACAGGGTGCCAGAGAGAGAGTCATAGAGTGTCGCAGTGTGTCAGAGAGTGTCACAGCGCGACTCGGAGTGTGCCAGAGAGAGTCAGTGAGTGTTACAGTCTGTCAGAGAATGTACAGAGTGTCAGAGGTAGTCACAAAGTGTCACAGTGTGCCTCAGAGTGTCAGAGAGATTGTCACAGTGTGTCGGAGAGATAACCAGAGCATGTCAGAGGTTGTCAGAGAGTGTCACAGTGTTTGTCAGAGTGTCTCACAGTGTGTCTCAGAGCGAGACAGAGAGTATCACTGTGTGTCTCAGAGAGTGTCACAGTGTGTGTGTCAGAGGGAGTCAAAGCGCATCTCTGTGTGTCAGAGGAGAGTCAGAGAGTGTCACAGCGTGTATCAGAGAGAGTTAGAGAATATCACTGTGTGTCTCAGAAAGTGTCAGAGAATATCAATGCATGTCTCAGCGTGTCAGAGAGTGTCATCGTGTATCTCAGAGAGTGTCAGAGTGTATCTCAGACAGTGTCAGAGAGTGTCACAGTCTGTCAGAAAGTGTCAAGGTGTTTCACGGTGTGTCTCAGAGAGTGTCAGAGTGTGTTTCAGAGGGTGTCAGAGAGAGTCCGAGAGTGTGGCAGTGTTTCCCATAGTGTGTCAGAGAGTGTCACAGGGTTTCAGTCTGTCAGAATGTGTCCAAGTCTGTCTCAGAGTGTTACGTGTGTCAGAGTGAGAGAGTCAGAGAGTGTGATAGTGTGTCAGAGAATGTCGCAGTGCATCAGGGAGAGAGTCAGAGAGTGCCATAGTGTGACTCAGAGGGTGTCAGAGTCTGTCCCAGTGTGACTCAGAGAGAGTCAGAGAGTGTCAGCAATGTGTCACAGTATTTCAATGAGTGTCACAGGGGGTCAAAGAGTGAGTCAGAGAGTGTCACGGTCTGTCAGAGGGTGTCACACTGTGTCAGAGAGTGTCGGAGAGAGGAAGAGAGTGTCACAGTCTGTCAGAGCATTTCTCAGAGTGTCAGAGGGAGTCAAAAACTGTCACAGTGTGTCTCTGAGAGTCAGAGTGTGTCACAGTGTCGCTGAGAGTGTCACATTGTGTCAGAGAGTGTCACAGTGTGTCTCAGAGAGTGTCAGAGAGAGACACAGTTTACCACAGTGTGTCAAAGAGTGTCACAGACTGTCTCAGATTGTGACAGAGAGTGTCAGAGAGTGTCACAGTATGTCTCCGAGAGAGTCATAGAGTGTTACAGTGTGTCACAGTCTCTCAGAAACTGTCACAGTGTGTCTCAGAGAGTGTAGTGGAGTGCCAGAGAGTGTTCGAGAACGTCATAGTGTGTTTCAGCAAGCGTCAGAGAGAGTCTGACGTCAGGCAAGTAGAAGGACCGGGTCATTCCTACAGACAGAGTGGAGATGTTCCTCAAAGCAGTTACTGTTTGCCTCACTAATGTAAAGGAGACTGCATTGTGTGCAGCAATGACAGGAGTCTGGATTGAAAGAGTACAAGTGAAATGCTGCTTCACCTGAAAGGTGTGATTAGGCCATTCGACAGTGAGGAGGGAAGATGTGAATGGGCAAATGTTGCAGCTTCCTCATTTATATGGGAAGGTGCCATGGGGATGTTGGGAAGTGCTCGGGGTAATGGAGCGTGCCACAGAAGGAATGGCCCCTGTGAAATACTGAAAGTGGATGGGAGGGGAAGATGTGTTTGATGGTGCTGTTCTGATGGAGGTGGTGGAAGCGGTGGAGATTATTCTGTGAATGCAGATTCTAGTGCAGTAGGAAGTGAGGAAAAGGGGAGATCTATCATTTTTCTGGGAAGGAGTGAGGGCAAAACTGAGGGAGACGGGAGAGTCACAGCTGAAGGCTCAGTCCATCAGAGTGAGGGGATTTCTCATTTGAGAGAAAAGGATGACATGTAGGAAGATTCCTACTGGAATGTGACATCATCGAACAGAAATCACAGAGCCAGAAAAACTCGGAGAATTTAGTCACTCTCAGTTGATCATGTATTCAGCCACAAAGATATTTCCACCTGAATGACTGAAAAGAGCCAAGCATTTCAAATGCAGATCTAGTCATAGATCTAGTCAAATATGGAGTGTGAACATAGACATAGGTGAAGGTCAGCAGATGTGTGGGGGAGACATTTAAGCAGGTACTGCTTAGTAACGCTCAGCACTGATTTAGTCTGGTCAAAAAGAAAACGATATGAAGATGTAAAGATGAACCACCCATGATGCTCAAAGGCTGTGAAGAATATTAATCAATCACAAACTAAAGAATTCAGATTGGAGAGCTGTGGCCACATTTGAGAAGTTTACTTTTGGAACCAGAAGCAGATTGTATAAAACAAAATACAAAGAAAAGTTTTCCAAAACTGGCAAGAAATATGAAAAAAAACTAACCACAAGAGTTTTCCCACGTCGAATAAAAAAACCCTCATGATGTGTGTGTGACCCATGGAAGAAAGGCAGGCAAGTATATGTGGGACACCTGGAAATTTGGTTTCAGGGAACAGGCGGAGAATTTAAAACAGCAATTTACATCGTTCCTCACGGGAAGAGTTTCAATATTATAAACAAAATTGGAGTCAGATGAACGTTTTGCACTGTCTCTAACAAAACGAACAAGGTTTTCTCAAACAGAAAAGACCAAGGGTAAACAGCACATCAGAAATTATTAGCGTGTTGTTGTGGTTCTGTTCGCCAAGCTGGGAATTTGTGTTGCAGACGGTTCGTGCCCTGTCTCGGTGACATCTTCAGTGCTTGGGAGCCTCCTGTGAATCGCTTCTGTGATGTCTCTTCCGGCATTTATAGTGATTTGTATCTGCCGCTTCCTGTTGCCAGTTCCAGCTGTCCACTGCAGTGGCCAGTATATTGGGTCTAGTCGATGTGCTTATTGATTGAATCTGTGGATGAGTACCATGCCTCTGGGAATTCCCTGGCTGTTCTCTGTTTGGCTTGCCCTATAAAAGTAGTGTTGTCCCAGTCGAACTCATGTTGCTTGTCATCTGCAAATGTGGCTACTAAGGATAGCTGGTCGTGTCGTTTCGTGGCTAGTTGCTGTTCATGGATGCGGATCGTTAGCTGTCTTCCTGTTGGTCCTATGAAGTGTTTTGTGTTGTCCTTGCATGGGATTTTGTACACTACGTTGGTTTTGCTCATGCTGGATATCGGATCCTTCGTCATGCTGAGTCCTGGTGAGCACCTGAGCTACAAATCTTCTCACAAACTTTGAATTATTAGCTTGTTTCAATAGAAGTGGTTACAGAGTGACTGGTGGCACTGTGTGAAATATACATAACTCTCGGGATTACAGGAATGTTCCAGTGAAACTAGCGAAACTCCAATGTGGCGCCTGTCTTCAAGAAAAGAGTGAGTCTTCAAGTATTTAGGTGCTCCCTTTGTCTGAGTAGTGGAGCATATTTGAGAGGCTTATTGGCTTCATGATGAACTTTCTTCCTGAGTGATTTTAAAAAAAGTAAAACCGTGCTCCTTCCTTTGGTGTGTTACATCCTAGGGGAATGAACATTTTGCGAAAGTTCAATTATTTTGAAAATTATCTGCAACATTGTACAAATGACATCATCCAGAGAATTCTAGACACAGCACTCATAAGAACATTTTATAACCATGTGGGGATATTGCGTAGGTGCGAGAGAGAGAGAGAGAGAGAGAGAGAGAGAGAGAAGGTGCTGCATTGCAATGGGAAGAGTGATGGAGCCTTATTACAGGGAAGGCGCTAACAGATGTACAGTGAGTGTGAGAGAGTAGAGTGAGTTGAGAACAGACGGTGGTTAGCACTGCTACTTCACAGCACGATAGACCCAGGTTCAATCACTGACTCAGGCGACTGACTGTAAAGAGTTTGCACATTCTGTGCGGGTTTCCTCCGCTTTTTTTCCACATTCCAAAGATGTGCATGTCAGGTGAATTGGCCATGATAAATTGCCCGTAGTGTGAGGTGTATGGGGAACGGTTCTGGGTGAGTTGCTCTTTTGAGGGTTGGTGTCGACTTGTTGGGCTGAAGGGCCTGTTTCCACACTGTAAGTCATCTAATACGGTGACCTTTATCCTGACAGAGCATGGAAGTTTATTGATGCTTTTCCTGTATTGCTGGGCATTTCTTCAGACTGCAGGTACTGCATTGATCTGGGTGGTGAGGTCAGACCATGCTCGGTGGATCTGGTTGTGCGTCTTCCTCTGGGAAAAGAACGTTCCCCCGCTGTACTAACCCATTCACCAGAACTTCCGTGCCCCTGTCGACAAACTGTGGTGTAATTTCTCCTTATCTGCCATGTTCGGGTAAACTATGCAAGGCAACTCCAAACTGAGAAAGCTCAACTGTGTACCCATTGGCCTTTTAATGATGGCATCAGCGCCAGTGGTCACTGAATATCCAGGTGCACCCGGAAGATGGTCAGTTCCTCCAGCCATGATGGGTTGGAGAATCGGGTTGGAGAATCGGGCTGGCATCGAAAGAGAGGGACACCATGGGGTGGGGTGGGTAGCTAATGAGGTGAGTTCGATAAGATAACACCAGGAAACTAGCTCTGGTGCAGACAATCCTTCTGTCACACTCAATGAAAGTGGTACTGAGACAAATTATTGTCAGATTCAGCCCAATGAGTCTCAGACTCTTCAGATCCTACTCCTAATTACAAAGAGGCAGGATAAATGCTTATCCAAAGCTCTCCATCATCTTAACTTACACCAATATCCTGCTCACCCGTTATTCCTGTGAACAGTGGCCTATATTGCAAGATGCTATCGAAATGTTTTCATTTCACAATTTTTAAACATACCATCAGATCCTTCTCTGAAATTCTCTCTCAATCTCCCCCTTGCTTTAAACAAAGCTCCACCCATTTGTTGGTATTTTTACTGATTTCCCTACCGTCTCTCTCTGGCCGTGAGTTTCACACCCGCAGCACTCCCATGTCATGCCACAATGGAGATATAGAGCTGTAAATGGATGGGGAGCTGCACATCCTGTCACTTCCAGCACGTAGGGCAATGATCTAACACAGTGTTACTCAGCAATGCAGTGATTGGTGTGCACAGCTGAGTATGCTGGGAAGGTAACTGCTCCAAATTAATGGATAAATTCACTGCTATTCACTGCAAAGCTCCACATGCTGCACAGAAATTCATTCTGTGTGCATAGAACACTGTCTTTGTGTGTTCTGCACAGCGCCCTGTGCTGAACAGATTATCTCGTCCCAGTTTATAAATCAGTGCACTGTTGGACAGATAAGTGGTGAACTGTTTAGCTCGAAACAGTGTTCGATTCTGGACGGATGGGTGAGCATTACACTAGCCTGGTCTACGCAGTGCTTCATGCTGAGCAGTTATCTCATCTGGGCTTATCCGTGTCCGGGTTGGATCTGAGAGGTGGATTGAGTATCCAATATAATTCCTGGCATGATTATCACTCCTCCAGCTCGAACCATTTCGCTCGTAAATGTGTGGTGCTATGTTTCAGGTCGAATTTACTTGGTCAAATATTTGACATGAAGCAAAACACAATTTATTCGAACACTGTCGATAAAAGACAACAAAAGGAAGAGGAACTTGCAATATCGTAATTCTGTCAGAAAACATAGCAGAATAATAGTTTATTTAACTAGTATACAGTTCCAATATGGTATCATCCAATAAGCATACAAATGTCAAAAATCAAATGCAGTAAACAGATTGTCTCACATGCAGTTCTCCAATCTAGGAGGAAAGAAGATCAAAAGACAGTTCTGAGGGAAATCGCAGAGAAAGTGTGTGCACCCGGGAGAGATTTACTGCCTTCCAACCCTGCTAATACCCCATCAATAACTGATGAAAGGTAAAACTAAAAGTCCTGGTTCTGTGAGAGTTTGACCATCTCTCCACAGGACCAGGCCACGGCTGCAAGAACACAAGGAATGGACTGTATCTACACCGTATATGGCTCTGTACGTGTCTCTCAAGAATGCCTAAACCCACCTAAGCCGTTTAATGCTGGACAGATAAATGTCAAAGTTAAACTAAATAAATAAAACGAAAAGATGCAGCAGGCCTGGTCGTCAGACACAGACGGCCTCGGGAGCCCAGCAATTCCTATCTTGCCAAACCACAGCAGATACATCGAGTTTGCGAAGAGAAAGCATTATCTTTCCCCCTCACCTCTATGTTTACAATTGGAGATTTGCCATTGTTCCAATGATCAGTGATATCAAAATCTCACCCACACCAATAACTATTGTGATGTTTCAGAGTTAACTGGAGCTGTTTGTTCAGTGACTGTGATTCATATCAGTCTTTCTGGACCTAACTGGGTCATTGGAGGATTACCCTCTTCCATAATTAGGGACTTCTTTCAACTTGTTATGCCATAGTATTCGGGGCAAAGTCAACCTCAACAAGATTGGGATCAGCAGCTACAGAGAAAGAGAGAGAAATCAGAATCTGAGAACATTAGAATTTTCCAACAAAGGATTTGATTTGAGAATATTAGACTGGAATCTTCCAACAATGGATCAGAATCTGAGAACGTTAGACTGGAATGTTCCAACAATGAACAGGAGTGTATCTTGGGTCTTTACTGGCTTTCTCAGGATTGGCCACGATTAGAGTTGCCAATATGCGCCGTACGGATGATTATTCAAGCCGGGTACTATCCCATCCTCGCTATTACTGGTGTTCCTGGTAAGTCTATCTCTGTCAATTCTATAAATTATGCTGAATGTTATTGCTATTCTGGTTGATTATATTTAACATATACATAAACTTTCAGTCACAAACGCCACTCCCTTCTCATGCATTTCCAAACTACTTACTCATAATCATCTGAGAAGTAATAAAACTGTTCGGAACCTCCAGTCTCCTTTCTACTGTGAACAGTTTTATGTCTCCATATTCTCTCTGTGAGCAAACCTGCCGACACCCACTGACATAATATCCCCAATCTCCAGATTTGCCTGAGTTCTGCAGCTGACTGCGCCATCATCTACCCCTTCATGAACGATAGATATTATTGCTCCAGTTCTCTTCTGACCTCTCTTCCAGTTACAAATAGTTTGACCACAAACTTGTTCTTTTCTCTGCAGTTACTTCACAACAGGAAATCTGTATCAGAGTAATAATATAACTGACTGTGTAATTCAGAGGCACAGGTTATGACTCTAAAAGCATTGTATGAAATTCTACCACAGCCGATGACTAAAATTAAATTTCAATGACAAAAATTGGAATGAAACCAAATTTCAGTCATGGCAACCATAAACCATCAGGATTTCTTTTCTTATTTTATTGATAACCTATGGTAATGAAACCTAACACTTTGCCCTGTCTGAACTAAGTGTCACCTCAGATCCACAACAATCTGGTTGGCTCCATATTGCCTTGACACATGGCCGCGTGGTCAAGGGCTGTTCGGATGAACAACAAATGCTGCCCTTGCCAGTGATGCTGGCATCCAGGAAACAACAACAGTAAAGGTGAAAGAACCACGGAAATGTGGATTTGGCGATCTGAAATAAAATTCTCTACCATCTGAAAGCATGTTGGAGAATCTCAGCAGGTATGGCAGTCTGTCAGAATAAACACAAATAATGTTTCGAGTTCAGTGAACCGATCAAAACTGAATAAAACTGAGAAATAATATTAGTATATCAGGGATGGTTGGAAGGGTGAGCGGGAGGTTTCAGCAAGAGAGAGAGAGAGAGAGAAAATCAAGCAAAAGGATTGCTAATGATGGACTGGAAGGAAAACAGAATGGAAAGTTATTCTAACATTTCCCCTTTTCACATATTCCTGAATATCATATTTATTACGGGATGTCCCTGCTTACCGTGAGTATGTTCCCTCTATCTCTCGTCTCTGTGTGTGGTGATCAACTCCATCAGCAATACTTATCGTCGCTGAGATATAGAGAAACGTAATGTTCCATTGTCAACTGCTTCTTTGGAGAGAGGAACTGTTACTGTGCGACTGTGTGGAGATGTAAGAGATTTCTCAGCCAAGAAGAGAAACTAAGGGGACCGAGGCAGTTTCAACACTGAATTGATGCACTATGGGTGTGGGACATTGACTTGCTGCTGTCATCTAGAAAGTCAGTGGAGTCTCTGTGGATGGTGCTCTCAGGATTGTGATGTGAGCTACTGGGTTCATTCAGGGAGCCCCAAGGGTCTGGGGACCCCACTCTGAATACTGCATTCACAGTGTGGCTGGGTCCATGGGAAACAAATGGAGCTGAGACGACAAAGAAGGGAAGCTGTGTAAATAGGGAGGAGTAGGGCACAGTACTATACTCTCTGGGATTTCCAGGAACATTTGTCTAAGCTGCACCCATTCAGGTGTAAAGTGTAAAACCAGCTTGTCTCAAAATTGAGGTGTTCACTGAGATGTACCCCCTCCTTCAGTATAACCGTAGCTTCACAGCAGGGACAGGACTGTGCTGACACTCACGATGAATTAATCTTGATTGATTCTGGAATTTTGCAGGCCGCAGTGGGTAATATATCCACCATCTCTGAAGTGCAGTCCTCCAATGTATTCACAAGCGGTCAGAAACCACCTGCCTGCTGAGAGGAATGCATTGTGTCCATGTCCACAGAGGAAGGTACAGAAAATAACTTCCAGAATTATTAGGGAACAGAGTGATTGGTAAATATGGGAAACTGCAGGAAATCAGAATTAATGAAGATTATATTATTGAAAATCTAATCGAATTGACGTGTCATAAGTTGCTGCATCTGATCAGCTACATCCCAGAGTGATTGAGATGAGAAGACAGTTAATGAAAGAATTACTGATTATTCTTCAAAGCTAGTTAGATTCTGGAAAGGATGCTGCAGACTGAAAAACAACTATTGTAAACTTAAATATTTAAAACAGGATGGAGAGGGAAAACAGAAAACTACATAGCTTGATGTCAGATGTGATAAAAAATATTGAAACCTTTTGTTAGGAACGTGACAACTAGATACTTGGAGAATAATGATATGATTTGGTACATTCGGCCTAGATTCAGGAAAGAGAAATGATCTTTAATAAACCTATTTGTGGAGATTGTCCGCTGTGACATCGACAGTTGAGAACCAATGGGAGTGGAGTAATTGTAATTTTAGAAGACGCTTGACATGTTTGAATACAGGTGAGTGGGGAGTGTTAGAGTCCATGGGTGGGTAGTGGTGGAACATTTCCCACATGGATTAAAATTTGGATCATGGAGATACGAGAAGAATACTGTTTTTCTTTGGACTGAAGGATTGATGGGTGGCAGCAGCATCAGTGATTGGGCAATAGCCATTCCCAAGGTACAAAAAAGATTCAGATGTGAACAACAAATACCATCATGTACATTTATATTTATTAAATGGTAGAGAGGTAGGCGAGTGCTTTTGTTGAAAAGGACCTGGATGTCCTTGGTCATAAGTCACTGACAGAATTCATACAGGGGCAGGAAGTAAATGATATGTGGCTCTTCATGCAAAATGATTGAAGTACAAAAGTTAGATTATCTTTCCCACTGATCGTGTTTTGTTGAGAGAGTATTTGGTGCATTGTGTAAAGATTTTGTCTGCTTTATAGACAATGATCCCTTTGTCATTGAGAGAGTGAACGTCGATTGACCTAGCTAAACACTGGCATGGTGTTACCATGAGGAGAGAGTGCAGTAACTATGTGCTTAATCTGAAGCGCTATGAGAGAATAAGAAGTTGAAGCTTGATGGGTATGGACAGAAACTCATTATGTCCCCAACAGTTGAACAGGATGAAAATGTCAAACTTTTCATTGGATGCTTGATTCCTGGCAGTTTACATGCATCTGCAGAGCACCCATACCGATTGACAGAGGTACAGCATCTGAATGAACTCTGAACACTTTAATTCACAGTTACTGTGTGGCACTGCATGGAATGTCACTTTGTACACAATCCTGTCAGCAGCCAAAATACCTTCATTCTGAAACAGTTAGTTATTCCCCAACGGCTTCTGACCTCCACGGAGACCATGGGTATGCCTTCTTGGAGATGGAAGATAACTTGGAGAATGGCTAAAAAGTGTTGGCTTCATTCCGACTGCCAGAAAACCATGTTAAAGTAACACATATGTACCATGAGTAATTAAGCCAGGTGGATCAATTTGGAGCAGTCTGTCTGTGCAGCCCCAATCCATTTGTCTGTGATGTTGGAGCATCTCTGACATTTTCCTGTTCCTGTGTTAGTGGCTTGACAAGCTGAATATCCTCTTCCCCTTCCGTTGTAAGTGACTCCGGGTCTGAAATGGTTCTGTCTGTTCCCATGTACGTTACAAGTGGGAGAGAGCAGACTCCCTGACTTCCTGTGCTTCAGGCAGGAGGGACTGAATGGGATATCCTTCTTTTTGCCTAGTAGTTTTGATGGGATGAATGGCTTTCCCACATTCTTGTGAAACCTGATTGACGTGCCGAATGAACTCCTCCTTTTACTGTGGAAATATACTGTGCTGTTACATAAATGTTCCCCAGACTTTAACAGCACGATCTTGAATGTTGTCCAAGTCTTGCTGCACATGGTCACAGACTGTTTCAAGAGCTGAAGAGGGACAACCTGTCCTGAAAATTTTGTAAACTTCAAGGAATGCCTCCTCCCCTGTTGGCACGGTGGCTAAGTAGCTTACGCTGCTGCTTCACAGCAGTAGGGTCTCAGTTTCGATTCCAGCCTTGGGCAACAGTCTGTGTAGAGTTTGCACATTCCCCACTTATCTGTATGGTTTTCTTCCAGGTGCACTGGTTTCCTCCCACAGTGCGAAGATGTTCAGGCCAGATGAATTGGCCATGCTTCATTGTCCATTATGTTAGGTGCATTAGTCAGAGGGAAATGTATCTGGGTGTGTTACTCTTTGGAGGATCGGTGTGGACTGATTGTGCCAAAGTGCCTGTTTCCACACTTTAGGGAATCTAATCTGCTCAGTTTGGACTCAATGGGCTGAATAGCCTCCTTCCACATTGTAGGGATTCTATGATGACAAACTGGAGATGCCGGAGCTGAGGAAGCTACGCTGAGGATCTCCTGCAGATGTGTCCCACGGCTGAGATGATTGATGCCCACCAATGATAATCATCTTCCCTTGTGCTGTGAATGATTCCAAAAGTGTCGAGGTCATAATTAATTCTCATTAAGTGCGATTTTGTTCACGGCTCCCTGATATCATTCTCAGTCAATTACTGCCTTGGGTTCAGGGCCAGTCTCTCTTACCTGAGCCCCTGCGTTCCCTATTTTGTTCATATCAATAGGTCATTGTGTCGAAGCAGAGAACGTTTTATTCAAACAGAGGGTAGTGAAAGTCAGGAATTCTCTTATACCGAGCGTTAGGGGAGCTAGAGCACTGAGAGGGACCAGTAGTGTCCCGCAGGGATCAGTTCCGGGACCTCTGCTCTTTGTTACCTTTATAAATGACTTGGATATGGATGTTGAAGATTTGGCTAGTAAGTTTGCCAATGACACAAAGGTGGTTGGAGTGGTACAGAATGAAGGAGGATAAGGAAGCTTTAGAGAGGGTAAAAAGGAGATTTACCAGGATGCTGCATGGACTGGAGGGCAGGTCTTATAGAGAAACCATGAAGGAGTGAGGGCTTTTCTCACGAGAGGTGTACGAGATGATGAGAGGCATTGAGTGAGTGAATAGCCAGAAACATTTTCCCAGAGCAGAAATTTCCATCAGTAGGTGGCATAATTTTAAGTTATTGGAGGAAGGTTTAGGGGAGATATCAGTGGTAGATTTTTTACACAGAGAGTGGTGGGTGTTTCGAATGTACTGCCAGCAGTGGTTGTAGAGTCAAATACGTGAGGGAAACTTAAGAGACTCTTGGACAGGCACATGGAACAAAGTGAACGGAAGCATGTTGGTTAGACTAATCTTAGAGTAGGATAAACAGCACAACGTCGAGGGCAGAAGGTCCTAACTGCATGCATTCATGTTGAACTCTGAGCTCAAAAACTGCATGAATTCATGTAAAACTCCGTTATCTCACTGTTTAGATTAGAATCAAAGTAAACATCATAGCACAGACAGCGAACAGAGGGGGCCAACACCTTCAATATATTGTCTAGCTAGCACCATTGTTAACAGCTAACCTGAGAATGAAACTTTAAAAGAAAAGGTTTTGTGATTTTATGTGAAAGAAGTGAAACTATCATCGCATTCTTTCAAATGAAAGGCTTAACAACCAATTTTTCAATGTTTAATTTCAGTTACGTTACACTAAATTTTTGCTATAAATTCTGTGTTAGGATTGAGCCCTCCACTATCACCAGATGACGGAGCGACGCTCCGAAATCTAGTGTGCTTCCAATTAAACCAGTTGGATTATAACCTGTGTTGTGTGATTTTTAACGATGCATACCCCAGTCCAACACCGGCATCTCCAAATCAGAACAATTCCTTGTTCTGTGTTCCATGGAAGTGCTCAAGAAGACTTGGACATTAAGGAAGATTTGAGACTTGGAGCAGGTCAGCCTTGATCTTAGTGAAGGGCAAGGCAGGCTTGGGATATGAATGATCTGCCACTGTTTCTGATGTTCTCCTATTCTGTTACTGGAAAGTTAGAAGGTGTTATTTTCCTGGAAGGTTTTTTTATGGAATGTTGCAATCAGGGAGACCAGCGGATTTTGTGAGCCATCGCTGGGTGAGATTTGGGGGCTGTATTCACAGTGAATCTGGGTCTACAACATATTCAACAAATGAAGCACAAGTTACAGGGAGGGTAAGCTCTGTAAAGAGGGATGAGCGACCTCTTTCATATTTAGCCTTGGTCTTCCAATTACATTTTGCAAATCTCCCAAACCGAGTGGGACAGTCTTGAGGGACGATATGGTCTCTTCTGTTTCTGTGCACCATGCTATAACAGTATGTGGACTCCAACTGCTCCTGTCCAGCAGGTTTGAGGGGTGAACGGAACACATGAACATGGGACTGAGGGGCAGGAATGGGACATTAGAGAATTTGAGCCTTCTCCACCAGACGTTAATATTGTGCCTGATCAGTTGTGGTTTCAGCCTTATTTTCCTGTCTGTGTCACATTATCCGTGACTCACTTCTCTGTCAAATCTTTAACTAACTCAGCTGTGAATACTTGTAATCAGAGATACGCCACAAACTTCTGGGCAAGAGAATTCCCATTCGAATGGCCCTTTTAGAATTCTTCCTCATCCCGCTGTGAGAATAAGAGGGTCATACAGCGTGGAAACAGATCCTTTTGTCCAAATTGTCCACGCCAATCAGACATCTTAATCAGATCTCGTCCCACGTGTCAGCATTTGGCCCACATCCCTCTGAACCAGTCCTATTTATGTACCTATCCAGATACATTTTCAACGTGTAATTGTACCGGCTTTCACCACTTCCTCTGACTGTACACCCACCAGCCTCCGTATGAAAAACGTTTCCCCTCAGGTCCCTTCTAAGTCTTTGCCCTGTTATCCTCTCCCTATGCCGTCTCGTTCTGGACGCCCCTACACTGGGAAAATGGTCTTGCCCATTCAGACTATTCATGCCCCTCTGGACTTTTTTAAACCTCTGTCATGTCACCATTCAGCCTCTGACAGTCCAAGGGAAAAAGCCTCAACCTGTTCATCATCTCCCTGTAGCTCAGAACTTCAGGTTCAAGAAAAACCTTGTAAATCTTTTCTGCACCCTTTCAAGCTTAACAACATGCACCCTTTAGCAGAGTCAACTGACATGTACGCAATATTCTTAAAGTGGCCTCTCCTACATCCTCTAAAAGCAAAACACCCTACCCCTACTCTTATACTCAATGTTCTGCCGATTCAGGCAAGCATGCCAACTACGTTCCTCACCACTCTACCGACCTAAACACCAGTTTCAAGGAACTATGAATCTTCACCCATGGGTCTCTTTGTTCAGCAACATTCCCCAGGGAACTACCCCGCTTTAACTTCTCAAAATGCAAAACCTCACAAATATATAATTAAATTCTATCTGCCAGTCCTTGGCTCATTGATGGTCAAGGATCCCGTTATATTCTGACATAATCTTCTTCACTGTCCACTGCACCACGTTGGTGATGTTATCTGTAAACTTATTAACCATGCCTCCGATAATCACATCAAAGTTGTTTATATCCGTTATGAAATGCAGTGAGCTCAGCACTGATTCTTTCAGAACACCGCTGGCCACAGGTCTTCAGTCCGGAAAACATTCTATTACCTTCAATCCAATTTTGTATCCAATTGGTTAGCTTTTCCTCGATTACATATAACCTAATTTTAGTAATCTGTCTACGATGAGGTACCTTATTAAAAGCCTTGCTGAAGTTTATATAAACAATGTACACCAAAGTGTCTTCTTCAACCTTCTTTGTCACCTCTTCATAATACTCAATCACATTAATTAGACATGATTTCCATCGCACAAATCCATATTAACTATCCCTAATCAGTCCTTGTCTTTCTAAATAGATGCAAATCCTATCACTCAGAATCCCCTCCAACGAACTCCTCGACACTGACGTTGGCTGATTGAATCGATAACTTCCTGTGTTTTTGGCTTACTGATCCCAATCTTCCACTGGCCACAAAAATATTTATAACTATGTTGGTGATATGGCCAATGATATTGTTCTCAGAGTGTGTCAGCGTCAGTGTTAGGAACAAGTCAAGCAGATTTCTTTAATCTGCGAAACCAACACGTTTATGGTTAAAACAAAGTTGCTCAAACTATGATAGAAACAGGAATGACGAGAGGATATTGCAAATATGTACATTGATATTTCCCTTCTAAAAATACGACAGACACACGCACGCACACACACACACATACACACGCATTGTCGATAACAAACTGAAAAGCAAAATATCTGCAAAGTTAACTTGAAAGAACATTGTCCAAATATGATTCGAACTCATGACCAAAGGAAAAATGAGAGTTTGACCCAAATGCTGCTGTTTGTAGAGTCATCAAGCCCTACAGCATGGAGACAGGCAGAGAGGCCCTTTGGCCCAAACTCGTCCATGCTGACCCAAATATCCAACCACACTAACCTCATTTCCCAGCACTTGGCCCATAGCATTCTCGTCCTTTCCTGTCCATGTACTTGCCCAAATGCCCGTTAAATATCGTTAATATAAATTTCCCTTGGCAGCTCGTTCGCTTTGTGAACCACTCTCTGTGTAAAACAGTTTCCACCAGATTCCCTTTTATTCATTCCCCTTTCACCTTAAACTGACGCCCTCTCCTCCTCGATTCCCCAACTCTAGGGAAAAAAAGGCTGGTCCATTCACCCTGTCCATGTAAACTTGTATAAGATCCCTCTCAGTCTCCTACGCTCTCAAGAAAATAAGTCCTTGCTTGTCCAACCTCTCCCTATAATTCATACTGTTGAGTCCTGGCAACGTTTTTGTAAATTCCGTCTGCACACAATCCAAATTAAAAGCATCCTTCCAATCGCAAAGCGACTAAAACTGAATGCAACACTACAAGTGCGGTCTCACCAATATCCTGTAGAATGGCAGAGGAATTAAATGGGTACTTCAGATCTGTGTTCACTGGGGAAGACACAAGCAATCTCCCTGAGGTAACAGTGGATGAGGGACCTGAACTTAAGGGAATTTATATTTGCCAGGATTTGGTGTTGGAGAGACTGTTAGGTCTGAAGGTTGATAAGTCTCCAGGACCTGATGGCCTGCATCCCAGGGTACTGAAGGAGGTGGCTCGGGAAATCGTGGATGCGATGGTGATTATTTTCCAGAGTTCAATAGAATCGGGGTCGGTTCCTGAGAATTGGAGGGCGGCTAATGTTGTGCCACTTTTTAAGAAGGGTGGGCGGGAGAAAGCAGGAAATTATAGACCAGTTAGTCTGACCTCAGTGGTGGGAAAGATGCTGGAGTCTATTATAAAGGATGAAATTACGGCACATATGGATAATAGTAACAGGATAGGACAGAGTCAGCATGGATTTATGAAGGGGAAATCATGCTTGACGAATCTTCTTGAATTTTTTGAGGATGTAACTCGGAAGATGGATGAGGGAGATCCAGTGGATGTAGTGTACCTGGACTTTCAGAAAGCTTTTGATAAAGTCCCACACAAAAGGTTAGTGAGTAAAATTAGGGCGCACGGGATTGGGGGCAAAGTACTAGATTGGATAGAGAATTGTTTGGCTAATCGGAAACAAAGGGTAGTGATTAACGGCTCCATTTCAGAATGGCAGGCAGTGACCAGTGGGGTACCGCAGGGATCCGTGCTGGGACCGCAGCTTTTTACAATATATGTAAATGATATAGAAGATGGTATCAGCAATAACATTAGCAAATTTGCTGATGACACAAAGCTAGGTGGTAGGGTGAAATGTGATGAGGATGTTAGGGGATTACAGGGTGACCTGGATAAGTTAGGTGAGTGGGCAGATGCATGGCAGATGCAGTTTAATGTGGATAAATGTCTGGTTATCCACTTTGGTGGCAAGAACAGGAAGGCAGATTACTACCTCAATGGTATCAAATTAGGTAAAAGGGCTGTTCAGAGAGATCGGGATGTTCTTGTCCACCAGTCAATGAAGGCAAGCATGCAGGTACAGCAGACCGTGAAGAAGGCTAATAGCATGCTGGCCTTCATAACAAGAGGAATGGAGTATAGAAGCAAAGAGGTGCTTCTGCAGCTGTACAGGGCCCTGGTGAGACCACATCTGGAGTACTGTGTACAGTTCTGGTCTCCAAATTTGAGGAAAGACATTCTGGCGATTGAGGGAGTGCAGCGTCGGTTCACGAGGTCAATTCCTGGAATGGCAGGATTGCCTTACACGGAAAGACTGAAGCGACTGGACTTGTATACCCTTGAGTTTAGAAGACTGAGAGGGGATCTGATTGAAACGTATAGGATTATGAAAGGATTGGACACTCTGGCAGGAGGAAACATATTTCCACTGATGGGGGAGTGCCGAACCAGAGGACACAACTTAAAAATACGGGGTAGACCATTTAGGACAGAGATGAGGAGAAACTACTTCACCCAGAGAGTGGTGGCTGTGTGGAATGCTCTGCCCCAGAGGGCAGTGGAGGCCCAGTCTCTGGATTCATTTAAGAAATAATTGGATAGAGCTCTTAAAGATAGTGGAGTCAAGGGTTATGGAGATAAGGCTGGAACAGGATACTGATTAGGAATGATCAGCCATGATCATATTGAATGGCGGTGCAGGCTCGAAGGGCTGAATGGCCTACTCCTGCATCTATTGTCTATTGTCCAATTGCAACATGACTTCCCAACTGCTCTCCTCCATGTACTGACCGATGCATGCTCGTGTGGCAAAAGTCCTCTTCACTAAAATGTCTATCTATAACCCAACTTTCAGATAACGGTGGAATTAAACTCCATGGTCCCTCTGCTCAACTACATTCCTTAAGATCCTACCAATCACCTTGAAACCCCGACCTTGCTCTAACTTTGCCAAAATATTCGTCAGGCCACTTCTCCAGTTTGATAAACGTCCTGCTGCAATTTCTGGTATACTTCCTCACTGTCCACGATACCACCTGTTTTAGTGTCATATTCAAATTTCCTAATCATGTCTTGTACATTCGCAAGAATGACATTGTTATGGATAATAAACAGCAATGGGACCCGCAGCGACCCCTGAGGCACTTCATGTGTTAAAGGCCTCCAGTCCGAGGGCATCCTTCCACTACTATTCTGTTTACTACCATGAAGCCAATTGTGTGTCCAATTTGCCAGCTCCCTCTGGATTCCATGCGATTCTAACCTTCCAGACCAGCCTATCAATGGTAACCTTGTCAACGGTCTTACTGAAAACCATGCAGACTACGTCTACCGCCCTGCGCTCATCAGCATTCCTGGTCACTTCATCAATGAACTCAATTAAATTTGAGAGGCATGATCTACCACTCACAATGCCTTGCAATCTTTCCAGTCTAAAAACAACTATTAATAATTATTATTAAAATTAATAATAACAAACTAATAAATAATAATAAGATGACATTTTCAGTGGAGAATAAATTATCCATGGTATGTGATATTGGAACGTGCAACATGGGTGAAGGGTAGAATAGATTTTGCCCCTGTGTCATTGAACTGTGTTCAAAAAATCAAAGGTTGGCATGTGGTTCAGTGGCTAATACTGCTGCCTCATAGTGCCATGGATCCGGCTTTGTTTCCAGCTTCCGGTGACTCTCTGTGTGTAGTTTGCACATTCTCACTGTGTTTGTGTGTGTTTCCTCTGGGTGCTCCACTTTCCTCCCACAATCCAAAGATCTATCGGTCAGATGAATTGGCTATGTTAAGTTACCCATAGTGTTATGTGCATTCGTCAGGGGTAAATATAGGTTAGAGGAATGGGACTGGGTGGGTTACTGTGTGGAGGGTTGGTGTGTTCTTGTTGGGCCAAATGGCTTGTTTCCATACGGTAGGTAATCTGAACAAAAATTCCAAACAAACCCTCTGTTTCCAAATGCATGTGTATCTCATCCCTCAGAGTCTTCTCAATAACCTACAACCACATATGTTAGGTTTTCTGGTCTATCGATCCCAGGTTTTCCTTTTCTTCCCTTCTTGAATAATGGCGCAGCATTTGCTACCCTCCAATATTCTGGACCCTAACCTGTGGCTAACGATGATGCAAAAATATCAACCAGGGGCCCCGTAGTTTCTTCTGTAGCCTCTTGCAGTTTTCTTGGATGCATCTGTTTAGGACCAGAATATTTATCCACCTTCAAGCATTCCAATGCATCCAACACGGCTTCTCCTGTGATATTGACTCACTCCAAGATAACACCACGACCTTTGTTAACCTCGCACGTCTTCATGTGTTTTTCCACGGTAAAGGCAGAGAAGAAATATTCATTGAGAATCTCACACATCTCCTATGGTTCCAGACTTGCATGTCCACTTTGGGCCTTGAGGGGTCATATTCTCATGTAGTTATTCTTATTATTTTAATATACTTAAAGAACCCCTTTGGCTCCACCCTAATCTTCTCAACCAAGGCTATCTTTTTGCCCCCTTTTCGCCCTCCTTATTTCCTTCTTCAGTAAACTCCCCTGTATACCTCCAGGGATTCCCTCGATCCCCAGCTGCCTGGACCTGAGCCACGCCTCCTTTTTGCTGGTCAAAACCTCAATATCTCCTGACATCCGAGGTTCCCTCTTCCTCCCAAACTTGCCTTTTTCCCTCACAGGAACATATAGAACTTAAACTGTAGACAATTCACTCTGCAAGGTTTCCCACTTGCAGGAGGTCCCTTCGCCTGCAAACAAACTACTCCAACCAACCCCTACAAGCTCCTGTCTAATTCAGTCAAAAATCGCCTTGTCACAATTTTGAACTTGAACATGTGGACCATTTTTTTTCCCTGTCATTTTTCATAACTATTTAAAAATTAATAGAACTATGGCCACTGGTCCCAGAGTGCTCCCCCACTGTCACCTCCGTCACCTGACTTGCCTAGTTCTTTAGTAGGTCAAGTTTCGTTCCTTTCCGAGTTGCACCCTCTACTTACAGCTTGAGGAAACTATTCTGAACACACTTTATAGATACACCCCATCTCCGTCCTTAATTCTATGTCATTCCCATTCTTGGTTAGGAAAACTAAAATTTCCTACTAATGCAATTCTATTGGCCCTGCAAGTCTCCCCAGTCTGTCTACATATTTTTGTTCCCCTAATGACCCGTTTACGATTTGGGGCCTAGCATGCAATCCAAATACGATCAACATTCCCTTCTTATTTCTTACCTTCCCCCACAAATCCTCACTGGATAATCCATCAGTTGTTTTATCTCTGATTACTGCTGTGATACTCGCCTTAATCAAAAATGAAACTCCCTGTCCCCTCTTTCCACCATCTCTATCCCGCATACACACCTGCACCCTGGTACATGAAGCTGCCAGTGCTGTCCCTCCCTTTTCCATGTAGATGCAATGGCTATAATATCCCAGTCCCAAGTATCTATCCACGCCCTGATTTCATCGGCCTTACCTGCCAGCCATCTTGCATTGAGATAGTTGCAATTTAATTCAACAGGCATTCCTTGCTCCCTGTCCTGTTCCAGCCTGATCTGTCTCTTCACTTTACTGTTTCTGATTACTGTATTCCTTTCGAAACTCGCTCTTGTCTCCCTGCTGTTGAGGATCCCACCCATCCCCAACCCCAGCCAATCGAGTTAAAATCCTCCCTTAAAGAATGAGCAAATCGGTCTGCCAGGATATTGGTCCCCTTTCAGTTCAGGTGCAACCCGTCCTTCCTGAACAGGTCACCGCTGCCCCAGAAAAGATCCCAGTGATCCAAAACTCTGCCCCCTGCACCAATTCTTCAGCCACACATTCATCTGAAATATCCTTCTGTTCTTACAATCACTCGCACCGGAATTAAACCGAATATTGCCAATGTCGTGGTCCTGTCTTTTATCGTTTTCCGAGCTCTCTATTATCACTCTACAGGATCTCATCACTTTGTCTACCTGTGTCATTTGTACCAATGTGCACAATGAATTCTGGCTGCTTCCCCCGCCCCGATGAGAACGTTCTGCAGCCGCTCTGAGACATCCTGGACCCTGACACGAGGGAAGCTACACACCATCCGGATTCCCATTTGCAGCCATGCAATCGCCTGTCTGTCCCTCTCACTATCGAGTTTGAATAATTACGTCTCAAGTTATTCTGCTCGCACAACCTTCTGGCACTGGGATTTCTTCCTGAAACAGTTGGATTTAGCTGAATTGCCTTGCTTCAGCCAGTGGGGAGATTCCAATGAATCCTCATCAGGAATCCTCCATGAGTGGGAAAGACGACTGGGCTTTTTTTTCACTCCCACTCATTGCTGTGATGAGCGACAGCAACAGAAAAGGAGAAATCGACTGTCTCTGCACAGGTAGACTTCATTTTTCCATCTGTAAGTTAAATCAGTTACCGTTATCAGTGCCAAAACTGTACCACGTGAGCTCTCCTCGAACATTATCCGAACTATATGACTCCATCACATTCTCGACTCCAGCTAAATAAGGGAACAGAATTATTGCGATCAACCCTGAGAGTGTTGTTGAGATAGTATTTGGGGTATTGTGGGAAGATTTTCTCTCTTTTTTAAGGAATAATCCTCTTGGCAGAAAAAGTGTAAAGGAGTTTCACCAGACTCATTGTTGAGATGATTGTACCATCGGGAGTGCATGAAGATTAATCTTTAGCGCTTTGAGGGAATAAGAGGTGATTGTATTGAACCTTAAGGGGATAGACAGTCACTCATTATATTCCAAACAGACACTGATACGATGATAAATTCCATGGCTTTTTTATTACTTGGTTTACATGATTGTCCACCATTTAAAAGCCTCAGGGAACGTCCATCTCAACCCACGCCACTCCCCATTTCGACTGAGAGAGAGGGAAAGAGACAGAGAGAGGGCCAGTCTTTGACGAACCTTCCCCCACATTATGAACGTCATGTTATGCAGAATCCAGACAGGAGCCACAATACCTTCATGCTAAAACAGTTAACTATTTCCATCAGCTTCCAAGGAGAACCTGGGTCTGTCTGCTCGGTGATGGAAGATGTTTCTTGAGACCTGACACAAAACATCTGGCTTCCTTCCTTACTGCCGGCACACCACGTTAAAGTATCATGTGTCCCACAGGCAATGGAGACACGAAGAACATCGTGAGCTGTCTATGAGTGCATTCTCTGCTTTGTTGGTTTTTTAGGTTGGAGCATCAATGGCACCCTCCTGTTCCTGTATAAGTGTCTTGAGGGGCTGAGTGGCCTCCTCCTGGTTCCATAGTTTCAACGGTGTGATTGGGCTCTGCCTGTTCGTGTAGAACATCTCAATATGCTGACCAGACCCCTTCTCTTCCTGGGGAACAGTCAGCAGGATTGAATGGGCTGTCACTCTTCTTGTTCAGTCGTTTTCATCGACTGAATGGTTTCCACATATCAATGAAACCAGCCTGAGATACTGAATGAGCTCCTCTTTTAACTGTGGAAATATGCAGTGTCTGGCCTTGCTGTTACACAAACGTTATTGACACTTTCACAGCACAAACCTGACTGCTGTCCAGGTCTTTCTGCACGTGGACACCGAGACTGGTTCAGGAGCTGAGGGGTGACAAAATGTTCT
Source organism: Chiloscyllium punctatum (assembly GCF_047496795.1). Classification (NCBI taxonomy): domain Eukaryota; kingdom Metazoa; phylum Chordata; class Chondrichthyes; order Orectolobiformes; family Hemiscylliidae; genus Chiloscyllium; species Chiloscyllium punctatum. The sequence continues at coordinate 50,980,149 of NC_092759.1, read as the reverse complement.
GAACATCGTGTGATCTTCAGTGATCACCCCACCTCTGATCTCATGATGGATGGGGGAGGGGGGGCGGTGCCAGGGGTGTGGGTGCGTAGATGTCGATGAAAGAGCTGAAGATGTTTTATTTTGCTGAGGACGTTAACTTAAGAATCTTCTGAAGAGATGTCCCGAGACTGAGGATTGCCAGCCAAAGCCAACAAACATCTTCCTTTGTGCTCTGAAAGACCCCAACTAGTGGAGGTTAGACCTGATTCCTATTCAGCGCAAATAAGTAGATGGGCCCGATGACATTCTCATTCAAATACTGCCTTTATATCAAGGTCATTTACTCCTTCCTGAGCCCCTGTGTTCACCTCCTGCTCATATCAATAGGTGACAGCGTATTTGCAGGGATGTTGTCCTCTCACAGAGGGTAATCGCTGTCAGGAAATGTCTGGGCTGGAGAGTTAAAGGAAGTACATCACTGAAACTATTTAAAGAGGAGGTTGATGGATAGTTGATCTGTCATTGAGCTGAGGCGTGTTGGACATTGAAGAGGAGTTAGTGTTAACAGTAGATCAACCATTATTGTATACAATGGCTTCACTGTCTGAATTACCTGATCCTGTTCCTTATTTTCTCATTTTCTTTAATTGCAAAGTAAATAGTTGTAATTTTTCTGGATCTTCTGTTATTGAGTGTTGCAATCAGAGAGCAAAACATTTTTGAGTCATCTCTGAATAAGGTATGGGGGCTTTATTCATTATGAATCTTGGTCTAGCCCATGACCAACAAATGAAGCACAAGTTTTAAAGAGACCACAGACATCTTTCGAACCCAGCCTGGGTTTCCAAATAACATTTTCTAATCAGTACCAATCTGTGTGCGACAGTGTGAGGGATTGAGTGAGAAGCTGTGTTACAGTAGACCAGGTATTTGGAGCAAGTGGCCCCTATCTGTTCCTTGCAGGAGCTGTGAGGGGCTGAATGGAACATAGCAACACAGGACTGAGGAGCAGGAGTTGTTCATGAGACACTTTGTCACTGCTCCACCACGCACTATGTTCTGATTATCGTCTCAGCAGCAGTTTTCTGTCTGTGTACCATTTTCCGACATTCATTTGCCTGTCAAACGTTTTTCATACACAGTTTTGAATAAATGGAAATATCCAGGCATCACAAACATCTGGAGAGGGAATTAACACTTTAACACCCTTTGAGAATCTCTTGTTCATGTTCTGACCAATGTCGAGGTTCACTAATGTCTTTTCCCAGACCTCAACTGGTGAAAGCAAAAATTTCAAATGTAACCCGTTTCGTCACGTGGCCAGTGATGGAAGTTTCAGACTGGATATTTTTCTAGAAAAGTGTGCGACGCACAAAGTTGATCTCTGAATAAATGGCAAAATGATAGACTGTCTCAAATGTTTTTTTCTGCCATTGAAGTTATTCTGCTCACACAAATGTCTGGTAATGGGATAGTTTTTTTTTCCAGGAACAGTTAGATTTGGCTGAATTCCCTTTGCTTCGGGCAGTGGAGAGATTCCAATGAATCCTCATCAGGAATCCTCCACGAGAGGGAAAGATGACTCAGGGATTTTTTGCTCTTACACCTTGTTCTCAGGCAGAACAAAGTCATAAACAGAGAGAGCAATTGGCTGCTTCTTCTGATGCAGGTATTATTTTTCTACCCCCCTGTGTAGAAAAATACAATAGCGTCAACTGAACACCAAATCGGGCCATGTGTACTCTCCATAAACTTGCTCTGGAATGGATGATAATGGACTGTATACCGTATGCAGCTTCATTGCTGTTGTTATGCACAGCGACTTTCATGAGCAAAAAAAAAGTGCCCGCTTTATAATTTGATGACATGTTTATATGTGTCAGCGTAATTTTTAAAAAATGAGTTAATATCTTCATAATATTTGCGTTAATGTCAATACAAATCATTCGTAAAAATATTCTCCAGCTTCAGCCTCCTTAACAAGGGAAAATATGTATCCAGCTGATACACTTTTCGAAAAACCGTGGTTCAATTAGATTCCTCATCTAAGACCTAAACAGATAATCCCTGATAACAAAGGGCTTTCATTTCAAGAATGAGTAAAGGGAAGCATTTTGAAAATCTTCGAAAGGAATTATATCCATTTTTTAGTATAGAGGATCAAAACTGCACCCAGTGTATCTGATGTGGTCTCAGCAATGCCCTGTACAGATGCAGTAAAACATTCCTGATTAAACTGAATACCCGTGGCCACAAACAGTATAATTTCACTTACCGTCCAAGTCACTTGCAGCATCTGCAGACAGACTTCATATGATTCATGTGCCAGGGATATGAAAATCATCTGCATCACAGAGTTCTGCGTCTCCCTACATTTAAATTGTTTCCTGCTGTTCTATCCTTACTACCAAATAGACACCTCACGTTATATTATTCCTGCTGAAGGTTTGCTCACTAACTTTTCCTGTCGATATCACAATGCAGATTCACTACCTCCATTCGAAGATATTTCGAATGATATCCATTCAATCCCTTCATCCAGATATTTGACATAGATTATTGATCATTGATGACCCCACAGTGATCTCTTAGGCAAAACTAGTTATAGTTTGGTAAAAATATTCATTTATCTTTACTGTCTATTTCCTGTTAGGGACAGCATCCCTGTTCCTTTGCAGTAGCTCAGGTGGGTTAAATGGCCTCCTACTGGGCTGTGTAATGTACTCAAAGAGCTGAATTACTTCATCCTATATTCCTGTGTTACTTCTTTGACGGGCAGAATGGTCTCCTCCCAACTCATTGTAACGACCTGTGTGGCTGAATAGGATGGTACCCTACCCTGTAACAAACTCGAGGGGTGGATTGAGGAAACAACACATGGGGTAGGGGCGGCAGTTGGGCATTCTGCTGTACCATTCAGAATGCTCATGGTAGATCAGATTGTTTCTAACCATCCCTCTCCTGTCTGTTCCCAATAAACATTGACTCTCCTGTCCAGCAAAGATCAGTCGAGCTCAGCCTAGAATATCTTCAATAACCGAAACTTCACTGCTCCCTGAGGATGAGGACACCACAGGTAGCACAGCACAAAAGGGAAGGGCACATCCTGATTTCACTGTGGGACCCATTATTTTAAATCTGCCTTAACCTCACATCAAATGACTGCCCTTTTTCTGAGATAAGTATACAATAACTAGGAATAGACAGAAACCATTCCACCTCCAACTCTGTTCCACAATATCACTGACTCTTTCCAATAAAATATGTGTCAAACCCAGCCTCTGCTGCTGAAGAGAATACCTCATAGAATAACACCACATAAGCATTAAAGAAAGGAAAAGAATTAGGCCATTTGGCCCATCAAGTCTGACATGCTATTCAATCATTTCTTATATGTTCCTCAACATCATTCTCCTACCTTCTCCCTAGAATTCTTCATCTTCTTATAAATCAAAAACTTATTTATTTGGTTCTTAATGACACTAGTGTCTGGGTTTTTATGTCTGTGTATGTAAATGTGGGTGTGTGTCAATGTGCTTGTTATCTGTCTGTTTTTGTGACTCCGTCTGTCTGTCTCTGTGTCAGCCTGTATGTTTCTATCTGTCTTTCTGTCTATTTGTGTGTGACAATATATGTCTCTGCGAGCATTTATGTGTGTGTATGCCAGTCTCCTTGTATGCATTGTGATAGTTAGCAATTTCAGGTGCTTACAAATACTTCTGTGAATTTCATTGACTGCATCTCTGTGAAATGGGGTATCTGTTCTTTTGTGAGTGAGAGAGTTGAGGTTGGAACTGCCAGTAGGATTAAATTGAGAACTGCTCTTTTCTGAATATTGCTCCTTACTCGATTTGAGGGACGTGAATGTTTCAGAATCTCCACACATGGCATCCTGGTCCTCTCTGGCTCTTTCCAGCATCCTCCCCACATGTCGGGGTAGGGGGATGAGGGAACGGATGTCAGGCATTCCACTACCCGGCTTGGCCCTTTCTGTCCTATTCCAGGCTGTTTCCACTGAAATGTAAGAACGGGAGGGAAGGAGTGAGGGTGGGAGTGGGTGGCCCTCCTATTATTGCTGGTTTAGGTGGAGGGGTAAGGTTGAGGTGTTCGGAGAGAGTCTGCCCCTAGTGTTGTATCCACGTTGTATTATTAGTATGCAGGGCTATTGTGTCAGTGACAGAAAAAGTGGGGGAAGGAAGGGAATGAATTTAATAGTTAGAGTGGTCGTGCTTGAACCTTATTTGGAGAAAACGCGTGAGCCTTGTTCGGGGGTAGGTGCGACAACAGCTATACAGTGAGTGTGAGGCAGCAGAGAGAATACGCTGACACTTATCCTGACAGAGCGGGGAGGATATTAATCCTTGTCCTGTATTGCTGACCAGTTCTTCAGATCGTCTCAGCATCGAGGCGAGTCTCCCTGTCTGTCTTATCCAAGTCTGTCACTAACAACGCCACAGACACTTTCCCTCAGATTCCACAGAATCAGTTTGGGTGGATCTTACAAACATCAAGGAGAAGCAAACATTTGTGTGTTATATATCGAGAGTAAAACTGTCGTGCAAATATTTTGCATCATATGCTCTGGAAATTGGATATGCAAGTGGATGCAAGGGGAAGCAATGGACTCGTGGTATTATCGTTGGGCTCTTAACCCAGAGACCCAGGAAATGGTCTGAGTACCCAAGTTTGAATTCTGTAATGGCAGATGGTGGAATTTGAATTCAATAAGTATCTGGAATCAAGGGTTCATGATGACTAGGAATCGATTGTTGGAAAAACTCATCTGGTTCACTGATTTCCTTCAGGGAAGCAAACTGCTCTCCTTACCCGGTCTGGACTGCATGTGACTCCAGACACAACGCAATGCTGTTGACTTTTAACCTCCCTCTGGCATGGGCAACAAATGCTGTTTATCCAGCGATGCTCTCATCCTGTGAATGAGTAAAATTAATCGTGGGTGTTGCAGTAATAAAAGGTGGCATCAAGTTACATCGAAACTGCGTTAACTAAGTGACTGCCAGTGTTGTGACAAATAAATTCCATAAGTGTGTATCAGGTTGGTTGAAGAGTATGTTGTGTAACCAACTAGAGAGCAAGTTATTTCGGATTTGGTGTTGTGTGGTCAGAAAGACTAATTACTAACCTTGCTCTGAAGCAGTTTTGAGGAATTGTGACATTAATATGCTGCATTTTACATACCGTTATTTACTCAGAGAGTAGAAAGGGCATGGAATGTTTTGCCTGCAACTGTAATAGATTCGCCAAGTTTAAATGTATTTAAGTCGTCATTGCACAAGCATATGGATGTACATGGAATGATGTATGTGGGGTGGGCTTCAGATTAGTACGAGAGGGCGGCACAACATCGAGGGCTGAATGGCCTGTACTGTGCTGTAATGTTCTATGTTCTATGTCTGCATGCAATACAGAGATTTTGAACATTATAGTCAAACATCGTGGAAGCCTGGAGGCTAGAGGGTCAAGTTAGCTCCAGTGAATTGGAAAAGTACAATATAACATTCAGTGAGAGACAAGCAATGGTTGTTCGAGTCATAGAGTCCGACAGCATGGAGACAGGCCCTTCGGCCCAAAGTGTTCCATTCCGAACAAACTGTCCATTCACACTAACACAATTTTCCTGCTATTGCCCGGTATCCTTCTAAGCCTTCCCTATCCATGTATTTGTCCAAATGCCTGTCAAATGTTGATAATGTACCCACCTCAACCATTTCCACTGGCAGCTCATTCTATATGCATACCACCCTCTGTGTAAAAATGGTTGTCACTCAGATTCCCTTTTATTCTTTCTCCTCTGACTTTAAACTCATACCCTCTAGTCCGGGATTGCCCAACCCTGGGGAGAAATGACTGACTGAATTCACTCTGTTCATGCCTCCCATGATCTTATATACTTCCATCCGATCCCCCATCAGTCTCATACACTCTAAGGTAAAATGTCAAAGGTTGTTGAATCTCCCCTTAAAACCCAGAAATACCAAGTTCTTGGCAACATCCTTGTAAATTTCCTTTGCACTCTTTCCAGTTTAATAACATCCTTCCCTGAACAAAGCGAACAAAACTGGACATAATGTTACAAATATGGCCTCACCAGCATGCTGTATAACTGCAACATAAATCCCCAACCTTAATATTCAGTGCGCTGAATGATGAAGGTCAGTGTGCCTAAAGCCTTATTCACTGTCCTGTCTATCTCTGAATCAACTTTCAGAGTACCATGCATCTGAATTCCAGGGTCCGTCTGTTCCATTACAGCCCTGACAGCCCAACCATTCACTATTAAACTCCGACCTTGAACTGATTTTGCAAAATGCAAGAACTCACTTTTATCCACTTTCAACTCCATTTGCCATTTCTTGGCCCATTTCCTCTGCTGATCAAGGTCCTGCTGCAATGTCTGACAAACTTCCTCACTGTCCACGATACCACATTATTTAGTGTCGTCTACAATCTTACTAATCATGCCTTGTACATTCTAAACTAAATGATTATACATAAAACAAAAAGTAATGGTCCAAACGCCGAACACTGGCACTCCACTAGTGGCAGGCCTCCAGTCCGACAAGCATCCTTCCACTATTACTCTCTGCTTCCTACCATCAAGACAATTTTGTATCTAATTTGCTCTGTTCCCATTCAATTCCATGCAAACTAACATTCCAGAGCAGCGTAATGTGAATCCTTATTGAAGGCCTCACTAAAATCAACTGGACTACGTATATCACCCTGCCCTCGTCAAAGATGCTGCTCACTTTTCATCAAAGAAGTCTAATAAATTTGTCAGCCATGATCTCCCATACACAAAGCCGTGCTGACTGCTCCTAATCACATCCTGACTTTCCAAATGTATGTTTATCTTATCTCTCAGAACCTACTCAAGTACCTTACCTACTACAGAAGTCCAGTTTACTCGTCCATAATTTCCAGGATTTTCTTTGTAGCCCTTCTTGAATAAAAGCATAGCATTCCCTATCCTCCAGTCATCTGGAACCTCACCCATGGCCAGCGATGATGTAAAAATATCAACCAGGCCCCCGCAATCTCTTCTCTGTCCTCTTGCAAATGTTCTTGGACATGTCTGGTTTATAGAAATACTGCAAAGTCTGAAACAAAAATTTATTTCTTTAAGGTAAAAACACCCAAGAGTGAGAAACTGAATTAATGATAGTTAACATAACAAATTAAAAATTATATTAATCATAAGAAGTGAATTCAGAAGGAATCCAGACATTGTGGAAACTTGAGAAATGTCAGAAATTTGCAATCCAGAAAAGGAGGGCCATGAAATTGATAAGGAAATCAAAAAGCGAACATGCATGCTAAGAAACAGGATCACAAAGACTGCATAAATCTACGATGTATATTTCAATGAAAACAAAACAAAAGCTTGGTCAAATGTGGAAATTTGTGATCGGAAGAGGATTGCTTATTGTAGAGAGCAGGGAAATGGCTTAGAAAATAACCAGTTACTTTGCATCTGTCTTCATGGAGGAAGACCCAGAAAATCACTCAGAAATACCAAGTGATCATGCTGGGGCTTGTGGAACTAAAGACACAAAGTCAATTCATATCAGTAACAAGGTAATACTTGAACATGCAGCTGGATGGAGCATTGCCATGTCTAACGAAACAGATCTAATTCATTTCAAAATGTCAGAAAGAAAATCAGCAATATAAGTATTAATTGCACAGCTGATGACTGTGTTTTATTGTCCTGTACATTCCAAGAGGTTGGAAAGCCATTGTAAATAAATGGAAAGTAATAAACGTGATCCAAGCATGGCAGATAGATGAATAGAATGGATCCAGGCACCTAGAAAGGGGAAGAGTGATAGTATGAAGAAATGCAGACCAATTAACTTGACACCTGTAGAGAAACTTTTGGAATCGATGAGACAGGATGCGAAACTTTATACTTCGAAATTAACAGCAACATTGGAGAGAATAAGTATGCATTTCTGAAAGGAAATCATACTTGATAACTTCGGAATTTTTGAAGGGTATTTGGAAGAATATATGAAAGTGGAAATTAAAGTTGGGTTTACCTTCAATTAATGTCGTAAGAATACCGATGTAACAAAATGTTGAAGTAGTTTCATAGTGTGTTAGTAACAGTGTACCTGGGCGATTGTGTACAGGATTCGTGAGACTGTACCTGGAGTGTACAGTTTTGGTGACCTAATCTGAGAAAGAATATGCTGACCACAGAGGATGCAAATGAACATTCTCCATATTTGTTCCTCAGATGGCGAGATTGTCTGATGCAGAAACTCTGCCTGTGTTCTCTAGGATTTCAAAGAATGAGAGGTGATTGCAGTGAAATTTAGAAAATTTACTAAACATGTGACAAGGTGGAAATAAACAGGATGTTTCTCTGGCTGTCTACTGCACATTTAAGGCAAATAATGGAAGTATAAGGGACAGGCCATTTAAGATAGCAATAAGGAGGAAATTCTTCACTCGGAGAGAACTGACTAATACAGGGGCATGGCAGTATGCTGGCAGGCAAGTTTAGGGAGAATCCCCAGGTATTCAGCAAGTGTGTCAAGTGGAATAACCAGGCAATAGGTAGGAGTCATTAGTGACTTGCCAAGTTGCATCCAAATCAACTTTAGTGGTAGGAGTTATAGGGTGGTGGTAGAAGCCTGTTTGTGTGACTGAAGGCCGGTGTCCAATGGTGTACGACGGGGAGCAGTGTTATATCCCTTATTGTTTGTGATTCGGAGGTGCCAGTGTTGGACTAGGGTGGCCAAAGGTAAAAATCACACAACACCAGGTTTATTCGGAGGCACGAGCTTTCAAAGCGTACAACCACCTGATGAAGAAGCAGCGCTTTGAAAGCTACTGCCACCAGATGAACCTGTTGGGCGTGGGTAAACCTGGTGTTGTGTGATCTATAACCTTATTATTTGTGGTATTCATAAATGGAGTCTCTGTGATCATGGACGATGGGCGGGGAGAGTGTGATAACTCAGTTTGTGTTTGATACAACGAATGACCGGGTGATTGGCAATGAGGAAGAAGGTTTTATGTTACAGGATGATACAGATGGACAGGTCAATGACAGACGGAATGTTACCCTGATAAATATGAGATGATGCACGCTGGAAGAAGGAACTAGACAGCAGAGTACTCCGTGAATGGCAGCATTCTAGGGAGCTCTGAGGCAGCTTCTCCACACATCCCTGAATGTGACGGGACAGGTTAATATACAAGTTGAGAAAGCAAAGGGGAGCGTAAACATCGCCTTTATTCATCGAGGCACAGATAATAAGAGCTATGTGGAAATTTGGTGAGGCCAATATGGAATACTGTGTGTAGTTCTGGGAACCACATTACAGGAAGGATATCATTATACTGGCGGGGGTGCAGAAGAGATTCACCAGGATGTTCCCTGGGATGGAGCATATCAGCTATGGAGGGAGGCTGGATAAGCTTGTGTTGTTTAGTTTGAAGCAGAGAAGGCTGAGGGGCCGCAATTCTGAAGGATAAGATTACAAGGGTCATTGTCAGGGTGGATACACAGCGGCTGTTCCTTTATGTCTGAGACAAAAGAACAAGGGGGAGCACACTCTTAAAGTGAAGGCTTTGAAATTTAGAAAGGACTTGAGGATCGTTTTCTTACCGAGAAGGTTTTGGGGTCTGGAATGCACTACCGGTGAGGGAGTTATCACGGGTAACCCCATAACTGTTACAAAGAACTTGGACGATTTCTTGAAGTGTCATAACCTTCCCAGCTATGGGGCTCGTGTTGAAAAGTAGGACTAATGTAGGCCGTGCCGTTTTTCTGATGGTGAAGAGTCTATGCTTCTATGAGTGCTTGGTTGTGCAAGGTCAGTCATTGAGAAACATAAGCAGGAATCGATGGGTTTCAGAACACTCTATATGCACAAGGGTAATAACAGTGAACTTGTAATAGCTTCAAAATGTACGTCAATGTCAAAACTAAGTGGAAAAATAGTGCAGCTTCCTTCCCAGAGAATGGAGAATGGAGAAGAGGAAAATGGCAGAACTATGCAGCAAACATTTCAGTTATGTCTTCTCAGAAGAAAACAAAACAAAAAAAACTTCCCAACAATACTGGGAAGTCTAATCTGGTGAGACAGAAAAAGGGAATAAAATAAAATTAGCAAATAAACGTTATGGAGAAAGTATTTTAACTGAAGGTGATGGGACTGAGACAAAGGCACCAGAGATTTATCAAATGGGAATCATATTTGAGAAAGTGACTTTTAGCAAAACTGTGGAGAAGCAATCAATGCAACATAATTGAATTTTCAGAAAAAATTTTGATAAAGCCCCAAGCCTACTATGCAAATTCGAATTCGATGAGACTGGGGCTAACAGAAGGGCATGGTTTTAGAATGGGAAAGCTAATTGGAAACAGTGAGTAGGAATTAATCGATGTTTCTTTAGACCAGAGGAACCGGGGAAAAAGCAGGATTCAGTGCTTGAGTCCGAGCTATTTCAGATACACACCAAAGCTTTGTTAGAGGGATTCAATCCTGCTGACGGCACTAATCAATGTCGGATTGAGAGTGGGTGAGGAGGATGTAAAAAAGCTCCAAGGTGACTGAGGCAAGTGGAGTCTCTGTGAAAATACGGGACAATATAGCGCAATTTGAGTACATGTGACGTGCCCTTTGATGGGACAAAGAGAACGGCAGCCTATCGTTTGAAAAGGTTGACAAATGTTACACTGTAAAGGGACTTATGCTTCTCTTTATTTAATTCTTCACAGACCTCCGAGGTCCAAGCATGGCAGTGAGTTCTGAAGCCCGAAGAAAGTACTGGGAATGGCACTGGGACACTTACCAGGATACAGAGATCCACTAGTTGGGGAGCTGTAACACTGAATAGGATCTGGATCTCCCTGTACACCAGACACTGAAAGTAATTTTTTAAGGGAAGAGAAAGCGATTAGGAAGGTAAATGGTGTGCTGACCTTCATTTCAGGGGAATTTGAGTCCAGGAGGAAGGGTGTCTTACTGAAGCTGTACAGGGCCTTGCTGTATTGTGTGCAGTTTTGGTCTCCTTACCGAATAAAGGACAAACCTGACGTTGAGGGAGGGCAGCGAAAGATAACCAGACTGGTCTCTGGGATGACAGGTTTGTTGTGGGAGCAGAGTCTGGAGCGACTGGGCCTGTATTCCATGGGTTTTAGGAAAACGGGTGGAGATCTCAGTGAAATATATAAACTCTGACAGGGCGGGACAGATTAGAAACAGGGATGATAATTTTGAGCCATTTCAGAGATCATTGAACAGTTTATCACCTGTCTAAAAGTCTAGAGTCACTTTTAGGCCAGACCAGAAAAACACGGGATATTCACTTCCTGAAAGTACATTAGGGAAGCAAACAGCTGTTTTCAATCGACATTGGTTTCAGGGTAACTATTACTTGTACCAGATTTTCAATATCGATATTTTATTAATTGTGTTTAACTTACACCAGCTGCCAGAGCATTAACCTGGTCTAGATGAGTAATTCAAAGACATTTCCTCAACAGCACCATTTCCACATGGGGACCGATCTGAAACCTCACTGCACGGGTTATTTCTGTGCTGCTTGACAGCTCTGTCAAAAAGAACTCCCACCAATTTGACTGCCCTGGTGGAACTGAGGGGGAGGTAATTGGTCAGATTCTAATTATACTCCTATTAGGGGACTCGATATGGCTGATTAATTTTCCACATTGCCACGGAGATGGAGCTGGAACAAAACATCTTCCCCAGGGACATGGCTTGCTGTGCAGCACAATTCTTCAGTCCTATTGCAGGAATGGTTTCAATGTCATAATCTACTGTGATCAGCTGTTTCTTCATGTCACGTGCAGTGAATCAAATCGGTTGAAGGCTGGCATCGGTGATGCTGTGGGCATCATGACGAGAGTGAGATGGATCATTGACTCAACACTTCTGGCTGAGGATGGTGTCGGTACTACATCCTTGTCTTTTACACTGATATGCAGGACTGTTCCATTATTTAGGATGGAGATGTTTGTGCAACTCTTTCCTCCGTTATTTGTTTCATCATTCATCATCATTTATGACTGAATGTGACAGGGCTGCAGGGCTTCAATCAGATCTGTTGTTCAAGTGCGGTAGTTTTAATGGGTTAGCCTGAGGTTTAGAGCCACGTGGTTCTGACCCTGACACGTTCACCCACACTCGTCACTGAACCATAGATCAGCGGTAATGATGGTAATGGCAGACTGAGGAGATTATCCCGGGCAAAATGTTACAGGTTGTGGTTAATTCTGTTTTGCTTATCCTGCTGCTGTAGTCTACAGCACTACATGAATACGCAGTTTTCAGCTGCAATATCTGAAATACAATTCTGCTGTCTGCCCCCAGTTCACATCGAGACCCATTCACCCATCAGTCCTCCACTCAGTGACCTACTCTGGTTTCTGATGTGCTAATACTTTCATTTTCAAATCCTCGTTCTACTGAGGGTCTCTCCCCGGGTCATGCTTTCAACCTGACACATTCCGCAAAAGCATTTAACTGATTTTAATTCAATTGTTTAATTCACCTGCAATTTTGCTTCAGTAATACCATCTTCTGTGTTTGAGGTGAATGTCTTTATCTCTGTTTCTCGCCCTGATCATGATTAATAGTTCTGTAGTTTCAGTGATGCCAGCCTTATGTAGTTTCAGAGCCAATGAATTCTATTGATTCCCAATCATCTTACACATTGTATGTTTCCTCTTTTGGTTTGATGCCTTATCACTCATGGCTGCCTTGTCCTCACATGAGAATGTTGCATCTCCTTTGGGATGAATTTCAGATATCCTCCAAATTATCCCCAGAAACTCCTGCCATTGCTGCTCCCTGGTCTTCCCTGTTCGGCTTCACTTCCAATTACCTCTGGCCAGCTCCTCCCACATGTCTTTGTACTTACGTTACTCACTTATAATCACATTACATCGTGAAGAGAGCAATAGACATAAACCGAAAGAAGGAGTTTTGAGAGATGGGACACGAAGAATAATTGGGGGATTTCTTAACAAGATAAAAAGAGAGAACGAGAGACAGAATGTAGATGTGAAGATAAGAAAAATAAGAAAACTAGATCATCGAAAGAAGTAGATGTACATCCCTCAATGATTTGTCAATTCCTGTGTGCTGTGGTCCTTTAAACAGTGCATGTACAACAGAGTAATGTGTTAAAATGCTGGGTTTGATGCCAGAATTTTTCTCTCCAATAATATGACAGACACTAGCTTTGGAAAGAACCCAACAGGCCAATATATTTAATTCCTGGTAGAAAGGAGATTAACTGAAATAAATTGGGACACGATAACCAAGATTTATAACACACACTCTGAAAAGAATGAGAGACAAGAGTTGGGAATCCAAAAAAGTGGGGAACGTTGAGAGAAGGGGAACATATCACTTCAGACGTGGATCAAATAAAGTGTTAATGCTTTATAAATATTATACATCATGTGCATCATTTTTCGTTAATTCTGTCTCCGTTGTTCATTCAGAATGTGTTGTACACATATGGACAATCTTCCTTATCTGACGCACACTTGTTAAACAGTGTATACAAAATCATTTTTCCTCCATTTCAAACTGTCCTGTTGTCGTGCTACCAGGATACATGAACGCCAACTGGCCACCAAAGGACATGACGCACTATCACTATTTTGCATACATACAGACAAAGAAGAACACCACTTTGACTGGGACTATAGACATATCCTAGAAAAGGCAAAACAAAGACACGCACGAAAGTCCTGAGAGGCAAGGCCTTCTAACCAGAAGTACATTAATATACACACCAATTTAGATCCTATGTACCTTCTCTTGAAAAAAAAGGAACTGGAAAAGACATCACCCAACTTATGAAACCAAAACGTCTAAATAGAGAGGTGGGACATACCACCAGTGGGTCACTGGAGACTTATACTGATGATGTTATTCTGTCATGGTGACGAAACACCTGAAAACAAACCTTCCTGTTCAGCAAGTTAACTTACATACTTATAAATTGTTATTTTTCGCTGAATCGTGGAATTTGCGATTACTTAGTCACTCATGTTTTAACAGAGTATGAGGCGAGGTGAGCTTTTCTGGGTGTGTGGTTTTAATTGACAGAGTGGTTCGACATTGACATCATAATGGTTTTAGGGCTCGTCGTATGGGATTTGGACAGATTTGAATAGATTTGGGGTACAAAAGGACACAGCAGGTTCCATCACTTGGCAGTTAGTGACGTGGACATTCAAATAAAACAGGTGAGAAAATGCATTTAATTTTGTTTCCTTGTGATTGGTTAAATTAAAATAAATGGCTTTTAACATTACGAAAGAAGGTCTAGAGTTTGAAGATGATTCCCAAATTTGCCAAGAAGGCGTAGAAAGATAAAGGAAGGGCAGACGTTTAGAATTAACAAGTAGATTAGAATTGGGTTTCACGAGTGACAAAAGGAAAACTGAAATTGTAATGGAGTTGGTCAAGCACTTTGGTGTATCAGAGAAACAGGCAACTGCAGGAGAGTTCGAAAACCATAAATTGCACATGTGACAACATGAGTTAGAAGATAAAGAAAGAGACAGAAAGTGAGAGATAGAAAGAGAAAGATAAAGAGAGGAAAAGGAGAGGGAAATTTTCAAATTCAGAAGTTTGGAATTAGGTAAGAAAGTGAAATTAGCAGGATGAAGATGAAGGGAGAACGTAGAGATGTACACAACTATGTTAATATATTGCCATATTTTGGTGAGGAAAATGTCAAAATCTTTTATTATTATATTTGCAAAAGTGGCTTGGCAGACGGCGTGTCCAGTGAACTAGCAGGTCATGATAGTTCAGACTAAGCTGGTGGGCACAGCTTGAGAGGTATGTGCAGTGCTGTCACATGAGGGAGCAAGAGATTATGCAGATGTCAAACAGGCTATTTTGAGTGCGTATGAATTGGTACTAGAAGCATATCGACAGCTGTTCACAAATATAGAGACAGAACCTGGTCAGGCTGAAGTTGAGTTTGAAAGAAGTAACCACAGTCATTTTGAGAAATGGATGCAGGCCTTAAAATGGACAAGACCTGTGAGGCCCGAAGGGAGATAATTCTGCTGGAGGAGTTTAAAGACTCACTTCCAGAGATGGTAATAATTCATGTGAACGAATAGAAAGTTCAAGAAATGAGAAGCACGGCAGAAATGGCACGTAAATATGTATAGGTGCATGAGATGAAATTTAGCTTCTGGGAGGATTTTCATCCTGTGAGGAATAGAAATTGGGATAAGGGGAGATCGTGCACCGCAAAACATAGAGTAAATCACACTGGCAATACTTTACCACAGGTGAAAAAAGAACCCAAGGGTGTTGAAAGGTGGTGAAAGGCCTCAGGTGTTCTTACTATAAGGGTGTGGAACACATAAAATTGCAGTGCTGATGGTTTAAGAAGCGCACTGGGAAAAAGGTGTTTTCACTGCAGTAAGCTGGGACACACAGTGCTGGGCATTGAAGAAATACACTTTGGGGAAAGATGTGGTAAAAGAGGTTAAACCAGTGGCAGTTGTGAACCTAGAAAAGGAGACTCCAAGTGGAGCTGAGGAGCTGCAGAAGAGCGCACAGCCTGGACAGTGGTTTTGTATGGAGTCAGTGCCTGATCTCCATAAAGAATTCACCTCTGTGGATAAAGTTTACGAAGAACAAAACGGGGCGGGGGGAGGAGGACATTTGTGAGTAATTTTGTGAGTTACGGGATCTGTTCAGTCTCGAACAGAAGTGAGGAGCTGGAAAGGCACAACAGATCAGACAGCATCCGAAGAGCAGGACAATCGACATATCAGACATAAACCCATCGTCAGGAATGTGATGGGGAGACAAGGGAGCTGAATGATAAATAGGAGGGTAGGAGCTGGGCTGGCCGGAGGGTCACTGGGAAGGCAATGGGAAGATGTAGGTGGGAGTGATAGTGATACGTCGGAGGGGAGGGTGGAGTGGGTAGGTGGGAAGAAAGATAGACAGTTAAGACAGTTCAAGAGGGCGTTCCTAATTTGAATGGTTGGATCTGGGATGAGGTTGGGGGCGGGGCGATTTGGAAATTAGTGAAGTTGATGTTGATGCTGTATAGTTTGAAGGTTCTAGCTGTCCTACAACCTATCTCTCTGACCTATCACCATCACACCCCACCTGCATCTACCTATCGCCTTCCAAGCTCCCTTCCGCGAAGCTCCACCTCCACCCTCTTATTTAACTCTCAACCCCAGTCCCCCTCACTTAACCCCACTTTACTAATGAAGGGCTTATGCCTGAAACGTCAACTCTCCTGCGCCTTGGATGCTGCCAACCTGCTGTGCTTTTCCAGCCCAAACTTTCCAACTCGGATCTCCAGCATCTGCAGTCCTCACTTTCTCTCAGCCTCTAATAGTAACTGATAGAGGTATTTTCACTCTTTCTGACATGTCACTCAAGACCGTGATAATTTGTGGAATGGGGGCAGAAATTAAGCATTCTCTTGTGTAACATCAGGTTGGAATGCCAAATCCAGATTGGGGAAGTAACAGTGAGAGTGAGTGACAGAGTGACAGTTCCAGAAATACAGTTTGCTCTTGGGAATGATTAAGCAGGATCCAAGGTTGGAGAGGCACCTGTTGTGTTGGAGATGCGAAAGGAAGACTAGGCAACTGGGGAGTTAAAAGAAAATTGCCCAGAACTTTTTCCAGACTGTGGAGTAACAAGGTCCCACTGTCATTAGTTCCAGCAGGAGGACGAAAAAAAGAAAAAAAAACAAAGGAGATGATGTTCAGTGAACTCACACCTTGTTTGATGTAACGATGCAGAAATGTGTATATATTGTACACACTCACACAAAAGAGATCAGAATATATTGGCGAACGTTATTAAAGATAGAATCCTAAAATTTAAATGGACACCACGACAGATAAGTGCAGAAGGGAAGTGGACTGAGGTGCATCAGATTGTATTTCCAGTAGCATACAGTATTACGGGTAGCACATGAACTAACTGCAGGAGGACACCGAGGTGTACAGACTCAGGCTAAAGTACAGAAGCATGTGTAGTGGCCTGTAATGCACACGAACTTGGTTAATTTTTGTTGTACATGTCATACATTTCAAATGGTAGGTAAATCACAGGCAATAATAAAACCAGCACCTTTGTTGCCAATTCCTGTATTCGAAGAACCTTTCCCGTGGGTTATGATTAATTGTGGAGTTCCCCTTTCTGAAATAAAAGTGGAAATCAATATCTGCTGACTATAATGAATGTGTCTACCAGCTTTCTAGGGATAATTCCATTATGGAGGGTTAAGGCAAAAGGGGAGGTGGAGGAATTGGTAGCTTTCTTTACTCGTTGTGGGCTACGCAGTGTGATTCTGTCAGACCAAGGGTCTCATTGTATATCTCAACTTTTTAAGGAAGTCATGGATAGCTTCAGCATACAGCAGTTTAAATCAAGTGTGTCCCATATCAAATTACAGGTAGTCTTGGAAAGTTGGCATTAGATATTGAAGACAATATTAACAGCGTTTTGTCAGAATTAACTGAATTATTTGAATAAAGACGTCTCATTCTATTGTCTGCCAATCGAGATGCCCCCAAAAAATCTACTTACTTTACATCCTTTGAGTTACTATTCGGACATGAAGTGAGAGGTCCTTTGAAATTTATTAAATATAAATTGATAGCACCAAAGTTGGAGATCTCACACTTGGATTATGTATCTGAGGTGAGGGAGAAATTAGATGGAGTAGGTGAGTTTGCTAAACAGAAACTGAAGGGACACAGCATGGAATGAAGCAGGTGGCAGATAAAAACTCTGAAACTTTGATGGTTTCCCGTGGGGATGGCATATTAGGATTGTCACCAGTGGTAGGAAATCCCTTCAAAGCCAGGTTTAGTGGCCCCTTTCAAATTAAAACAAAATGCTGGGTCAGTTAAATTATCTGGTAAAGATACTGGATATGACAAAAATGTTAGAGAAAGTCATGTGAATGATTAATGCTCCAGACACATTGAAAACTCTGGAACAGAGTTGCGGCCAGACGTATAAATGGTGCAGTTTGTCTGTATTATGTAGTGAGCTTTAGCAAGTGATTGAAAGCTCACATATTAGACCTGGCAGAGCATGTTGAATGATAACAAGAAGCAAACTTGGTAATAAACTCAAAGAAAACAGATTTTGCGAAGGCAGAGGTGATGTTCTTGAGACATTACATTGGACATGGAAGGCTGACCCCATGGAACACAAAGACAAAGGGCTTTGAGGAATTTCCACGACCATCCTCCAAGAAAGAGATGCTTCGATTTTTGGAACTGAGTGGATTCTATCGGAAGTTTGTTCCAAACTTCAGCAGCGTACTGGAACCGCTGATGGATTTAATAAATAAGAATACAGAATTGTGGTGGACTGAACAATGCCAGGAGGCATTTGAGAATTTTAAAACAGGATTACTCACCGCTTTAGGTTTACCTGCACCAAATATTTTGAAACACTTTGAAAATTGTGTTTGATGCTAGTGGTATAGGTGTCAGAGATGTATTCATACAGAAAGATTATGATGGAATTGAATGGCCAATTCGCTACTTGTCGAAAAAACTCAATATCCACCGTAAAAAAATAGAAAATCTCCATTATTGAAAAAGAATGATTAAGTTTCGCACTGGACTGACAATATTTTACTGTTTATATGATAAACAAATTGTCAGAGATGATTGTGGACAACGACAAACCTCTCGCATATTTTGGAATATTTGAAGACCAGAATATGAGAGTATTTCATGGGAGTCTTATCTTACCGACTTTAAACTTACAAAATGCACTTGCTGTGGATCCTAAAATGTGGTAGCAGATGTGTTATCGTGGATTTAAAGGAAAAAGTTTAGATAAGATTTGACTTATTACAGTGTTATGTATGTGTGCAGAATTAAAATGCATGGTATAGCTGAGACTAATACTTTTGTATTTCATAAGAATGGGATTAAGAATTAGGGAAAAAAACAAATGAAGCCATCTTTGCATTCTGCTGGCTCATGTTTTATTTCTGAAGCGGGGAGATGTTGTGAAGCCAAAAGCATGTCTGGTCACATTAAGACAGAACGGGTTTTGCTGAATAGAAAATAGAGCCACAGATGCCAGCTGAAGTTCAGATTGTTCAAATGCAACAATTAACTGGAAAATGGATTGGTGAGTTTTGGTTGCTGTTTTGACAACAATTCAAACACAACCAAAGAGTTTAAATAACGCTCAGGATACCAGAAGACAACGGAATTTGAATATTATTGTTTGTACACCTGGAAAGCAATCAAATTGTGAGAATTATTGTATCATGGGGAGTATGGAAGAGTGAACACAACGGGGAAGATGGAGACTGTGTGGTCTTGAGATTGTAAGCTTTAATATGTGGGTTGTTGGAACAACATATTTTTACAGAGTTGGAGTCAGATAGTAAGTAGCTAAGAAAAGAGAGGCTTGGATTTGTGAAGAGTTGTTGTTTAGTGTTCACTATTTAAGCTAAGAAACTAACTTGTTAATTTTTGAATAAATAGTGGAATGTAGGAGATCTGTGTTGATCATATTTTAACAGATCACGAGGTGAGGCGAGCTTTTCTGGGTGTTTGATTTTAACTAAAAGAAGGGTTTGACTCCACCTTGTAATTGTTCATCCACGCTAACCCCATTTCGCTGCACTTGGCCCATATCCTTCTCGTCATTTTCTATCCACATATTTATCCAAATGCTTTTGAAATGTTGTTAATGTACCTCCATCAACCACATTTGCTCATCCACGTAACATCCACTATGTAAAGAAGTGGTCCCTCAGATTCCTTGTTATTTCTTCCCCTCTCATCTTAAACTGATCCCCTCTCATCCTCGATTCTCTACCCCTTGGAAAACGACTGAGAGCATTAACCCTATCCATACCCCTCGTGATCTTATACAGCTCTATAAGGTCCACCCACAGTCTCCAACATTGCAAGAAAAGTTACTAGTTTGTCCAACCTCTCTGTCTATTTCTCAGACGTTGGGTCCTGACAACGTCTTTCTAAATTTCTTCTCCACTCTTTCTAATTTCATAAACATCCTACCTAAAACATGGTGACAAAACTGAGCACAATATTCCAAGTGCGGCCTTACCAACGTCCTGTGTAACTGCAACATAAATTCCCAACTTCCATAATCAGTGCCCAAATTGACGAAGGCCAGTGTGTCAAATGCTTTTTTGCACTGCCCTGTCTGCCTGTGACTCCACTCTCAGAGAACTGTCCATCTCAACCCCAAGGAATCGCTGCCCACTACATCCCTTAAGGCCCTCCCATTCACAGTGAAATTCCTTCCTTGATTTGGGTTTCCAAAATGCAAGACTTCACGCATCTATATGAAAATCCATTTTCCATTCTTGGCACACTTCCGCACCTGGTCAAGGTCCTGCTGCAATTTCTGATAAACTTCCTCACTGATCACGCTCCCGCTTATTTCAGTGTCATCTGCAAACTGGCTAACCTTGCTTTGTACATTCTCAACCCAATCATAGATAGCAAACAACAATGAACCCAGCCTCCAGTCTGAGAAGCATCCTTCCACTAAACCCTCTGCTTTCTACCATCAGGCCAACTGTGAATCTAATTGGCCAGTTCCGCCATCATTCCCCATGATGGAACCTTTCAGAACAGTCTGCCATGTGGAAACATAGCAAAGGCCTTACTGAAATCCATAGAGACTACGTCTATCACTCTGTCCTCATCAATCTTTTTGGTCACTTCATCAAAGAACTCTAACAAATTTGGGAAGCATGATCCTCCACTCACAAGTCTATGCTGACTGCTCCAAATCAAACTCTGTGTAAGTAATGGGTGCAGTCAATGGTATACTGTCCTTCATTGTAAGATGATTCGAGTACATAAGTAAAGCAATCTTCCTGCTATTGTAGAGCCTTGCTAAGAGAGCATTTGGGGCACTCTGTACAGATTTAATCTCATTTGTAAGGAATGATATCCTTAACACGGTCACGGATGATGGTAATTTGAGCATAGAGTAAAGAAGCTGAGGGTTTAATCTGTAGCGCTGTGAGAGATGAAGAAATGGTGACGCTGAAACAAGAGGAGTGGCAGCGATCACTTATTTCCAAAAGAGACATTGATTCGGTGAGAAATTCCATACTTTACACAGGATTAATTGGTTTGATTTATTGCCACATGTACTTCAGTACTTTATTTATGAGCAGTGGAGGCAGGTCATTGTAAGGATGGACCTGTAGATCATAGGGTTGAAATAGGCTTGGACAGAGTAAGGCATGCAGGTTACACTGCACAAGACAAGAACAACATGAACAAGATCAGCATTAATTGAAATTAGGGAGTCCATTCATCAGTCTAACGTGACCTCCCATATAGTTTATATGCCTTAATTAACTTTCCCCACGTTATTGTGCCGTTGGCGTGTGAACCCGTACTGAACGTCAGGTTGCTCACAATCCTCAACAGCAATCACAATACCTTCCATCTGAAACAGGTAGCCATTCCCATCAGCTTCCGCCCTACATAGAGGATACCAGGCGGTTTTCTCGGAGATGGAAGGTGCCTTCTTCGGACTTCACACAAGACATATGCCTTCCCTCCTCACCACTAGAAAGCCACGTTAAAGTCCCACGTGTTTATCATGAGCAACGGAGCCAGGAGGAACGTCGTGGAGCAGTCTGTCTGTGCAGCCTCTTCTCCACTTGTTCATCATGTTAGAGCATCAATTAGGAGACAGTGAGGACTGCCGATGCTGGAGATCAGAGTAGAGAGTGGTTTGCTGGAAAAGCATAGCAGGTCAGGCAGCATCCGAGAAGCAGGAGGATCGACGTTTCAGGCATCAGCTATTCATCAGGAATAAGCATCAATTACCTCATTCTGTCCTTGTGGAAGAGCGTTGAGGGGGGAATGACCTCGTACTATTTCTGCCCAAGACGGACTGAATGGCCTCCTCTTGTTGCTGTGTCAGTGCCTCAAGGGGCTGAATGGCCTCATCATGTTCCTGTGTAAGTGACTCAAGGGGCTGAATGGCATCCTCCTGTTTCTGTGTAAGAGACTCAAGGTGCTGAATGGCCTCATCCTGTTCCTGTGTAAGTGACTCAAGGGACTGAATGGCTTTTTCCTCGTCTGATTGGAGGGGACCAAGGGCCTGACTGGGTTACCCCGGTTCCTGTTTAACAGCTCGATTTTCTGACAAGTGTGATAATGCTGCAGCTTTAAGAGGTTACTTTGTCCTGGCTTCTTTTCAGAGAGAGATCGAACGACCGTTACCAAGCTGGCTAGTTAAGGCCACATGAGTAAACAGCGAGGGAAGCCTTAGGTTCATTTTAATACAGCCTGAATGGGTGTGGCCAACTCTCACAGATTAGGATCTCTGGGCTTTGGTTTCTCAGTTACATCAGAAACTATTGGGGTCTCCACAGAGTTGGAAGCCTCAGCGGATGCTTCCTGGCTGCTACTCCCTCTGAATTTCTCTTGATGCTGTTTTTAATTCCTGGATTGGAGAAATGTTTGTGACATTCTGTGTCTCAATATTCATTTTTGCCAGAGGCTGTGTTTATGGTAGTTTCCTATTTTGGAACAGTTCATCAGTAATAGTTCCTGGATCTATTATTCTGTGAACTTAGCCAATAGAATTAAGGTATTCTAAATTCCTCTTTCTTTGGTTTCATTTTATCTGTCGTATTTAAGTAAATGGTGTTTTGCTTCACACCAAGTAGTTTGACCAGTCACACTGCATCTGGAACAGACACTTTACATTTCCTTTCACGTAAGAAAACATTAGAATCTAGTCTATCGCCTTCAAATATTTTCGAGGGGCTCTGATGTGGTCCATCACACTAGACTCCTTCTCAGCCAGAGTAATAGGCTGGAGGCACTGCATGGGCTGTCCCTGCTCTTCTCCAATAATGTCAATGGGCTGAATGACTTCCTCATATTCCTGTGAAACCAGCGTGAGTTGATGAATTAACTCTTCATTTCACTGTGGCAATGTGCATAATCTAGCAGTACTGTAACATGAATATTAGGGACGCTTTAACAGCACAAGTCTCAATGGAGTCTGGGTCTTGCTGCACATGGATACAGACCAGTTCAGGAGCTGACAGGGGACAAAATGCTCCGAACGTTGTGGAATCTTCAGTGACCATCCCCACTTCTGATCCTTTGATGGGGAGGATGGGGGTGGGGAGACATTGATGATGCAGCTGAAGATGTTTGTGAAGAGGAAGCAACCGTGAGGATCTCCCACTGAGGTGACCCAGGACAGAGATGATGAATATCTTCCTTTGTGCCATGTTTGACTCCAAACACTGGAGAGTTCACTCTGATTCCCATTAAGTCTAGTTTTGTTAAACTCCTTGACGTCAACAGAAGTCAACCACTGCCTTGCTATACGGGCCAGTCATTTTTACCTGAACCCTTGAGTCAGCATATATTTTTCATATCAATAAGCCATGGAATAGGAGCAGCAAGTGTTTTCTTCAGACAGGTGGGATTGAACGTCAGGATTTCTGTTCTCAAGAGTGTTCGGGGAGCAAGATGACTGAACGTATTTGATGAGGAGGTAGATGGATATTGACCTGTCAGAGAGTTGAGGGCAATGGAGAATTTGGTATGAAAGAGGATTTGCGACCAAGAGTAGATCAGTCATGATCTTAGTGAAGGGCAAGGCAGGCTTGGGGGTTGAATGACCTGCCCTGTTCCTGATGTTCTCACATTCTATTATTGGAAAGATAGTGTGTGTTATTTCCATGAATGTTCTGTCATTGTATATTGCAGTCAGGGAGACCAGAGGATTTTGTTAGCTAACTCTGGAAGAGGTATGGGGACTGTATTAACAGTGAATTTGGGTCTACAACATGACCAACAAATGGTCCACAAGTTGCAGAGAGGAGAAGTTCTGTGAAGAGAGATGACGGCCCTCTTTCAAAGCCAGCCTGGGTTTTCCAATTACATTTCCCAAATCACCTCAAAGCGTGTGTGTCAGTACTGAGAGGCTTAATGATCTTCTCTTTTTCTGTACACCAGGTCATATGAGTAAGTAGCGTCCAACTGCTCCTGTCTAGCAGATTTGAGGGGCTGTATGGTCCACAGAAACATAGTACTGAGGAACAAGAGTGGGTCATTAGAGACTTTGACCATTCTCCATCAGGCACTAAGATCGTGGCTGATCAAGTTGGGGTCTCAGCCCCACTTAACTGTCAGCATCCCATTTTGCATGACTCACTTCTCTGTCAAATATTTAACTAGCTCAGCTTTCAATCAATGTGAACATAGAGGTATGATAAACTTTCAGTGAACAGTATTTCGATTTGAAAGGTCCTTTCAGATTTTTTTGTCATCCCTCTTGTAGAATCAGAGAGTCCTGCAATACGGAAACAGACCCGTTAGTCTAATCTGTTCACTCCGATCAGATACCAAATCTGATCCAGTCCCATTTACCAGCATTTGGCCAATATTACTCCTCTTTCAGAAACATTTTTAAATGTGCAATTGTAAGCGTGTTCACCACTTCCTCTGACAGCACTTTCCGTACGCACCCAACTCGCTGTAAAAAATATTTACCCTAAGGTCCCTTCTAAATTATTCGCCCTCTCCCCTCAAACCTATGCCTTCTTGTTCTGGACTCCCCTATTCTGGGAAACAGAACGTGGCTGTTCAGAATTTCCATGCCCCTGATGGTTTTATAAACCTCTATAATGTTATCCCTCAGCCTCTGGCACTCCGGGGGATACACCTCAACCAAACCAGCCTCTCGCTCAAACTCAAATCCTTCAGTCCTGCACCACCTGTGTATTTTTTTTCCTGCAGCCAACCGAATTGTGTGCAGTATTCTTAAAGTGCCTCACCAGTACCCTATGCAGATGCAACATTGCACCCTAACTCCTATACTCAATGCTCGGACTGATTAAGGCAAATGTGCCAAATGTATTCTGCACAACTCTGTCGACCTGCGACTCCACTTTCAAGCAAACGGGACTGGATCAGATTTGGTACCTGATCCGAGTGAACAGATTGGACTAACAGGTCTGTTTCCTTATTGCAGGATTCTCTGATTCTATAAGAGGGACGACGAAAAATTCTGAAAGGACCTTTGTTCCACAACACGCTCCAGAACCTTACCATTAAACGTATAATTTCTGCCCTGATTTCCCTTCCGAAAATGCAAAACCTCGTATTTATCTAAATCACACTTCATCTCTCAATCCTTGCCCCTTTGCCCCATCTAATTGTGGTCACGTTGTACTCTGAGATAATCTACTACATCAACTTTCTGATGTCATCTGTAACCTTACTAACTATGGACCCAATATTCACGTCCAAATCCTTGATATAAATGATGAAATGCAATGAACTCAGTACTGGCTCTCACACACTCTGCTGCTCACAAGCCCCCAATCTGAAAAATACCCCTCTTCCTTCAAGCCAATTATAGACAATCTCTACCAAACTGCCTTCATCAATCTTCTTTCTCACCTCTTCATAAAACCCAACCAAATTAATGAGACATGATTTCCCATGTTGTCTACCCCGATCAGCCCTTGCCTTCCCAAATGTTTGTAAATCCTATCCCTCAGAATCCCCTCCAACAACTTACCCTATGATGGAAAGCTGAATGGCAAACGGTTAGGATATTGGAAATAAAGAATCGATGTTTCCCTTTCTAAAACCACTGGCACGCGCACGCACACACACACGGGAAGATGTATTGTGTAGGCCAGAGGTTATTAAGGTAGACAGATCCCTAGGACCGGATGGGATCTATCCCAGATTGCAGAGGGAGGCGAGAGAGGACATAGCTGGGACCGTGACAGATATCTTTGTGGCATTCTTAGATACAGGTGAGATGCTGGAGGACTGGAGGGTAGCTTATGTTTTCCCCCTGTACCAGAAGGGTAGAAGGGAATATTCTTAGTGTGCCTGATGTCAGCGGTAGGAAAGTTGCTGGAGAGGGTACTGAGAGATAAGATCTATTAATATTTAGAAAAGAAAGAGCTTATCAGTGACAGGCAACATGGCTTTGTGCAGGTGAGATTGTGTGTCTTACCAACATAATAGAGTTTTTCAAGGAAGTGACCAAGTTAATAGATGAAGGAAGGGCTATTGATGACATATACATGGACTTTGGTAAGAGGTTTGATAAGGTTCCCCATGGTAGACTAATGGAGAAATTGAAGTCATATGGTGTGCAGGCTATTCTAGCTCAGTGTTTAAAGAACTGGTTGAGAAACAGGAGACAGAGTGTAGTAGTTGAAGGGATTTTCTCGAAATGGAGAAAGGTGACCAGTATTGTTGCACAAAGGTCAGTGTTGGGGCCAGTGTTGTTTGTAATATATATAAATGATCTGGAAGAGGGCACTGTTGGTATGATCAGCAAGTTTGCAAATGACACGAAGGTTGGTGGAGTAGCAGAAAGCACAACGGACTGTCAGAGAATACAGGAGGATATAGATTGACAGGTGTGTTGGGCGGAGAAGTGGCAGATGAAGGGCTTGTTTCTGTGCAGTAAATTTGCTTTGTTCTTTGTACACGCAAACACGCAAACACACACACACACACACACAAATACATACACACGCACACACACACACACACCTGATAAACAAAATCTCTGCAATTTCAAGTTGAAAGAACTTTGCCCAGCTATTATTGTAACTCAAGACAAAAGGAAAATGTGAGAGATTTTCCAAAATGTTATTCTGCTCCTGAAGCCATTCTACTCACACAAGCTGTTAACAACGGGAATTCATCCTGGAACAGTTGGATTTGGCTGAATTCCCATTGCATTAGGCAGTGCGGAGATTCCAATGAATTCTGGTCAGGGACCACTCAAAGGGTAACGCAGTGGCTCAGTGGCGAGCATTGCTGCTCCACAGCACCAGGGACTTGGGTTCGAAACCATCCTTGGGCGATTGCCTGTGTTGTGTTTGCACATTCTATCCTGTCTGCGTGAGCTTCTAATGGGTCCTCCAGTTTGCTCCCAGAGTCGAAATCTGCTCAGGTTAGATGGATTGGTCATGCTAAATTGTCCATAATGTTCGGGGGATTTTAGGTTAATTACATTAGTGAGGGGTAAATGCAGGGGAACGGGTCTGGTCTGGGAAGGTTGGTATGCACATGTGCCGAAGGGCCTGTTTCCAGACTGCAGGAATTCTATAAAAGCAAGAATGGTAACGATGACTGTAGCGCATTTTTTTTACTTCACACACATTGCTGTGATGAGGAATAATGAAGGAGAGAAAGTGCAATTGGCTGTTTCTTCTCAGGCAGATTACATTTTCTCCCTCTCTGAGTTGAATCATACAATAATGTAATTCTCTCCCAAACTGGGTCATGTGAGGTTTCATTGTACATTGTCCAAACTATGTCCACATCACATTCCCTGCTCCATGTAGGTGCATCTTTGCTGCTGTCATACACAGAGCCATATGACTTAGCAGAAAATGATCTCAGTCGATTTGAAGATATGTTTATTTGTCCCTGCGCCATTAAAAAATAACATGTTTAATGTATTCAGAATACCTGTGTTAAAATGAATGCATTTTAAAAAAAAGCAAATACAGAAATTGCTGCAAAGTCTTGGCAGGTCTGACAGCATCCAGATGCCTTTCACATGCTGTAGTTGTACCAGCCTCCACCACTTCCTCTGGCAGCTCATTCCATCCGCACACCATACTCTGCGTGAAAAGGTACCGCTGAGGCCTCACCAAAAAAATTACCCTCTCATTTTCAACCATTGCCTTCTAGTATTGGACGCGCCTAACTTGGGGAAAAACCCTGATTACTCACTCTGTCCATGACCGTTCTGATTTTATAAACCTTTACTGCTGCGAAATGTGACACCAATCAACACGAATAGCTGTGCTTTCAGTCATCCTGCGCCTAAATTCTGAAATTCAATACTGACACCTCTTCTTTCTCCATCATGTCACATTTCAAAATTCATTTTAATCAGTTTGTTCAGACGTATTATGAATCACTTCTGTGAGCTTTACACCGAGACCGCTGTGCCCAGAGGTAGGGACACTAGCACCACTCAGTAATACCCATAAAGCTGTAACATTATTCGCCTGTGTGTTTGCTCATCAGCCTGTTCTGACATGTTATGACAAACCTCTGCAACAGGCAGGACTTGCATCCTGACCTTCTAGTCCAGAGCAAGGAACACGACAATACAAGTTAGGAATTGGAATCAAATCCAGAGTTCTGGCTCAGAGACAGGGACATTACCCACTACACTACCATACCTAGATTTTTGCTCATATTTTAAGTGCCAGCATTCAGATCGGTGTTGATTTTTTATAATCAGGTCA
The DNA here is from genome assembly GCF_047496795.1 of Chiloscyllium punctatum. Taxonomy (NCBI): domain Eukaryota; kingdom Metazoa; phylum Chordata; class Chondrichthyes; order Orectolobiformes; family Hemiscylliidae; genus Chiloscyllium; species Chiloscyllium punctatum. The sequence continues at coordinate 50,951,844 of NC_092759.1, read as the reverse complement.
CCATTATTGAACTAAACAAAACATTTTGTTTTGTTAATCAAGTGCAAGATATTTCTCTTAACTGTAGGATGTTGAGTGCATGTGCTGTGCCATCGAAATTAATTCTGAACATAGTGAGTTTTGAGAAGAATTGTAGCTCAGGTTGAGGTTTTGGATCTGGGTTTGCTCGCTGAGTTGAAAGGTTCATTTCCAGACGTTTCATTACTTTACTAGGCAACATCTTCAGTGGACTTTATGCAAAGAAATTCTGAAACTTCCTGCTTTCTATTTATATGTTTGGGTTTCTTTGAGTTGGTAATGTCGTTTCCTTTGATGATGTTATTTCCTGTGGGAAAGTCACTTCCTGTTCCTATTCTCAGCGGGTGGTAAATGGAGTCAAACTCGTTGTGTTTGTTGATAGACTTCTGGTTGGAATGCTGTGCTTCTCAGAATTCTTGTTCATGTCTTTGGCTTGTCCTTGGATGGATGTGTTGTCCCATTCGAAGTGGCGTCCTTCCTTAATCTTTATGTGAGGATGCTAGTGAGAAATGGTCATGTCCTTTTGTGGCTAGTTGGTGTTCATGTATCATAGTTCTCTGCCTGTTTATCTAATATATTGATTGTTACAGTACTTTCACGGTATTTTGTAAATGACATTAGTTTTGCTCATTGTCTGTATGGGTTCTTTAAAGTTCATTAGCTGCTGTTTTAGTGTGTCGGTGGTTTTGTGGGCTACCATGATGCCAAGGGGTCTGAGTAGTCTGGCAGTCATTTCCGAGATGTCTTTGATGTAGGGGAGGATGGCTCGGGTTTCAGATGTGTTTTGTCTGCTTGTTTGGGTTTGTTGCTGAGTCATCGGCGGACTGTGCTCATTGGGAAACAATTCATTTTGAATACACAGTATAGGTGATTTTCCTTTGTGCTGTGTATTACCTTTGTGCCACAGTGTGTGTTGACTACTTGAAATAATGTTCTGATGCAACTACATTTGTGGGTGTTGCGACGATTTCTTCTGTAGTTCAATATTGGGTTCATAGGTATTGTTTTTCTCTAGACGCTGGTTTGAAGTTCCCCATTGGCTGTTCACTCTACTGTGACATCTAGGAATGGCAGGTTGTTATTTTTTCCTCCTCTTCAGAGAAATTTATGCCAGTAGGGGTATTATTGATGGTCTTGAAAGTTTCTTTTAACTTGTTTCGTTTAGTGATGACAAAGGTGTCATCAGAGTTTGGGTTGGATGGTTGGCAGAGTTGTTTGCTCAAGTCTCTTCATTACTGCCTCTAGTAAGAATCGTGATATCGGAGATCACATGGGTGTTCCATTGGCTTGTCTGTAAGTTTTGTTGTTGAAAGTCAAGTGGGTGGTAAGGCATAGGTCAACAGGCTTGATGGTTTTCTCATTGATGAAGTTAGTGATGTTTGGTGTCTTTGTCTTTGGGTGTTCTTATAGTGTAGTCAATCGTTCACTGGCCAGGTTAATGTTGATTGAGGTAAACAGGACTGTTACATAAAAGGAGACCATAATTTCATCCTCTTCTATCTTAGTGTCTATAATGGTCCTCAGGAATTCTTGGGTGGAGTGCATGGAGAGTCGTGAACCTTCTACTTAGTGTCTTAGTCTTTGGTGTACCTCCTTGGCCAATCTGTACGTTGGTGTTTCCAGGTAGTGAGACTATAGGTCTGAGGGAGGCATCTCGTTTGTGAATTTTGGGTAATCAGTAGTAGCATGGTGTGTTGGATCCATCTACCACTGAAGATGTTACCTCGTCAGGCAATGAATCGTCTGGAAATGAATCTTACAGCTTAGCGAGCAAACCTACATCTATAACTATGAACATCTTTAATTGCTATTGTCTGTAGTCTACAATATTAGGGAAAGAAATCCTGCAGACACACTCTGCCCAATGAAGGGTCTAAAATTGATATTTATTAGTCAACACCAGAAACGAAGGAAGAGTTCAATTTCTGACCCCAAAACACCGATCAGTATTACCCAACTCTAACTTGCGACTGCCCTCTTCCTAAAACCATGAAGGGATACCAGGCCGCTGATTACTGTCCAATCTCTCCTCCCCACTGGCTGTATCTGCAATCAGTCCCACCTCGCTCTATCCACACAAGCAAATCAAGCTCGGGAACTTTGTAAAACTCAAGGCCGGAGTGTGTCGGCCTGCTGCAGAGGGGGAGGTTACTTTAAAATTGAAGGGGGAGTGTGAGGTGGCAGTAATATCAAGCACTGAGCTGAGGGGTGGCAGATGGAGTTTAGTTTGGATTAATGCCAGGTATTGGATTTGGTAAATCAAACAAGAGCAGGGCCTATACAATTAAAAGTAGAGCCTTTGGCAGTGTTGTAGAACAGAGACCTAGGCCATCAGGTATAATTCTTTAAATTTTGCATATCATATAGATAGAGTGTTCAGAAGACTCCCAGTACCCTTAGAAAATACCTTCACTATTCACTTTGATATTATTGACCTTGATATTATCAAGCTGGAGAGGGTTCAGAAGAGATTAACCTGGATGTTGCTGGGAATGGAGGGAGTGAGCTATAAGGAGAGGCTGGATAGTTTGGGACTTTTTTCACTGGGGAGTATGAGATTGAGGGGTAAATTTACAGAGGTTTGTAAAATCATGAGTGTTACAGAAAAGCTGAAGGACTAATGTCTTTTACTGAAAGTTGGGGATTCAGAACTGAGGGATATTTTAAAGTGCAAGGAAAAAGATGAAAAGTTTGGATGGTGCTGTGAGCAGCTGCCCTCTCCCTCCCCCTCTCTGAATGAATCCTTGTTGGTTTTCACCTCTGCCAATGCCTGTGCAGTGGCGTGGAGAGGCAAGCAGAGCGTGGCATTGCATCGCTTTAAGCACCACAGAGACAGCCAGACCTGCCCCACACAGAGACACGCAGATACACACACAGCAATTGTTAGGACACGGCATTGAGATCATCTGCTAGTTTAAGCAAAACATAAAGAAATGGTCAATTTACCTCGTAAACTATAAAAAATATGAGTGACAGAGAACTCCCAAATTCCACTGTTTAAATAAAAACATTAATTTATTTTTTAACTCTGAAAGTGAACATGTTACATGAACTATGCACAACTCTGGGACCCCCTTTCTTTTAACTGCTTATTCCCCGACTCCAACTCTATAGCAATATACTGTTCACTAAGATGCTTATTAAAGTTACATAAACTTAGTTTCAATACCACACAGCAGCTGTTGTTTAATCTGACCTTATACCAATTTCCCTTTTCCCATCTTTCCTGGGAAGACTGGCTCATTTTGCAGGATGCTATCGAAGTGTCTACATTTGAGCATTCTGAAACCTGGGAACACATCCTTCCATGACACTGTCTTTTAGTCTCCCCCTCTCTGTCTATTTCACAAACACCTCCCATGTGGTGACATTTAAACTGATTCCCCCACCATCTCTCTCTGGCAGTGATGTTCACACCCACAGCACCCCCTTGTCAGGCCACAATGGAGAGACCGAGCTGGAAATGGATGAGAGCTGCACATCCGGTCACTTCCAGCATGAGCTGCAAGTTTCCCCACACTGGGCAGGGATCTAACACAGTGTTACTGAGCAATGCAGTGGGGTGGTGTACACAGTCCCACATACTGGTAGGGTAACTGCTCCTGGGTTACAGATTAATTCACGGGTGATCACTACACAGTTCCCAGTGCTGGTCAGACTATCTGTTTGAGGTTTATAGATAACGCAATGATGTGGTTAGTGTAGCTCCTAATGCTGGATTGATATTTTTTTCAGGGTTGCACATTAGTGCTCCGTTGTGGTCTGCACAGCTCCCGGTGCTGGACAGATATCTAGTCCGGGTTTATAGATCAATGCACTGCTGTGGTCTGCACAGCTCCCCGTGCTGGACAAATATCTAATCCGGGATTATCGATCAATGCACTGATGTGGTCTGCATAGCTCCCCATGCTGGACAGATATCGAGTCCGGGTTTATAGATCAATGAACGGTTGTGGTCTGCACTTCTTCCTATGCTGAATACTTGCTGGAGGAACACAGCAATCCAGGCAGCATAAGGAGGTGTGAAATTTGATTTTTCGGGTGTAGCCCTCCTTAAGGACTCTTGCAGAAGGCTTACACCCAAAAGGTCGACTTCTCCACTTCCTGATGCTGCCTGGCTTGCTGTGTTTTCCCAGCTTCCTGCCTGTCTACTTTGGATTCCAGCATCTGCAACTTTTCTGTCTCTATCCCGGCTTCCCACACTGGACAGACGTCTAGTAGGTGTTTGAAGTGAAGTGCTCTGATATGATCTGTGCAGAGTTTCACTCGGGACAAATTGCTGGGTTGTACTGACCAGTGCAATGGATGAATCTGAACAGATTGCTGGGTTGTCCTGAGCAGGATACTGGCCTGGTCTGTACAGTGTTCCACGGTGAACAGATATCGCCTCTGGTTTTCTGGTGTCTGGGCTGGTTCTGTGAGGTGGATTGAGAATGTGGTATATCTAACCCTTTCAGCTGATCTGGTAATGCCTTTAGTTCCTATTCCTGTGATTGGACCCTCTGTCTCGCACCCCATCAATGTTACATTTTTCCAGGCACAGTACATCATGTTGGTGGGGTGGTTATGCGTGAAAAGTGATGGGCAGGTCAAGGAGTTTCCCGGAACATTCTGTCCCCAACATTCTATAACCGTCATTCCCCAGCACATTCTGTCCACAACATTCTATAACTGCCATTCCCAGGAACGTTCTGTCTCTGACATTCTATAACTGACATTCCCCGGAACATTCTGTGCCCAACATTCTATAACTGACATTCCCTGGAACGTTCCGTCCCCAACATTCTATAACTAACATTCCCCGGAATGTTCTGTCCATGACATTGTTTGTGAACGGCCAGACGTCAGTGAATTGAACAAACGATAAGATCCTGAGGGAAGAGATCCCATTCCAGGGAGAAGGAGACACTGTTCCGAAGGCCCCTCAGGAAGTTAAAGGGATGAATACCTTTTCCCGGCAATTTGATTTCTTCGCGTCACAGGATCGACCACAATTTAGACCAAAATACAGAAATTCCCAAACTCCGTTTGTCTTCAGGAAACTGGGAGATAATCCTTCAGGACAGCAATGTTTTCACCCACCGTTTTAGGAACTGGGAAGGAGTGACCTGCATCTGCTCTCGAGTGATCGAGTGTGTGGGAATGTTCGACAAACTATCTGTCTTTATGGATGTGTCTCTGTGTGTTTGGGGAGGGAGGCGTTTTTATCGTTTATATCACACTTTTGTCAATAATTCAGACCTTCCCGTTTGTTATTCCAGCTCCAATTATTTTAATAAATCCCTGCATACAAGGACACATTTGAAAATCTCACTGTGTCCCCGATCAAACGGGTCCCTTTACCTCCAGGCTGATGGATAATGGGTTTGTTTTCCTTCGTCACAGTTAACGTAGTGACCATATACGTACTGCTTTCAGAGATGTAGATTGTCTCCATGTGTCAGACGTTACCTGGGGGCCATGACAGCGGCGGATCTCCTGGTCATTATCCTCGACCTGATACTGAGACACATTCCCATTGTTTGTCGGGAACAGTTTTATTTCCTGATGGACTCCATCCCCGTGTGTAATATCCACACCGTCCTGCTTTATGCAGCCACTGACTGCTCTGTCTGGTTCACCGTCACTTTCACCTTTGATCGGTTTGTGGCCATTTGTTGCCAGACGCTGAACAGTAAATATTGTAGTTAGAAAACGGCTGATGTGGTTCTGGGAGCAGTGACTGTGCTGAACTGTTTAAAGAACATTTCCTGTTATTTTATGCTCACGGCTCCCTATTGGCTGTGGAACGACCCCTGGTTTTGTGTTGTATTCTCCAGTGTCTGGGTCACAATCGAGTTCCTCCACCACATTCTAACCCCATGTGTCCCATTTCTCCTGATTGTGCTGCTCAATGTTCTCACCGTCAGACACATTTTAATGACCAGCAGAGCCCACAGGAGACTCCGCGCTCACACCAATGGGGACTCTCAGTCTGACACAGAAATGAGAAACTGAAAAAAAATCCATCGTTTTACTGTTTGTGATCTCGGCCAATTTCATCCTGTTATGGTCAACGCTACTGGTGTATTTTATATGGTACCGAATATATTGGATTGGGTATCAGTCTGCGGAACTCCATCCCTTTGTGCAGGAATTGGGCTTCATGTTGCAGCTCCTCCGTTGCTGCACAAACACCGCGATTTATGTCGTGACCCAGACTAAGTTCAGGCAGCAGCTGAAGAATTTGCTGAAATATCCCTTCACTCAAATCCATCAAACAATCAAATTCACTCATTAATCAATCCATCCAGTATTTTCTCATTTCAGTTCAGAGTTTCAGCGATGAAGCAGACAGTCGTTATGGTAACAGACTAAGGGTAGCGTTGGTTTGTTCATCCTTATCCCACGGTGGGGAAGGGGGTGAGGTTCGGTTATAGGGGCACATTTTATTGTTTCCAACAACTCGGGGCCAGTGAGAAAATGCACCATCCCACTGACTGTATCCATCACTTCAATTTGTAATCAATAAAAATGTTCATTAAAAAGTGCTGAGCAGCAGAGTGACCGATGTCGTTGCGAGTCTTTGTGTTGAAGAAGCTGAGCTGGAGAGACACAGACTTAGCCCCAAGTTCTGATCCTCAGGAAAGTGGAGGGGTCTGGGCACTGAGCTCAGGAGTTGGTGTTAACTCCTTCTGTCTTTGCTTTTATATTTGGGTCCCCCCACGCCAACCTGGCCTCCCCATTTCTTCTCCCCCTTTCTTTCTCCTCATTTCTCTCCCTCTCTCTCTCTTGCACACTTTCTTTCACTCTCCCTCTTCCCCCCGCCTTTCTTTCTCTCACCCAACCCGCGGAATGTCCACCGTATTCTACTCTTCTCTCTCCCCCTCCCCTTCACTCTACCCTTCTGCTGTCACTTTCTCCCTCCTGCAACTCCGTTTCTACCCCATTTTCCCCCTTATCCAACGTCCCACATCTCTAACTTCTCAGCAACCGCACATGCAGCTTCACGATCAAAACCCTAGTCTAGGGTGTGCGGGAAAGGGAAATATCAGGGAGACAGGGTGTGTCGGATAGAGGGGGAGGAAGGGAGAGGAGTGAGAGATTCAGTCAACGAGAAATGGAGGAATATGGGGAGAGAGAGAGGGGTAGTCAAAGTGAGAGGCCGGGAAGGGGAGAGGTATAGAGAGAGAGGAGAGGTAGAGTGTGAGAAAGAGAGAGAGAGGCGGAGGAGAGATGGGGTGAGAGACAGAGAGACAGACAGAGGGAGAGAGTGAGGGATGCGAGAGACAGAGAGTGGGCGAGACAGAGAGAGAGTGGGAGATTGGACGAGGGCTGGGGCGAGAGAGAGAGAGAGCGACAGAGTAGGGCTGAGAAAGAGGAAGAGAGAGGGCGGCGACAGAGAGTGGGATGAGGACGAGAGAGTGAGGGGGAGAGAGAGAGGTGTTGAAAGGGGGGCATGAAAGAGAAAGAGGTTGACAATAGGGAGCGAGATGGTGCAAGAGAGAGAGATAGGAGGCGAAAGAGAGTAGTTAAAAGTGGGAGGCGAAAGAGAGAGGGACAGTGGCCAGAGAGAGAGAGAGAGGTGCAGTGAGAGAAAGTGGCCAGAGAGAGAGCGAGAGAGAGAGAGAGAGCGCAGCTAGAGGGTGTGGACGGGTGAGGGGGGAGGGGAGAGAGAGAGAGAGGGAGAAAGAGAGGCAGAGACCGATACAGAGAGAGAGAGAGAGGTACGGAGAGAGAGAGAATGGCGTCAGGAGAGAGAGGGTGGGGGGCGAGAGAGAGAGAGAGACTGAGGTGGGCCGAGCGAGAAAGAATATGATGGGGAGAGAGAAGGCGGGGCAACAGAGAGAGTATGTGAGTGAGACAAAGAGGGAGGGCGAAAGAGAGAGATGGCATCGAGAGAGTGAGGGTGCAAGAGGGGTTTAGAGAGGAAGGGGAGAGAGAAAGAGAGTGAGCCAGTGCGAGAGGGGGCTGGACACGAAAAGAGGGGCAAGAGATGGAGGGTTCAGAAAGTGATACAAGAGGAGAGAGATGAGAGTGAGACTGAGAGAGACAGAGAGAGGGAGAAAAATGCTGCTAGACAGAGGGGACGGGAGAGAGATTCACAGAGAGGAAGCAATCGATGGAGAGAGATGCTGAGCGAGAGAGAGGGTGAGGGATGAGAGAGAAAGACAGAGTTGGCGAGAGACAGAGGTTGGACGAGAGAGTGAAAGAGACACAGAGAGGGTGTGAGTGAGAAGGAGAGAGAGAGATGGAACAAGAGAGCGATAGACCGGTGAAAGAGAGGTTGGGAGCAAGAGAGAAAGAGGGAGGTAAGAAAGAGAGAAGGGGTAAAGTTGTTGCGAGAGATAGAGGGTGACGACGAGAGCGAGATAGAGCGAAAGAGAGAGAGAGATGATTAGAGAGAAAGAGAGAGAGAAAGGGCGAGAGAGCGAGAGAATGAGAGCGAGATGGAGCGAGAGAGGGTGAGAGAGAGGGTGAGAGAAAGAGAGAGATGAGAGATGGCTAGAGTGGAAGCGATGGGGCTAGAGAGCGAGAGAGACGGGGTGAGAGAGAGATGGAGCGAGAAAGAGAGGTTGAGAGAGAGAGAAAAAAGGCAGAGAAAGGACAAGAGAGAGAGTGCGTGAGTCGGCAAGAGAAGTAGCAAGAGAGAGTTTGCGAGTGGGTGCAGAGAGAGAGATACAGACCGAAGCGGGGCTAGAGAGGGACAGAGAGAGGGCGAGAGAGATGGAGAGAGTTAAGGGCGAGAGGGAGATAGCAAAGGAGATAGTGAGCGGGGAAGACAGAGAGTGAGATGGAGCGAGACCGAGAGGGAGGGGTTGAGGGAGGGGCAAGAAAGAGAGAGAGGATGAGAGAGAGTGCAAATATGAGACAGAGCAAATATGAGACAGAGCGAGTGGGAGCGAGTGTGACAGTGTGAGAGAGGGGGCAGCGAGTCGGAGAAAGTGGGGTGAGCAAGAAAGCGAGACAGGGCGTGCCATTGAGAGAGGTGGCGATCAGAGTGAGGGGAAGAGCGAGAAAGAGCGAGAAAGCGAGTGAGGGGGCATGAAAGGGAGAGAGGGAGCGTGAGCGAGAGACAAAGATGGCGACCGAAAGAGGGAAGGGGTGAGCGAGAGAGAGAGTGAGAGGCAAATGAGAATTAGAGATATGGAGTGAATGAGACAGAGAGAGAAAGTGCAAAAGGGAGCAAGCATGATGGTGGAGTGAGATACGGTGGTGGCAAACGAGAGAGACTGAGAGAGAGGGGTGTGAGGTAGAGAGAAAGGCTTGAGCGATTTGGGGGTTGAGGAAGAGTTACAGAGGGAGCGAGCAAGAGAGGGGTTTGAGGGAGAGAGCAGGTTGTGGGGGAATGGTATGGAGGGGACGAGTGAGCGAGAGATGGAGTGAGATCGAGAGACGGGGTTGAGGGAGACTGACAGAGGTGGTGAGTGAGACAGAGAGGCGGTGAGCGAGAGCCATAGAAGGGCGAGCGAGAGAGAAAGGGAGGAGCGAGAGCGAGAGGGACGTTGAGGGAGAGTTATAGAGGGGGTGAGCGAGAGGTCGAGAAGCGAGATAGAGGGATGGTGAGGAATCATTATAGAGGGCGTGAGCGACAGAGGGGATGTGCGAGAGATATGGGGGTGAGCAAGAGAAGGGGTGAGGGAAAGTTATAGCGGGGACGAGCAAGAGAGAGAAAGAGTTGGTGTGTGAGTCAGAGGGGATGAGCGAGAGAGCGGGAATGGGGACTGAGAGAGAGAATGATTGTGTGAAAGAGAGAGGATTGAGAGAGGGAGAATAAGAAAAAGAAAAAAAAACAGATTGTGCGAGATAGCAAGGGAAAGAATGTGTGTGAGAGAGAAGGGGACGAGACAGAGGGGGAAATGTAGAGAGAGGGGGCAACAGAGGGAGAGAGAGATGGAGAGAAAGGGTGCAAGAACGAGTGGTTGCAGGGGGGCAAGAGAGACCAAGTGTTTGGGCGCGAGAAAAAGAGAGTGTGGTCAATAGCGAAAGAGCAAGTGCGAGAGACAAAGAACAAGAGAGAGAGAGACCATGAGGGCGAGCGAGACAGGGGATAAAAGAGCGAGTGGGGCAAGAGAGAGGGGGGTGCAGATAGAGACAAGGTGCAATCAAGGCATAGGTGCGCATGAGAGAGAGAGCGAGCATGAGAGATAGACGGCGAGACCGAAACTGAGAGAGAGGAGGCAGAGAGAGAAGACTGTGTGTGTGTGAGAGAGAGATAGAGAGGAAGAGAGAAAGGCGGTTCAACAGAGAGAGAGAGAGAGAGAGAGACAAGCGAGAAGGCAACAGAGTGAGACAATGTGAGAGAGAGATAAAGAGAGAAGGAGAGGGCGAGAGCGAGAGAGACGACAAGAGTGAGAGTGAGAGTGAGAGGAAGAGAGAATGAGAAAGGGGGCAGAAAGAGAGTGGGGGCTAGAAAGAGAGAGGTCAACAAATTCGGGCGAGAGAGAGAGCAAGAGAGAGAAAGAAGGGGAAAGAGAGAGAGAGAAATACAGAGAGAGCGAGGGGGGCGTGAGGGAGAGAGAGACAGGGAGGTGGGGGCGAGAGAGTGATACGGGGATGCAGTGAGAGGGAGGGAGTGATTGAGAGAAGCTTTGTGAGAGAGTGAGAGGGCCAAAGAGAGAGAAAGAGCAAGAGTAAGAGAGAGAGTGGGAGCGGAAGAGAGAGATGACCGGGCGAACGAGAGAGACAGAGGGGTCAAGCAAGAGAGAGATCGAGGAAGAGAGGCAGAGAGAGAGAGGTTTTGAACGAGATAGAGAGATGGGGCGAGGACGAGAAAGTGAGAGAGAGGGATGAGTGAGATAGAGAGGGGTGAGCATGAGCGAGAGATGGCGTGGCGAACTATTGAGGAAGAGATTGGGGATGCGAGAGAGGGAGACGATCAAGAGATAGAGAGAATGTATGTGTATAAGAGTGAGGGAGGGCAAGAGACTGGTGGAGATCAAGAGAGGGGGGCAAGAGAGAGGGAGAGAGGGAGAGGGAGGGAGAGGGGAGTTAAAGTGTGTGGAAGAGAGCACGGATGAGAGAGGCGGTCAGAGAGCGTGAGGATGTGGGCAAGAGGAAGAGATAGAGATAGGGTAAGATCGAGAGAGTGGGGGAAAGAGAGAGACGGGATGTGGGAGAGAGAAAGAGAGACAGAGAGAGTGGGTGCGAGAAAGAGAGACAGAGACGGCGAGCGAGAGAGAGCAAGGTTGAGGGAGAATTTAGAGGAGGCGAGCGAGCGAGATGGAGAGGGTGTGCAAGAGGGAAAGAAGGAGAGAAAGTGAGCAAGGAGACAGAGGGCGCGAGACAGAGATTTTGCAACAGAGAGAGAAAGGGGTATGAGAGAGGGGATGAGAGAGAGGGAAAGAGGAGATGAGAGCAAGAGAGCGAGGGAGTCCGAGAGAGAGAGAATAAGAGCAAGAGGGAGAGAGTCAAGGCGAGAGTGAGAGAAAGTTTGAAAGCAAGAGCGAGAGGGGGTGTGCAAGAGGGAGAGAAAGAGAGTGGGATTAAGCAAGAGAGAGAGGGGACATGCAAAAGAGAGGGTGCGATAGACAAAGAGGTTGAGAGAGCTGGATATGAAAGAGAGTGAGAGAGAGGGAAAGAGGAGGCGAGAATGAGAAAGACAGAGGGAGTCCGTGAGAAAGAGAGAAAGAGGATGAAAGAGAACTCGAGAGAAGGGATGGGCGAAAGAGAGGGGTGGAGCGACAGAGAGCGCGATGTGTGAGAGGGAAAAAGAAGGTGTAAAAAAGAGAGACAGAGAGAGGGAATGAGCATGAGAGAGATAATGTGGCGAACGAGGGTGTGAGCGAGAGAGGGAGGGAGAGAGAGTGGGCGAGACAGAGCGTGTGTGTGTGAGTGAGAGAGACAGTAGGCGAGAGAGGGGTGTGAGAGAGAGAGAGCAAGAGAATGGAGCAAGAGAGAGCTAGAGTGAGGGGGCAAGTGAGCGAGATAGGCGGAGCGAGAGAGAGAGGAAAGCATGCAAGTGGGAGAGAGAGACAAGCGAGAGGGAGAAGAAGGGGACAAACAAGAAAGAAAGAGTTAGAGAGCGAGAAAGAGATGGAATGCGGACAGTCAAAGTTGGCAGGCGAGAGAGCGGGTGAGAGAGAGGGTGAGAGAGAGCGAGAGAGAGGGGGCAAGTGAGAAAGATGGGTGAAGTGTGAGAGAGAAAGCGGGTATGCGAGCGAGAGACAGACGAATAAGAGGAAGAACGAGGGGGCAAGCAAGAGAGACAGTTAGGGAGTGAGAGACAGAGAGGGAGTGAGCGAGAGAGAGGGAATGTGGCGAGTGAGAGGTAGAAAGATGGAACACGAGAGAGATAGTGGGCGAGTGAGGGGGTGACAGAGAGAGAGAAGGAGAGAGAAGGGGCGTGAGTGGGCAAGGGAGGGAAAGTTTGAGAGAGAGAGTGGGGGTGAGAGAGTGAGAGAGAGACAGGGGCGAGATGGATGAGAGAATGAGAGGAGGACGGTGAGAGAGATAAGGGCACGAAAGATGCAGAGAAAGAGTTATGGACGTGAGAGAGAGAGAGAGGGGCCTGCAGGAGGGAGAGAAAGAGAGTGGAGTGAGCAAGAGAGAGAGAGAGTGAGAGGGTGCAAGAGTGAGGGTGAGAGAGAGATGGATGAGAGCGAGAGAGAGGGGCGATAGGGAGGGAAAGAGAGAATATGAATCTAAGCGAGAATGAGAGCAAAAGGGAGAGAGTGGGGACGAGATAGTGTGACAGAGACGTATGGAGTGAGAGAGAGTGGTGGAGCGAGAGAGAGCGAGGGGGCGACAAGAGATAGAGACAAGTGAGATTGAGTAAGAGGGGAGGCTAAAGAGAGAGAGTTGGGGGGGCGAGAGAGAGGGAGCGAGTGAGAGACGGAACATGGCGAATGTGAGAGAGAATATGGCCAGTGAGAGAGAAAAATGTGGCATGACAGAGAGAGTGGGCAAGAGAAAGGGTTGAAAGAGAGAGAGAGTGAGAGAGAGTGGCCATGAGAGAGCAAGGGAGAGAAAGTGCGTGAGAGCAAGTGAGGGCGAGAAAGTGAGAGAAAGAGACAGGCGAGAGTGACGACAGTCCAAGAGAGAGAGGGCGAGAGGGAAGGGTGCGCAAGACAGAGGGCGCGAGAGAGACAGAGATTGCTTTGAGAGAGAGAGGGGGGGACAAGAGAGTGACTGTGAAGGAGACAGCGAGAGATTGTGGGCGTGAGAAAGAGAATGGAGATGGGAGAGAGGGGCGAGAGACAGAGTGTGCAAGAGTGGGTACGAGAGAGCGGGCGAGAATGACAGGCGGGCAAATGGGAAACGGAGAAAGCGTGAGCGAGAGTTATAGAGGGTGTGAGAGAGAGAGCGCGCGAGCGAGGGAGAGAGAGAGAGAAGGCAAGTGAGAGAGAGGTAGAGAGATGTGGCGAGCAAGAGAGATAGAAAGAATTGGCAAGAGAAAGAGAGGAATCGAGGGAGAGAGAGAGGGAAAGGGGTGAGCAAGAAAGAGAGTGGACGAGAAAGAGTGATTGCAATAGAGAGAGAGGGCAAGCGAAAGAGTGAAAGGAGGCGAGAGAGCGAGAGCGGGGCGAGAGAAAGTTGGACACGTGAGAGAAAGAGTGAGATGGACTGAGCAAGAGAGAGAGATTTGGCGAGCGAGAGAGGGGGTCCAGCGAGCAGGAGAGAATGTGGTCTGTGAGCGCGAGTGTGGACGAGAGAAAGAGTGGCTGCAAGAGAGAGAGGAGCGATGGAGATGGAGTGAGCAAGTGAGAGGGTTTCGAGCGAGGGAGAGAGAAAGACAGTGGGCAAGAGAAAGCGTGGGGGTCGAGAGAGAGAGAGTTGGTGAGGGAGAGAGGAGTGTCGAGCGAGAGAGAGGAAAGGGGGCGAGAGGGAGAGAGAATGAATCAGCCAAAGACTGGGCATGAGAGAGAAAGCGAAAAAGAGAATGGAGAGACTGAGAAAGAGTAGGCAAGAGTAAGTATGAGTGCGCAGGAGAGAGGAGTGAGCAAGAGAGCAGGGGCAAGTGACACAGAGAGGGGGGCAAGAGAGACCAGTGCGGGGGATTGTGCATGAGAGAGAGAGGATGAGTGAGCGAGTGAGAACAAGGGGAATAGATGGGTCCAGAGGGTGGTGAAGGGTGAGAGAGAGGGACGAGTGAGAGCGGGAAGGATGCAAGAGTGCGCGCGGGTGCGAGGGATTATACATGAGGGAGAGAGGGTGAGAGTGAGTGAGCAAGAGTGAGAGGGATAGAGGGGGCGAGAGTGAGCTAAAGGGTGAGAGAGAGGGAGGGCAACAGAGAAGAGGAGAATGAAATTGTGGGCCAGAGAGAGTGGGGCGGTCGAGAGAGGGGGAGAGAGAGATAAAGTGACAGGGACATGGGGCAAGAGAGGGGACGAAAGGCAGATATGTGCTGGAGAGATAGAGAGAGAGGGGGGAAGAGAGAGAGGTGGCTGAGAGAGTAAGGCCGAAAGTGAGAGGCAGAGATCGAGAGCTAAAGAGAGAGAGTGAGAGATGGGGCTGGAGAGAAAGCGAGTGGCAAGAGAGTGGGCGAGAAAGAGAGACAGAGAGAGAAGGGCGAGGACGATAGAGGGACGCTGAGAGGGGAGGGAGAGAGCAGGCAAGTGAGAGAGAGAGAGAGACAAATGGGGAGCGAGAGCACGCGGGAATGAAAGAATGAGGGGGTGAGCAAGAGAGAGAGAGATGGCTGGCGAGACAGAGGGGAGGCGACAGAGAACGTGAAGGACAACGAGAGAGTGAGGTGGTGAGTGAGAGACAGAGAGCGAGCAAGCTAGGGAGAGAGAGAAAGAAAAATAGAGGCCTATATAGAGAGTGAGACAGTGGGCACGAAAGAGAGAAGGGGAAAGAGGCGAGTGAGAGAGAGGGAATGGGATGAGCATGTGATAGAGGGTGCGAGCGAAAAGGGGGAGGCAAGTGAGAGAGAGAGAGAGCGAGTGAGAGAGACGGGGCAAGAAAGAGAGAAAGGGGACGAAAGAGAAATTGGGAAGAGAGAGTGTGATAATGAGGGGTTGAGAGAGTGGAAGACAGAGAGAGAGGGCGCGAGAGTGAGTGTTACAGAGGGGGCAAGTGTGTGGTGAGTGAGAGAGAGAGAGGACAAGAGCCAGTAAGGAAGCGAGAGAGAGGGGCGGGGAGAAAGAGATTGCATCGGAAAGAGAACGTGGGAGGAGGCGAGTGGGATGAGACAGAGACCGAGCGAGACAGAGAGGAAGTGCGTTAGAGAGAGATTGAGAAAAGGAGAGAGGGTGAGAGAGAGCGCGCGAGAGGGTGCCAGAATGGAAGAGATGGCGTGAGAGAGTTAGAGCGCGGGGGGAGGTGAGTTGAGTTCGAGAAAAAGCAAGCTTGAGAGAGACAGAGAAGCCGATAGATAGAGTGAGAGAGTGGGCACGAGCGATAGAAGGAGAAAGGGGCGGGTGAGAGAGAGGGAATAGGGTGAGCATGGGAGAGGGGGCGAGCGAGAGAGGCGGTGGCAAGTGAGAGAAGCCGATGAGATAGAGGGGCAAGCGAGAGAGTAAGGAAGAGTAAGATAGGGAGGGAGAGAGAGGGGAGGGAAAGAAAGATTGCAGACGAGAGAGAACGGGGGTGCGAGAAGCACGAGACAGAGTGAGCGAGACAGAGTGAAGTGTTAGCGAGAGAGTGAGAAAAGGAGAGACGGCGAGAGAGAGAGCGCGAGAGGGTGCCAGAAAGGAAGAGAGGGACGAGAGAGTGACAGAGAGGGGGAGAGACAGAAAGACAGCGAGAGAGAGACCGCGAGAGTGAGAATGAGGGGGCGAGGGGGGAGAGAGACTGACAGAGAGATATATAGGGGGCGAGAGAGAGAGATAAAGAGAGGAGGGACGAGAGATTCAGAGCGAGAGAGAGAGAGAGAGGGTTAGAGAAGGCTCCAGGGAGACAGCCAGACAGGGGAACGAGAGAGGGGGCAAAAGAGAGGTAAAGAGAGGAAGAAAGAGAGACAGACAGAGCGAGAAAATGAAGGGTGAGATAGGGGGTGAGGGGATGAGAGAGCGACATAACGAAGAAAGACAGAGACAGGGTGCAAGAGAGGGGGCGAGAGAGATAGAGGGCAAGAGTGCGCTGAAGAGGAAGAGAGGGTTCAGGAGACTCAGAGAGAGAGGGGTGTGCAAGAGACAGAGAGAAGGACTGAGAAGTAGAGAGTGAGGTGACAAGACAGGGGGCGAGAGAGCAAGAGAGGGCGTGAGAGAGAGAGAGAGAGCGAGCAAGGGAGAGGGGAGAGTGGGCCAAACGAGAGAGTGAGAGCGAGGGTGTGACCGAGAGAGGGAGAGCAAATGAGCGAGCGAGAGAGAGAGACAGAGAGAGAGAAGGCAAGGGGGAATGCGGTGAGACACAGAGAGAGAGCAGGGGTGAGCGACAAAGAGAGAGAGGTGGCAACGACAGAGAGAGATGAGTTGTGTGAAAGAGGGGGCGCAAGAAACAGAGGGAGAGAGCCGGGGTGGGCGAGAGGCAGAGGGAAGGACAGAATGAAGGAGAGGGAGAGGGAGTGTGTGTGAGAGAGAGAGGGAGGGTGTGAGAGAGACAGAAGGAGAGAGGAGGCAAACGAGAGAGAGATTGAAAGGCAGAGAGTAAGGGGTGATCGAGGGGTTGAGAGAGCGAGAGAAGGGTAAGTGAGAGAGATAGAGGAGAGCATGGCGCGAGTCTGGGATAGAGAGCAAGCGAGAGAGGAAGATAGATATTGGAAGTGAGTGAAAAGGGGAGAGAGAGTGGGTGAAGCAAGGGAGTGAGAGCGTGTGAGACAGTGCAAGAGAGAATTAGAGAGAGAGAACTAGAGAGAGAGGGTGAGTGCGAGATAGAGCAGAAGTGACAGTGACAGAGCGAGCGTGAGACCGAGAGCGAGAGCGAGAGAGGCAACAAGTGATAGAGAGAGGGTGTGAGAGACAGAGAGAAGGCAAAAGAGAGAGAAAGAGATACGGGACGTGACAGAGAAAGAGGCAAGGGGATAAAGATAGCGAGAGTGGATGGTGATAGAGACCGAAGGTGTCGGCGAGTGCACGATAGAGAGGGGTGCGCAACAGAGAGAGATGAGGAAAGCGAAAGAAACAGGGCCAAACGAGAGAGAGCGAAAGAGAGAAAGGGGAGAGAGAGGGAGATGGTGAGAAAGGTTGAGAGAGACAGAGACAGAGACAGTCGGAAAGTGTAAGAGAGAGCGGTTCGAGCGAGAAAGAGTAAGGCAGTTGAGAGAGAGGGAGAGTGAGGAGGCGAGGAAGTGGGAGAGAGAGAGAAAGGGTGTACGAGAGAGAGAGTGGCAGCATGCGAGAGAGACTGGTCAAGAGTGGGGATGCAAGAGGGAGACAGGGTGGAGGCAAGAGACAGACAAGGAAAGAGGAAGAGTAGAGCAGGAGAGAGAGTGAGAGCAAGACAGAGAGAGAGAGAAGGTGTGAGGGGGAGAGAGAGAGGGCAGGAGAGAGGTAGCGAGACAGAGAGAGGATGACAGAGAGTGGGGGCGAGATTGAGAAGGAGTGAGCGAGAGAGTGTAAGAGACAGATAGATGTGACGAGAGAGGAGGCAAGAGCGCTATAGCTTGCGAGAGATGGTGCGAGAAAGAGCTTAAGAATGAGAGAGATGGGGCGAGAGCGAGATAGAGCAGGAGAGTGTGCGAGAGTGAGAGTGAAAGTGAGACCGATACCGGGAGTGAGGGGGGGGGGGTGAGTGAGAAATGGAGAGGATTTGAGAGACAGAGAGAGAGAAAGAGAGAGGAGGGAAGAGAGAGGGGGAGAGAGAAAGTAGGGCGCGAGAGCGAAAGAGAGCGCGGAGAGAGATCGACAGCAGGGCGTTGTGAGCGAGAGAGGAGGCGAGCGAGAAGAAGTGGGTGCGCAAGTGAGAGAAATGAGACAAGCGAGGGAGAGAGAAAAGGAGTGGGGGATGAGCGAGAGAGAATGGTTTAGAGAGAGAGATGAATAGAAATGGTGCGCGAGAGAGAGAGGCAGAGAGAGAGAGAGTCGGCAAGTGTGGGAGAGAGAGAGGGTGAACGGGAGAGAGGTGGCGTCGAGCGAAACAGAGACTGGGGGCGAATTACAGAGTTGGTGCTGTCGAGAGAGAGCGGGATGAGAAACTGAGAGAGGGAGAGAGGTAGAGAAATCGCGTAAGAGACCGAGAGAGATAGGATGTGAGAGAGAGAGGGAGTTCAAGACAGAGACGGAGAGAGAGAGAGAGAGAGAGAGAGAGAGAGAGCGTGGAGCGTGAGAGAGAGAAAGCATATTGGCGAGTGAGAGACAGATAGACAGCAAGACTGAGAGCGCGAGACAATGACAGAACGAGAGCGAGACCGAGAGCAAGACAAAAGGTGTCCAGCAGAGAGAAAGAGAGAGATAGAGGGTGACAGAGAGAGAGAGGGCGAGACAGAGAGGGGGGCACAAGAGAGGTAAGGAGAAAGGCAGGATGAGAGAGAGAAAGATAGTGACAAAAGAGTGGACGTGAGAGACAGAGAGGGGCCAAGAGATGGTGCGAGAAAGAGAGAAAGGTGTGGAGAGGGGGGTGCGGTTCAGAGAGAGAGTAGGCGAGAGAGCAGCAGAGAGAGTGACAAAGAGGGCGTAAGTGAGGGAGTGTGAGAGGGTGCAAGAGAATGAGAATGGGAATGAGAGGGGGGCACGAGAGGTAGAGAGAGAGGGGCGAAAGAGAGGGTTGATCGAGGCAGAGTTGGCGGGAGCGCGAGCGATGCAGAGAAAGAGAGTGAGGGGGAGAAGAGGGGTGAGACAGAGTGAGAGCAGACAAGAGAGTGGGCAACAAGACAAAGAGAGATGAGGGAAGTGAGAGAGAGGGGTTGAGCGAGAAAGAGGCAGACGCTAGAGAAAGGGGGAGCGCAAGATGGAGAGAAAGTGTGCGAGAGAGAGACAGAGAGAGATGGTAAACAAGTGTGTGTGAGAGAGGACGCGAGCAAGAGAGAAGAAGGATGTCGAGTGATATAGAGACAAAGGGAGGTAGTGAGAGAGAGGGGGGCGAGAAACTGAGAGAGGGAGAGAGAGGTGTAAGAGAGAGGGGTGTGAGACAGGGAGAGAGAAAGGGAGAGAGAGGGAGAGCGAGAGTAAGAGCGAGAGTGAGAGAGGAAAAGAGAGACCGTGAGAAAGTGAGACAGAGCGAGCGAGTGAGCGTGTCCAACAGAAAGTGAGGGAGAGAGAGTAGGCAAGAGAGAAAGAGAGAGAATAAGGCACGAGGGTGAAAGAGAGAGAGGGGCAGAGAGAGAGTTGGCAAGCAACAGAGAGTTGGAAGGTTCGAGCAAAAGAGCGAGAGAGGGGCAAGAAAGAGAAAAATAGAGAGACGGGGGCGAGAGAGAGAAGGAGGGAGAGAAAGGTTCCGAGAGAGAGAAGGAAGGCAAGAGAGAGATAGAGACAGAGACAGAGAGGAGGCAAGCAAGTGAGTTTTGGGGGATCTAGTGAGGGAGACAGAGTCAGAGAGGAGAGTGAGAAAGGGAGAGAAAGGGTACGCGAGACCGGAGTGAGAAAGAAAATGAAGGAGGGAAGTTCAAGAGAGGGTGTGAGAGAACGAGGGACATTCAGAGAGAGAAGAGAGTGAGAGGAAATGGGGGAGGCAAGAGAGAGAGGTGCGACAGATGCTGCAAAAGAGAGAGATAGAGCGAGAGAGAGAGAAACGGAAGCAAGAAATAGAATGAGGGAGGCACGAGAAAGAGAGGGTGCGAGAGATCGTGTGAGAGAGAGAGATCGAGGTCGAGAGCGAGATAGAGCGGGAGAGTGGAGGAGTGAGTGAGAGCGAGACCAAGATCAAGAACGGCAGAGAGCTGGCAAGTGAGAGAGAGAGAGACAGAGACAGAGACGGAGAGTGCAAGAGACAGGGAGAGAGATGAGGTGAGGGAGAGAGAGAGACAGTGGGGTGCAAGAAAACGGGGAGGCAATAGGTAGAGCAGAGGTAAAGGAGCGAGAGAGGGGGTGAACCTGAGAGAAAGAGAAAAATGAGGCAAACGAGAGAGAGTGGGTCGAGTGAAAGAGAGAGAAAGAGAGAGTTTGAGAGTGAGAGAGGGGAGAGAGACTGATGGAGAGAAAGGGTATACGCGAAAGAGAGACAGAGAAAGTCGACAAGTCTGAGAGAGGTTCGAGCGAGAGAGAGGGAGCAATTAAAAGAGAGGGGTAACGAAAAATTGAGAGGAGAGAGATAGCAAGTATGTAAGAGGTAATGGACGAGAGAGAGAGGGAGCGAGAGGGTGAGAGAGACAGTGGGGGCAACAGGGGTAGACACGGAAACGGGACACAAGAGTGAGAGATGGGGCGAGTGACAGAGAGGGGATTGAGAGTGAGAGAGAGGGGGACGCAAGTGAGTGCATGGGTATGAGAGACTGTGAGAGAGTGGGTGAGAGAGATGGTGTGTGAGAAAGAGGGTGAGAGAGAGAGAGAGGGCGAGAGATAGAGGGGACGAAAGGGTAGAGACAGAAATGGGACAAGAGAGTGAGAGGTGGGGCAAGTGACAGAGTCGGGTCTGAGAGTGTGGGAGAGGGGCGAGTGACAGAGGGTGGGAGAGACGGTGCGAGAGAGAGTGAGAGATAGAGAGAGAGAGAGAGAGAGAGGGCGAGAGGGAGATAGAGTGGGACTGTGGGCTTGAAACCGAGAGGGAGAATGAGACCAAGAACGGCAGAGAGGGGGTGAGAGAGAGAGAGTGGTGATGAGCTCGAGAGTGGGGCTGAGATGGAGAGACAGAGGGCTAGGCAAGAGGGCACGCTGGTGTGAGAGACTGTGTGAGAGAGAGGGTGAGAGAGAGACGGAGGGAGAGTGGGAGAGAGAGTGAAGAAGGCAAGAGCGAGGCTGGGTGGGAGAGACGGAGCGAGAGACAGCAAGAAATTGGGTGCAAGAGAGCAAGAAGAGAGTGGGATGAGGCAAGAAAGAGTGCGGGTTCAAGAGACGGTGCAAGACAGAGAGTGCGAGAGTGAGAGTGAGAGAGAGAATGAGCGACAGAGAGAGAGCGACAGAGAGTGAGAAAGAGAGATCGAGAGACCAGGGGCCGAGTGACAGAGAGAAGGAGTAATTGAGAGGGAAGAATGACCGGGTGGGAGGGGGGACTAACGAGACAGAGTGAGGGAATGAGATGGGGCATGAGAGAGTGAAAGAAGAGAGAGAGAAAGCGAGTGTAAGAGAGAAAAAGGAGGCGAGGGAGAGAGAGAGAGAGGGAGACAGTGGGGCGCGAGTGAGATAGAGAGAGTGTGGCAAGAGGGATAGCAGAAGCAATCGAGAGGGAGAGAGGGTCGAGTGAAAGAGAGAGACAGTGATAGTGTGAGAGAGAGACAGAGAGGATAGGCAAATGTGAGAAAGAGGGCAAATGAACGAGAGAGGAGGGAAATCAAGAGACAGAGGTGGCGAGAAAGTGAGAGGGGCGAGGGAGGGGGAGAGCAAGGGTGTAGGAGAGAGAGGGAGGGAGACAGAGTACACACCAGAGATACTACAAGGTTGCAAGAGAGTGGGAGCGAGAGAGAGGGTGAGAGAGAGAGAGAGAGTAGGCCCTGAGAGATCTAAAAAAGGGAGAGTGCGTGTGAGAGAGAGGGCGAGAGAAAGAGAGAGAGAGAGGGAGAGAAAGAGAAAGGGGACAAGAGAGTGAGAGAATGACCCTACACATAAACCGTCCTGAATCCAATGGATAGTTTCGAGTCTGTAACGGGATCAAAGGAACAAGGAGCAGAAGTAGGCCATTTGGGACCTGGAGCCTGCTCCCCTATGCAATAAGATCATGGCTGAGTCAGGGAGAGAGAGGGCGAGAGAGAGTGAGAGAGAGAGAGAGAGAGAGAGAGAGAGAGAGAGAGAGAGAGAGAGAGAGAGAGAGAAGGGGCCGAGAGAAGGGAGAAGGAGTAAGAGGGAGAGACAGTTACCAGGTGAAAGAGACAAGCGAGAGGGAGATGGCGAGTGTGAGAGGGCGTGAGAGAGGGGGGAGGGGAGAGAGTATGGGAGGTATAGAGCGAGACAGAGAGAGTGAAAGAGAGAGAGGGCGCGGGAGATAGAGAAGGCTAGAGAGAGGGCGATAGAGAGAGAGAGGGCAAGAGAGGGAGGGGGGGTGCTTGCCCTATATATAAACCATCCTGAATTCTTTAGTTAGATTCCAATCTAGGAGCTAGGAGCATGAGTAGACCACCTGGCTCCTGCAGCCTGCTCCTCCATGCAATAAGATCATGGCTGAGTGAGGGATAGAGAGAGAGGGCGAGAGAGAGAGAGAAAGAGCGAGAGAGAGAATTAACCGGTATAAAAACCATCCTGAATCCATCGATTAGATTCCAGTCTGTAGCTAAGAACTTAGCAACTAGAAGCAGGAGTTGGCCATCTGGCTCCTGGAGCCTTCTCCACCATACAATAAGATCATGGTTGAGTGCGGGGAGAGAGAGGGCGAGAGATAGAGTGTGTGAGAGAGGAAGAGAGAGAGAGATAGGGCGAGAGTGCAAGAGGGAGAAGGAGAGAGATGTGTCTGACAGAGGCAGTGAGTGAGAGAGAGAGAGAATTATTGTATATATATAATTCTTTGGTGCCAGCTATTAAAGCCAATTGATCAAACACTATGTCCTTATCTGAATCATCCTGCAAGCTGAGTTTCTTCCCCATATTAAAGCGGTGATGGCTGTCTGATGGCAGAAGAGAATGGAAAGATTTATCTTCAATCTCATCTTCAGTCACTGAATCGTCGAACTTTAGGGAGTACTCAGTGGCAGCGGAAGCAGAGTCTGGAGAGACAATAAATGATTTAAATTGTTCTTTGTTATTTTCCATTGCTCACTGAAGAATTCAGAACTTGATCTTGAAGTTAAGGGGTGAGATAGAATCCTTGGATTAATTAACTGCTCAAGGTGCAGAGTTGGCTTAGAATTATTGATTTACCGCAACTGTTATATTGATTCACACATTGTTTAACTTTCCTTATGCACAACCATTGATCCACGGGAAACACAAGGAAGTTTGACTGAATAGCTTAAAGAAACGACTGAATAAAGGATTCTTGAAATAAATCAGTGCAAGACATGTGACTATTTGAACCACATATTATTTGCGAAGGGAAGGAGTGCGAACATGGAAACAGATTTGATTGATTCGAATCATCGAACTGAAGAGACACGTTTCCCCATTTAATTCATGAGATCAGTGAAAGGACAAAACATCACTTTAGGTTAAAGAATTCACCTTTCTCACCAGGGTATGAATGCACACTGTCACTGCGGTTCGAGTCATCGGCTGCTGTTTGCACCACCTCTTCAGTGGAGCTAGTTCTCTTAGCATGGTGGGAGTTTCTGCTTTTCTCTGAGAATGTTAAGGATGGGCTGTCTTGTTTACTGCTGCCGCCACTGTCGCTATAGAAATGGCAAGAATCAACACAGATGTATAGTTTCAGAACTCAATAACAGGTTCTCAGTATGTTTGATTTGCACGCGTCTCCTTCTGAATCTGTCCAGCATAGTTTTCTTCGATCTCCTGCATTCCAAGCTCCTCCTTGAATTCATTTGTTATTTGCTTCAATTGTTCCTAATGAGATAAGTTCTACATTGTTTGACCCGTCCCCTCTGCAAATTCCCTGTTGGATTCAATAGTGACTACAATTATATCCACAAATTCAGTGGGTTCTGTCATTCACAAGCAGAAAGATCTTTTCTATGTCTTTAATGGACTCGACCGTGTCACACTTTTTCAACCGGACAAGTCTATACAATCTTGCTTGATGGATTCAAATTCAGCTTTGATATAATTCCAGTAAATTTTCGTAATCTATTCCCGATCACCTCTGCATGAATATTGCAGTGTGAAGATCAGAACGGTTTGCAGTTCTCCAAGGGTGATCTGTCCATGGATCTCCGCATATCTAACACATTTCCATGCTGTAGTCCCAGTAATAAACACATGCTCTACTTTTCTTTATAACCTTATGAACCAGTGCCATTTACAAGTGGTTCATTTCTATCTCCAGATCCCGCTGCCCTATTTAAGTATATATTTCCAAAGAGAAAGTTGTCTCTTTACTCCTTTGTTAACAGTGTACTACCTCACACTTGGGTGGACATTCGCCTTCCAAAGCTTTTACTGGAATTTTCTCTAAAACAAATCTTCCCAAGAGTAAGTCTTTCTAAAAACAAAACTCCAATATGTTGAATAGCTTCACTACAAACCCTTCAATCCAACAAATCCACACCAACCCTCCAACAGTATCTCAACCAAACCTATTCCTCAACAATTACGGCTGGTTAATGCACCGGAACATGCTGGAGGCAATTTAGCATGACTAATTCAACTAACCTGCACATCCTTAGATTGTGGGAGGAAACCAGATCCTACAGGAAACCCACGCAGAAGAAGGTGCGATCCCCACACAGAAAGTCGCCCAAGCCTGGAATTGAACCTGGGACCCTTGTGTGGTGCAGCAGAAGTGCTCACCGCTGAGCCGCCCCCTTTTTTCTGAAACGATTGAGTGCATTCAACCAGCCTTTCCTGATCATAGATGACTGCAAAACCATGAAAAACTGGGCAACAAGCAACTAACCTCAGTTTATTAAGCCATGAAGTTTAATATTACTGATCAGATTGGGGCAGTGAAAAAATCTTACCTGTCAAGTTCAGCGCTGGTTCGCAATTGTTTCATGAAGCTGAATGCTGCTGCCTCTGTTGGTCCAACAGCACGGTCACTGGCACAGGGACTGCTGCAACCTGTGAAGTTGACATCATCTCAATCAGAAAGAATTAGTACAGCACAGATTAGATGACAACTTTGATCACATTTTGCTTTCGAAATCAGAGGCCCCTATTCAACCGATCACAACTCTGCCACCTGATAGATATAGCTATTTGGCAAGACCCCTGCTCTCACAGTAAGGCAAATAACTTCTTTTTGAAACTATTAAAATTATTTTTTGGAAAATAATATTGAAACAGCTGCCACGTCATTTCCAGATGATCTCAGCTCTTCTTTGAAAAAGGAAAAATTAATATGAACATCGAAGCATCCAGTGTTTAAAAAATCACATGCTCAGTCACTGTGATATGATTTTTTTCGTAACGCTTAGCAAAATGTTACTTGAGGTGAGAAGGTGTACTCTAAGATAAAAGGTGAACCACTCGCAGATACCAAATGCAGTAAAGGACAGTAGCCACAGGAAACGATTGACACAGCAGCGATGACTTCAAAGGAGGGGAATTGATCATGAAAATAAATTGACAAGAAACAGTACATGAACAGCAAAAGTTTATGTTGGTATATAAAAATGAATAGCTAAAGTGAGCATCGAACCCTTGAAAGTTCTGACTCAGAAATTGATAATCGGTCCTGGGAAACAATAGACAATTTAAACCGATATGTTGCATTGGTCTTCGTGGAAGAGGATACCGTTATCATTCCAAAGATGGCAAATAAGCAATGTAGTCATGGGAGGAAAACTGCTATAACAGTCTTTATCACAAGGGACAAAGTAATGACAAACTGATAGGACCAAAGGCAGAGAGGACCTAATGGAATGAATCAAACATTTTTAGGTAACTGGCTAAAGAGATATTGGAGGCATCAATTGAAATATTCCAGAATCAGGGGATACAGGGAGCATCCAGTGGATTGATGCATCTGTTCAAGAAGGGAAGGGAGAGAGAAATTAGAAAATTACAGTCTAGTTTGTTTAGTATCTGTTTTGGTAAAACGGCAGAGTCGATTATTAAATGAGGAAATATTATTTTTAAAAAGCTTATCATGAACATGGTATACTGGTTTTGTGCAAGGGAAGCCATATTTGACAAATTTGCGATAATTCGTTAAGGAGATAACAAGTAGGGCTGATAAATGGAAATCCAATGGTGTTCTGTATATGGATTGCAGAAATGCATTTGAAAAGGTGCTACATAAATGTTAGTTGCATAAGATAGGACCTCACTGTATCGGGGGGTAATGTATTTGAATAGATTGCGGATTTGTTACCCACACTGGCTGTTGCTGAGGCCTCTCTTGGAGTACTATATACAATATAAGCTCCCATATTTAAGAAAGGAAAAACCGGCATTGGAGATTCACTTAGCTGCTTCGAAGATGAACAGGTTGACCTATAATGAGTAGATAAATTTTGCCCCTTACTGTTGTAACAATGAATATCAGCAAATGCAGGAAGCACTGCACACACTCCAGCCAACAATTGCCCCAGGTGATTGATGTCAGCGCCGGATCATTTAAAGGACAGTGGGTGGAGCTGGAGGACCTGGTGGGGAGGTTGCTCCTCCAACCAATCATGATGGGCGGAACGAGACTAAACCACGTGATCATCATCGCCTGTGGCACAGATTCGCTCTCATGAATGCTCAGGAATATATGAAGCGAAAAGCTATGGTAAGGAAGAAATAAACAGCAGGAAACGGGATAAAAACTGTGTTGCTCTGAGCAGAGAAGTTTTAAAAACATATTGTGCATGTCGGAAAACACAAATTTGAACGTCCCAGTACCCTGTTTGCAATAAACGGGGAATCGCCTCAGCGTGGCTGCAGGCCTGAGTGAGTGCCATTTTCTTTATTTGCGGCAACGAATCACTGGACACATGCGCGGCCGCTACCGTTAAAGGGGGCAAGGTTCAGCCCAGACGTATGGACAGCCTTCCCTGGTAGAGAGTCATAGGGCAGGCTTTACACAGAACCAGTCAAATGGATACTTTGTTAAGCATTTGTTTCGTCTTTCATTTTATATGATTTGGATGCCACCATAGGAGGAATAGTTAATGAGTTTGCAGTTGATCTAAAATTGTAAGTATTGTGGACAGCAAAAAAGGTTACCTCAGTGTACAATGGGATATTGATCAGATGTGGTTTAATTTCGATAAATGTGACGTGCTGCATTTTGGAAAGTATTTATACACTTAATGATAAGGTCCTGGAGAGTTGCAGAAAAAAGAGACCTTGGAGTGCAGGTTCACAGCTCTTTGCAAGTCCAGTCGCAGGTAGATAGGATAGTGAAGAAGGTGTTCAGTTTGTTTTCCTTTATTGTTCAGAGCATTGAATGTAGAGTTGGAAGTTCATGTTCCTGCTATAAAGGACGTTGGTTCGGCCACTTTTGGATTATTATGTGCAATTCTGGCTTCCCTCCTTTCAGAAGGTTGCTGTGAACCTTGAAAGATTTCAGAAATGATTTACAAGGACGTTGCCAGGGTTGGAGGAATTGAGCTACAGGGAGAGACATAAAAGGCGGGGGCTGTTTTCCCTTGAGTGCCAAAGGCTGAGCGGTGATGTTACAGAGATTTTTAAATTCATGAGGGGCATAGATCGGGTAAATGGACAAGGTGCATTTGTGGGGTGGTGGTGTCCAGAAGTGGAGGGCATTGATTTAGGGTGAAAATGGAAATAATCAAAGGGACAATAAGGGCAACTCTTTCATGCATTGAGTGGAATGAGCTGCCAGAGGAAGTGGTGGAGGCTGGTACAATTAAAACATATAACAGGCATCCAAACAGATAGAAGAAGAGGAAGCGTTTACAGGGATATGGGGCAAGTGCTGGCAAATGGAAATAGATTAAGTTAGGATATCTGGTTGGCATGGATGAGTTGGACGGAAGGATCTGTTTTGGTGCTATGCATCTATATCACTATGGAATTTTAAAAGCTAATATTGCTCTGGTTCACCTCTGGGCTCCCTAATAATAACTTTGTTAATAGCTAGCTTCCTCAGTCTCGAACAATGGGTGTATTTTTGACCTATTTAATGTCTTATGATTACTTTTACAGACCATTTTGTAAATGAATTTTTCACTTGCGCCCAGCCCCTGACCATGTGCTGCACTGATAAAGTCGATAGCCTGAGAACTTGTCTTTAAACATTTAGACTAAAATATAATACTGAATTATAGAACACGTTTACTGCACTAGAAAATAGACAGTCAGGATGTCTCAGAAAAACGGGGGAATCTCACGGAATGCAGGAGATAAGGACATCTGGGCTCAGAACGTGATAACATAATGCTGTAAGGCAATTACGAACATTTAGCGTAGCATCGGTGAATCTGTGCGAACAGGAGACCAAGTGATAACATTCACAGGTACTATCGAAAGCTTTGGAATTAATGGTTGGATCTTGTTCACTACAATGGATTGTTGTTACCCCTTGCCAGAGGGGCAGACACAGAGAGAGAATAAACTTCGCTGACTTGAAAGTTCAATAGGACACGAGAGGGAGACAGACAGGGAGAGAGAGACCATTTTAGTGCTGAGGCTGTTGAATCCAGTAGAAAATTAACTCTTAGTGCTTATCTGTTTTGGTTTTTATTCCATTGCATTGTGAGACTTTTTGATGAGCTTGAATTGTCATTATGAAATGCAAACTCAGTAAAAGGACATATTGCTAAAGTTTTTACTTGCTTTAACTTACAGCGCTGTCAATTCTAACCAATAAGATCTTATGACTTGTTTGAGTTTGAATCACAAACTTGAAAAGAAGGCACGTTTATTTCAAGCCTAATTAATCGTTTTAAATATAACCTTGCAGTAACATTTTAGCCTTAGGTGCAGATGATTGTGTGTTTAAGTTAAAAAAAGGAATCTGCTCCGAGCTTAAGTTATTCTAAACCTAAAATTAAAGAGGTTCTGGCACAATCTGTCGGGAAGCCATTTTATGGAAAAGCGTTTGCCCTCCTTACCACGAAGCCATTTCATAAAGCAATGTTATCAGATATGCGAGCTGTGCAACGTGCATCGCCCACTTAATTTAGACTGGTACTTCTTTATAGGAACTTATCTCGCCAGTAGAAGCCAAACTCGGCCGGATTTGTTTTTCCTACTTGATGAATAGCTCAAGGCCAGTGGGAGTGATCAGTCATGTGCACACAGGCCTGTCAACTAACTTTTCTTCCCTGCAAATTATTGTATTTTTCTGTTATCTATCTAATTAAGAACATGCAATGATTTTGTAAATTTTTGTAAGAAGGAAGCCACTTCGTATCAGTACATCGGATTAATCTGCTGGTGTAATTGAAGACCTGTTACCCTACTCTCCTAGGTTATTAGAATCTAGATAGTTTAGCTTGTAGGTATCAGTGTTGTGTTGTAATAATGTTGCTATTAGTGAATAAAGGGGATGACTAAAATTAAACTAAACTGTCTGTAAGTGGCTTTTATTCCAGACTTCAAAGAGTACGACATCCAGCATGAACCAAGAGAGAGGCTTTACTGGTCTGAGTGAACAGGGGAATCCATGGGCCATCTCAATTCTGTACTTTAACAGCTCTATTATCAGATTACTTATTTCCAGATTAGCTTTGTCAGTAAAGAATTATTTTTTAGTCCAATAAGCAAGCATATTTTCTTCCATTTCTGACTGTCAAATTCTGCAATATTTTCATTCCCTGTAAACCATATTGCACTCCCTGAAGCATCAACTGTGTTTCTCCTTAGACAGATACCAGTGATTAATGTCAAAGTCCTGTTACCTGTGGAGAGGGTGATGCTTGACTTTCTGGTCCGGCTGCAGTATGTATGGTGAAGGTTCTCCCACAATGCAGTTGGGTAAGAGGCATTGCAGATCATTCACTTAACGACAGTGAAGATGTGAAGATAATGTCCCAATCAACAACAGTTTTTTTATTTTTATTAGTATGCTTACAATTTCACAAAAATATTATTAAGAATTTGAGCCATAAGGGCAGACATGGAGATATTAGGTAAGTTGGACAAAAGCATTGCCAAATCAGCAGTTTTTCAGGAATGCCTTAAAGGAGGAAAACAGACTAGTGAGGTTTTGGCTGTGAATTTCAGACCTTTTTGCTTTGACAGCTGTAGGGCTAGCCACACAGGTGAAGTAATGAGTTTACACATCGTTGGGAGACTCGAACAAATTGGTTTGTCGAGGTGTCAAATGGTGTGTGGTGCAGGGAGCTCTGGATGATCATAGCCAGAAAATAAATCAAGGGAGAGAGTTTTAAATCGTTGATAAATGGGAGACCTCTGATGGTTGAATATGTTTTGGTAGAACTGAATGCGTGGACGGCAGAGTTTTAGATTTTTCTTCAGATTAGTGAGGTTGAATGTGGAAGGCTGGCCAGGAGTGTGTTTGGATAAACTAGTCTGGAGATAGCACCAGCATGGATGAGAGTTTCAGTATATGAGCTGAGACAAGGGTGGAAGCAGCGAGAAATAGTGGTTTTGGAGGGGAACTGGGCTGTCACCCTCACCTTACCTCTGGGATTCAGCTGGTTGTCAGGTTGTGAGTCAAGGTGGTAACGCAATCGGGAGCTGACTGGGCCTGGTGGAACCTAAAATGAGTGTCTCTCACCTGTTTGTTGCTGAACAGCTGCAGCTTGATAGCCCTTTTCATGATAGCGTCCATTACCTTACTGCTGATTGAGTATGGACTGAAGGAGTTAAATTGTCTGGGTTGGATTACCCTGTGATTTTGTGTTGAACATCCCTGGGCAATGATCCACATTGTTCATCGATGCCAGTACTGGAGCAGTACTTGGCTTGGTGGGTGGCAAGATCTGGAGCCCAGGCCATTGGTATTATTGCCTGATTGATATCAGGGCCCATAGCCTCTGCACTATTTAACCATTTCTTGATGTTATTCGAACTGGCTTAAAAATCACATCTGCGATGTGAGGAAACACTGGAAAAGGCTGAGATGGACATCCCACTTTGCACTTCTGGCTGCAGATTGCTGCAAATGCTGTTGTCTTATCTGGTGCATGGGTGTGTGAGGCCCTTCCATCAGTAAGGGTGGGGATATCTGTAATGCTTCCTCCAGTATGTTGTTTAATTGTCCATCACCGTTCACGACTGTGTGTGGCAAAATGACACAGCTCAGATGTGATCCATTCGTTGTAGAATCTCTTCGCTCTATCACATGCTGCTCATGCTGTTTGATAATCAGGTAGCCCTGTTTGGTAGCTTAACTAGGTTATTTCTCATCTTTGGATATGCCTGTATCTGCTCATGGCATGTCCTCCTTTCCTGTCCATTGTGATGAGTGAATGCGGGACGTACAAACCCATGAGACGACAGATTGTGCTGAAGTACAATTCTACTGGTGTTGATGTCCCACACTGCCTCATAGATACCCAGCTGGAGTTCCTACATCTGTTCGAAGTCTATCCCATTTAACACAGAGAACTGATTCATCAGCCGAGAGAGGATGATACGTGATAATTATCAGGAGCCATGAGACTCCTGGTGTCCGGACTTAATACTTAGTACTCCCAGGGCTTCAGTTGTACGTTTTATTGTTCTGGATGAAAAGTTAAATACAGGTTTTATTTCTTTGTGAAACACTGTCCATCATCCCGTCTCTTCCATCCTCCCCTCCAACAACAAGACCTTGGAGCACATGGAGTTTCTCTGTCACTAACATTGAGATAATCTAATCTGCCTCTGCTGCTTCCCTCCCTTCCACTAGCCCACCGAGCCAAATTGCCTCACCTGGTGCTCCTGGTTTTTGTCTTAAAATTATGTCTTTCTCTATTCTGTTGTCACTTTTTACTCAGAGCTTATCTTGACCCTTCAGATATTCCAAATTTGTGTTTCCTCCTCCTCCTCATTACTCTCCCTTGCTGATTCACGATGTTGTTCCTTGTTCTGTCTCTCTGCCTTTCCTGGTTATGTCCTTCTGACCCATTCTGTGAAAAACTAATATTTGACCTCACTGTCGTTGGAAAATCCTGCTCAATCTCCACTCTCACTTTCCTTTCTGAATTCCTTGTACTTGGTATCCCGCCAGAATCTATCCTTTCTCCCTCGTGCTTCCTACCTACATACAGCCATGAGAGGAGCTCAATCTCCTCAATGACGGGGAGGCACTTGCTCACTGTAACTTCTATTACAGGGAGCTTCTTGCTCCCTATAAACTTCAAATAGCGGGAGCCTATTACTTTCAATAAACCTGAAATAGCAGGAGCCTCTTGCTCCCTATAAACTTCAAATGCCAGAAGCCTCTTGCTCCCTATAAACTCCAAATACCAGCAGCTATTGGATGCCAATGAACTTCAAATACCCGGAGCCTCTTGGTCCTGATAACCTTCAAATACCCCAGGTGCCTCTTGCTAACTATAAACTTCAAATACCGGAAGCCTTTGCTCCCTGTAATCTTCAAATACAAGAAGCCTCTTGCTCCCTACAACTTGAAATTCTGTGACCCGCTTGCTCCCTATAAAGGTCAAATACCAGGAGCCACTTGCACTTTATAACCTCGAATGACAGGTGCCTCGTGCTCACTGTAAACTTCAAATACCAGGATCTGCTTTCTCCCTAATGATACAAATACCGAGGGACTCTTGCTCCCTGTATCTTCAAATACCGGTGCCTATTGTTGCCTATTAACGTCAAATACAAGGAGCCTCTTGCTCCCTATAAACGTCAAATGCCAGGAGCCTCTTGTACCCTATGAACTTCAAATACGAGGAGCCTCTTGCTCCGTATAAACTGCTCATACCAGGAGCCTCTTTCTCCCTATAACTTCAAATACCGGTGGCCTCTTGCTCCGTCTAAATTTCAAATACCAGAAGCCTCTTCCTCCCTGTAACTTCAAATATCGGAAGTCTCTTGCCCCCTATAACTTCAAATACCGGGGGCCTCTTGCTCCCTATAATTTCAAATACCGCGGGCCTGCTGCTGCCAATAATCTTCATATACCAGAACCCTCTTGCTACCTATAAACTTGAAATACTGAGAGGCTCTTGCTTCCTATAAACTTCAAATTCCCGGAGCTTCTCGCTCCCTTTAAAATTCAAGTTCCAGGATCCCCTTGCTCCCTGTAACTTCAAGTACCAGTACACTCTTGCTCGCTGTATCTCAAATACCAGGAGTCTCTTGCTCCCTAAAAACATCAAGTACCGGAACCCTCTTGCTTCTTGTAAACTTCAAGTTCTGGAAGCCTCTTGCTTTCTATAAACGACAAATACCAGGAGCCTCTTGCACCATATCAACTTAAAATGCCAAAAGCCTCTTGCTCCTTATAACGTTAAATACCAAGACCCTCTTGCTCCCTCTAAA
This sequence comes from Chiloscyllium punctatum, assembly GCF_047496795.1. Taxonomy (NCBI): domain Eukaryota; kingdom Metazoa; phylum Chordata; class Chondrichthyes; order Orectolobiformes; family Hemiscylliidae; genus Chiloscyllium; species Chiloscyllium punctatum. Next base: position 50,918,986 of record NC_092759.1, on the reverse strand, counting down.
CTTCAAATACCGGTGCCCTCATCATAACTAAAATTTCAAAGACCACGCAAATCTTGCGTCACACAAACTTCAAATACCAGAAGCCTCTTGCGCTCTGAAAACTTCACCTACTGGGGACCTCTTGTTCCCTAAAATCTTCAAATACCAGGAACCCCTTGATCCCAATAAACTTCAAATACCGGAAACCTGTTGCTCCCTATAAAATTCAAACGCCTGCTAACCTTTTGTTCCCTATAATCTCAAGTACCAGAAGTCTCTTGCTCCCGATAACTTCAAATACCAGGAACCTCTTGCTCCCGAAAACTTGATTCCAGGAGCCTGTTCCTCCCTGTAAACGTCAAATACCGGGGGCCTCTTGCTCCCCATAAACTTCATATAGTTGGAGCCTCTTGCTTCCTGTAAACTGCAATTATCGGGAGCCTCTTGCTTTGTATAAACTCCAAACACCAAGAGGCTCTTCCTCCCTTTAAACGTCAAATACCAGGCCCCTCATGCTTGCTGTAACTTCAAAGACCACGCTCTCTTGCTTCAAACAAACTTCAAATGCTAGAAGCCTCTTTGGTCTCTGTTACCTTCAACTACCGGGGATGTCTTGCTCTCTAGAAACTTCAAATACCAAGAACCGCTTGGTCCCAATAAACTTCAAATCCCGGAAGCCTCTTGCTCCCAATGAAATTCAAACACCGGCTAGCCTCTTGCTCCCGATAAACTCAAATAGTAGAAGGCTCTTGCTCCCAATAACTTCAAATACCGGGATCTCTTGCTGTCTACGAAATTCAAATACTGAGAGCCTCTTGCTCCCAATAAACTTCAAATACCAGGACCTTCTTGATCCCTACAAACTTCAAATATCAGGGACATCTTTCTCCGTGTAAACTTCAATTCCGGGCCCTCTTGCTCCCTATGACCTCAAATACCGGGAGCCACTTATCCCCTGTACACATCAAACACCAGGAGCCTCTTGCTCCCTACAAACTTCAAATACCATGAGCCTCTTGCTCCCTGTATACTTCAAATACCAGGAGGCTCTTGCTCCCTAGAAACTTCAACTGCTCGGGCCCTCTTGCTCCCTATGACATAAAATACCGGGAGCCACATGTTCGCTGTAAACATCAAATAACAGGAGTCTATTGCTCCCTCTAACTCCAAATACCGGGGACTGCGTGCTACCCACAATATTCAAATACCAGGAATTTCTTGCTCCCTACCAACTACATATACCAGGAGCCTCCCTATAGTTTCAAAGCTAAGCAGCCTCCTGCTCCCTCTAACTTCCAGTGCCAGGCACCTCTTGCTCCATATAAAATTCAATTACTGGGAGACTCTTCCTCCCTATATACTCAAATACCAGAAGGCTCTTGCTCCCGATAACTTCAAATACCAGGAGCTTCTTGCTTTCTATTAACTTCAAATATCTAGAGCCAATTGCGCCCTATAACATTCATATACCGGGTGCCTCTTGCTCCCTGTAAACTTCAATTACCAGAGCCTCTTGCTCCTTATAACTTCAGGTACCGGGAGACTCTTCTTCCCAGCAAACTTCAAAGACCGAGAGACTCTTGCTCCCTTCACACTACAAAGATAAGGAACCTTTTGCTCCCAATAACTTCCATTAACAGGCGCCTCTTGCTCCCTGTAAACTTCAAATACCAGGAGCCTCTTGCTCCCTATCACTTTCAAATACCAGGACCCTCCTGCTACCTCTAAACTACAAATACTGGGTGCCACATGCTCCCAACAAATACCAGGACCCGCATTCTACCTATAACATCAAATACCACGCGATTCTTGCTCCTTGGAATCTTCAAACACCAGGAGCCTCTTGCTCCTTATTAACATCAACTACTGGGGTCTATTGCTCCCTAAAAACTTCAAATACCAGGAGACACTTGAACCCAATAAAGTTCAATTATCGGGAGACTCTTGATTCCTTAAAAATTCAAATACCGGCTAGCCTCTTGCTCCCTATTAACTCAAATACCAGAGGGCTCTTGCTCCCGACAGCTTCAAATACCAGCAGCCACTTGCTCCCTATTAACATAAAATAACAGGACCCTCTTGATCCCTATAATCTTCAAATACTGGGAGAGTCTTGCTTTCTGTAAGCTGCAAATGCCTGGAGCCCTTCTCGCACGATAAACTACAAATACCTGGATCATCTGCCTTCCGATAAACTTCAAAGACCAGGAGCCTCTTGCATCCTACAACCACAAGTACCGGGAGACACTTGTTCCCTATAAACATTAATTACTAGGGGCCCCTTGCTCCCTATATCTTCAAATACCGTGGGACTCTTGCTCCCTCTAAATTCAAATACCGGGTGCCTCTTGCACCCTATAAACTTAAAATACCAGGATCTTCCTGTTCCCTATAAGCACAAATACTGGGAGCCCCTTGTTCCCTACAAGCTTCAAATACCAGAAGCCTCTTGCACCCTGTATACTTCAAACACCAGGAGTCTCTTGCTACATAGGAACTTCGAATGCCGGGACCCTCTTGCTCCCTATGACATCAAATACCTGGAGCAACTTGTTCCCTGTAAACATCAAACACCAGGAGCCTCTTGCTTCCTAAAATCTTCAAACACCAGGAGCCTCTTGCTCCCTATAACTTCAAATACCGGGGACGTCTTGCTCACTATAAGCTTCCAAAACCAGGAGCCTCTTGCTCCCTACAAACTTCAACCTAAGCAGCCTCTTGCTCCCTATAACTTCCAGTGCCAGGTGCCTCTTGCTCCATACAAAATTCAATTACTGGGAGCCCCTTCCTTCCTATTCAAATACCAAAAGGCTCTTGCTCCCGATAACTTCAAATACCAGTAGCCTCTAGCTCCCTAAAAACTTCAAATACCGGGAACTTATTGTTCCCTATGAACCTCAAATACCCGGAGCCTCTGGCCCCCTATACACTTGAAATACCGGGAGACGTTTGCTCTCTATAAACGTCAAATACCAGGAGCTTCTTGCTCCCTATAAACTTCAAATACCTGGAACTTCTAGCTTCGTATAAACTACAAATACCAGGAGAACTCTTGCTTATGAACTTCAAATACCAGGAGCCTCTTGCTCACTATACCAGGAGACGCTTGCTCGATTTAACCTTCAAATACCTGAAGCCTCTTGCTCCCTTTAAACTTCAAGTACCAGGACCCTCACGATAACTATAACTTCAAAGAGCACGCGAATCTTGCTTCACACAAACTTCAAATGCCAAGGAGCCTCTTACTCCCAATAAACTTCAAATAACAGGAGACTCTTGCTCCCTATAGCTTTAAATATGGGGGGCCTCTTGCTCTCTATCAACTCCAAACACAAGAAGCCTCTTGCTCCGGATAATTTTCAAATACCAGATGTCTCTTGCTCCCTATAACTTGAAATACCGTGAACCACTTGCTCCCTATAAACGTCACACACTAGGAGCATCTTGTACACTATAATTTCAGATGCCAGGAGCCTCTTGATCTCTGTAACATAAATTACCGGGAGCTTCTTTCTCCCTATAAAATTCAAATAGCGGGAGCTCCTGCTCCCTGTAACTTTAAATACCAGGAGCCTCTTGCACCCTATAAACCTCAAATACAGGAAGCTTCTCGCTTCCTCTAAACTTCAAATACCAGGAGGCTCTTGCTCTCTCTACCTTCAATTACCGGGAGCTTCTTGCTCCCTAAAAATTTCAAATACTGGGAGCGTCTTGCTTCTTGTAAACTTCAACTACCGGAAGCCTCTTGCTTCCTGTCAACAACAAATACCAGGATCCTCTTGCGACCTATCAACTTCAAATACCAGGAGCCTCTTGTGACCTATCAACTTCAAATATCAAGGCCCTCTTGCGACCTATCAACTTCAAATACCAGAAGCCTCTTGCGACCTATCAACTTCAAATACCAGGACCTCTTGCGACCTATCAACTTCAAATACCAGAAGCCTCTTGCGACCTATCAACTTCAAATAGCAGGAGCCTCTCGCTCCGTATTGCTTCAAATACCGGGAGCCGCTTGCTTTCTAAAATCTTCAAATGGTAGGAGCCTCTTGGACCCTATGAACTTCAAATACGAGGAGCTTCTTGCTCCCTATAAACTTCTCAGACCAGGAGCCTCTCTATTCCTATAACTTCAAATACCAGGGGCCTTTTGGTCCCTATAAACTTCAAATACCAGAAGTCACTGGCACCCTATAAACTTCAAATATAGTGAGCATTTGCTACCTATAAACTTCAAATAGCAGGAACCTCTTGCTCCCTAGAATCTTCAAATACCAGGAGCCCCTTGATTCCAATAAATTTCAAAACCGGAAGCCTATTGCTCCCTAGAAAATTCAAATTCCAGCTCGCCTCTTGAGCCCACCAAACTCAAATACTACAAAGCTCTTGCTTTCGTTAACTTCAAATACCAGGAGCGTTTTGCTCCCGAAAATTTGAAATACCGGTAGGCTCTTGCTCCCTATAAACTTCAAATACCGGGGGCACTTTGCACCCTCTAACTTCAACTGCCAGCAGCCTCTTGCTCCCTGCAAATTCAAATACCAGAAGCCTCTTGCTCCCTATAAACTTCAAATTGCAGGAGACTCTTGCTCCCGTTAGCTTCTAATATCGGGGGCCTCTTGCTCACTGTCAATCCAAATACAAGAAGCCTCTTGCTCCCTATAACTTCAAGTAATGATGGCCTCCTGCTGCCTATAAACATCATATCCCATAACCCTCTTGCTTCCTATAAACTTAAATACCGAGAGCTTCTTACTCCCTATAAACTTCAAATACCCAGAGCACCTTGCCCCCGAAGCCTTTTGTTTCCTATAAAACTTCAAATACCAGGAGTCTCCTGCGCCCTAGCAACTTCAAATACCAAGAGCCTCTTTGTCCCTATAACGTTAAATACTGGGAGCCTCTGGGGACCGATGACCCTCAAATACCGGGAGCGTCTTTGTCCCGATAACCTTCAAATACGAGTCGCCTCTTGCTCAACTACAAATTCCGAATCATCTTGCAACCTATAAACGTCAAGTACCGGGAGTCTCTTGCTCCCTATAAACTTCAAATACCAGGAGCCGCTTACATCCTATAAAAACAAATACCGGGAGACACTTGTTACATATAAACATCCTTAGGGAGCCTCTTGCTCCCTGTATCTTCAAATACTGGGGCGTCTTGTTCCCTGTAAACTTATAATAGCGGGACTCTCTTGCATCTTGCACCCTGTAACTTCAAACACCAGGAGACTCTTGCTCCATAGAAGGTGCAACTGCCGGGGGCCTCTTGCTACCTATAACCTCAAATACCGGGAGCCACTTGTCCCCTATCCACATCAAATACTAGGAGCCTCTTGCTCCCTTCATCTTCAGATATTGGGGACCCGCACACTACCCATAATCTTCAAATACCAGGAGCCCCTTGCTCCCTACAAACTTCAAACAACAGGAGCCTCTTGCTCCCTATAAATTCAAATACCAGGGGCCTCCTGCTCACTATAAACTTCAAATAGCAGTAGCTTTTTGTTCTCTTTAAACTTCAAATACTAGGAGTCTCTTGATTCCTATAAAAGTCAAATACCAGCAGTCTTTTGATCCTAGTAAACATCAAATACCAGCAGCCTCTTGCTCCCTATAACTTCAAGTAATGGTGGCCTCCTGCTGCCTATAAACATCAT